>NC_092086.1:106944093-107290760 GCF_045679555.1 Salvelinus alpinus
TACAGCAGAAAAAGTCTATATACAGTGTGTGCAAATGAGGTAAGATAAGGGAGCTAAGGCAATAAATAAGCCATGGTGGCAAAGTAATTACAATATAGCAATTAAACATGGAAGTGATTGATGTGCAGAAGATGAATGTGCAAGTAGAGATACTGGGGTGCAAAGGAGCAAGATAAATAAATAAATACAGTATAGGGATGAGGTAGTTGGATGGACTATTTACAGATGGCTATGTACAGGTGCAGTGATCTGTGAGCTGCTCTGACAGCTGGTGCTTAAAGCTAGTGAGGGAGATATGAATCTCCAGCTTCAGTGATTTTTTGCAGTTGATTCCAGTCATTGGTAGCAGAGAACTGGAAAGAAAGGCATCCAATGGAGGAATTGGCTTTGGGGGTGACTAGTGAGATATACCTGCTGGAGAGCATGCTACGGGTGGGTTCTGTTATGGTGACCAGCGAGCTGAGATAAGGCGGGGCTTTACCTAGCAGAGACTTGTAGATGACCTGGAGCCAGTGGGTTTGGCGACGAGTATGAAGCGAGGGCCAGCCAACGAGAGCGTACAGGTCGCAATGGTGGGTAGTATATGGGGCTTTGGTGACAAAACAGATGGCACTGTGATAGACTGCATCCAATTTGTTGAGTAGAGTGTTGGAGGCTATTTTGTAAATGACATCGCCGAAGTCGAGGATCAGTAGGATGGTCAGTCCTTCAAGCAGTCAAAGAGCAGCAAACAAATCTCTGTCCAGCACAACAACAGCTGGACTCATCTCTCTGGACTTGTGGGATGTGTGCATGCACAAAAACCACTACCTTTCCATGTCCATTTCAACCGTGTGCATGTCAATAAAGCATCCTTGTGTGTAACTTTGAGGTTGCCTTATTCCCCTCTGACGGAGGGAGGTGCTAGTCAGTGGGTCACAGATCAGCCCAAACAAAGAGTCACTATCTTTCACAACAACAAAAAACATATAGTTCTGAAAATGGCTCTTTCAAACCTTTAACACACTTCACAACAACATTTCCCCCCCAGGGGCATTTTTCCTGAAGCAGGGAATCTCCATTCCAGGGTGCAGAGGAGCCCGGCAGCCACCCACCAAAACTCCCTCAAACTCTACTCATCCATGAGGGTCTTTCTGAACCGTGCCTTTCATTGGCAACGGGTGTGAACAACCAGCCATGTACCATACCCTGGATGACTTCCTCCATTGTGTGTGATGAACACACCGTTAAGAGAAATGGGGCACTACACTATCACGCAGGTGGATACACACTGTTAACGTCACCCTCGTAAATCACCTCAACAGAATGTTTGCGTCCCATTTCCTACATAGGACTCTGGTTAAAAGTAGTGCACTATATAAGGAATAGGGTGCCATTTGGGACACACCCTGCATCTGGGTGAGGGGCTTGGCTTCTAGTCATAATACCACCTTGCTTTGTGTGTGTATAGAGACTGCACCTTAAGCAGGCAGGGGGATCCAGCACAGCCTCACCTGAAACGTATGTGTTGTGTACAGTCTGTAGCTCTTTACTCTATCAATAATATCTGGGCCAGAAGGCAGAGACCATACACATGGTTTATTCTCTAAACAAACCCAGGTTGGCTGCGATTGTATCACTCCCTTCACAAAGCCAGCAGCCGGACGCCTCCCTGAAAAACACGGCTAGTAGTAACGCTACAGGAAGATCGTTTTTTTTAAGCATGACTCTTTTGTGTCTCCACTGAGCCTCAGTGTTTATCATAGATGTAACCATTGGCCGTGCCTCTGAGTCCAGGGGAAGGGATAGGGGGGGGGGGGATGATGGTTATCTTTACACGTGAAGTGAAGCAGAAAAACTGTAGCACAGGTGTTCAGTGAGATATTGTATCTCTTTGATATTTCATAAACGGCAAGGGGCCAGCTGGCATGCCCACATTGCATGACACCTCTGAATAATTCAGGTTTATGTTGTTTTAACTGTTTAATTCTGATTGTAAAAATGATGCACTGTTACACTGGACTGAAAACTTTAAATTCAGAACAACAACAAAGAACATAAATGCAGTTAGCGTGCCCTTTAATTAAAGAGAAGTATTCTATCGTTATACTCCCCTCAGGGCACTATTTGGCTACCTTATTATTTAACCTTTAATTTGAACAAATTCTGATTTACAATGACGGCCTACTTCAGTTGGCTATATATCAATAATATCAATATCACTCATGCATGTTACACAATGTTAAACAAAAGCAAGCTAGCTAATATGATAGCAATGCCTCCATAGTCTTTGATGATATTTAACTAAAACTAGCTAGCTAAACGGTGGTGGCATTTAGCTATAACGTATGAAAGGTCGTTGCGTATGCAGTCGAACTAAAACATAAATAACGGATCGATGCAGGAGCATATTTGGGATTGGGACATGTTTACATTATAACTACTAGCTATATTAAGAACAATTGTGCTACATTTTAAAGTAGTTACTTACTTATATCTTGTCAAATGTGTCTACTTGCACATGGCTGTGAAGAGCATAGGAAAAAGCTGAACCTGACGCTTGTGTTCGTCGTCATCATAAATCAAATGCTATGTGTAGACTGTCATTAATTTGTGTGCTTTCAACGGGGTGAGGTTGTGCACAACGTCATTAAATAGCGCCTTTGTTTTGCAATCTCGCGGCTAGCAGCTAGCTCACCGGAGTACTGTGTACCAAAGTATTTTAACGAAATTATAGATGTGTATTGACGTACTATATACAGTAATCACCAGACGTGGAGTAGTTGAACTGTTCGCTGTCAGGCGAACGTTTCTACCGAAAAGGGTAAGTTAAACGTCTGATACAAACACGTTAACTCTATGGCAAAGGCTCATGGCAAATTCATATAGTAAAGCGAGCATAAACATCATACAAACAACGGTATTTTATAGTTTATCTTTAGTCATCTAGTTCGATCCCTTGCCAATAATAGTTAGCTGAATTGCTAACGTCAACTAGCTAGCTAGCGAATGTTTCTGGCTAAACAATGCAGTGACAAGTAGGTTATGATAGCAAAAATGGATAGCTTGTGGTTAGGCTACTTGATAACTGTTTATTATTTTCATAGGGATTTATCAGTATTTATTCTTGTTTTGGGTCACATTATTTTGTCAAAGGCTTTGTGAGTGTATTACTAAAATGTGTGCTCCCTCTCTTAGGAGACCCATGGAGTCTGCAGTGGAGAGTTCCCCCATTGTTACAGAAAACAAAGGCATCACACTGCCTGAAGTGGAGAGTGCGTCCATTGTTTCAGAAAGCGAGAAACCTATTCTCTCTGCAGTAGAGACAGTGGAGAGTCCCTCAATCATTTCAGAAAACAAGGAATTCACACCATCAGCAGTGAAGGACAAGGATGTCTCCATAGTTTCAGAATGCAAGAAAACGACCCCTTGTGCAGTGGAGACTAAAGACAATGAGGATGTCACCATTGTTTCAGAAAGCAAGAAACCCACGAAAGCACCGTCAGCAGTGGAGAATGCCTCTATCATTTCAGAAAGTTCGTCACACGAGGGCCATCGCCTGTGGATCGGTAACATCGATCCCAAAATCACAGAGTGAGTGAATCCATGTGGCCCATTAATCCTGGACTCACTCTCAATGAGTCTTTCTAATTGTCATTTACATCATTGTCCTTGCATTCTATCTCCTCACATCCTTCTACAATGCGTTTTTGAAAAGGTGAGGAGAGAGGATGTGAAGAATCAAGAAAAGATTTATTGAGACGGAGCACGCCTGGCTTCTTACACCTCCCAGCCCAGCGGAGTGGCCGCTGTGACTAGCCTGTATGATTGATTAGCTATGTGTCTGTGAGGGCTGGAGAATGAGCAGATGACGTTGGGCGTGTGAAAGAGAGGCACTCGGGCATGGCGACCTGTTCTGCTGAGTGGCTGCCATCATTTCTCACTCATCTGGCCTGTTTACTCTGTCAACCTGTAGCTCGCTGGCTGCTCTCTTTTGTTCAGGAGCAGGGTAGAGGAGGTGTGTGGAGGGGCAGCACAAGGTGGGATTGGCTGGTGGGCTCCTGGAAAATGTACAGCTTGCTTGGGCTGGTGTCTAGACAGGCGTTTCCTTCCAAACTACCTTCTGTTTTTCTTTAAATAACCTGGTGTACCTCCCCAATGGCAACCTATTCCCATAGGGCTCTAGACAAAAGTAGTGCACTGGATTGGGAATAGGGTACCATTTGAGATGCATGCTGCCTGGTAGAAGAAAAACAACAGAATATGCCCACAGGCTGGTGATTGGTAAGATTCATTAGTTCACATGCTCCTAGTGTTTGTTGTAGCAAGACCCACTTCAGGGCTCTCCCTCAGAAAATGAGCATACAGGCATATATGTATGTATGTATGTATGTATGTATGTATGTATGTATGTATGTATGTATGTATGTATGTGTGTATGTTCATCTCGAGCCGGGAGCCCAAATAAGTGGGTAATTGAGATGTGAGGTAAAAAGCTGTGCTGTAAGTTCTTATTTTTTCCCCTAATGTATATTCTCTGTCAGAGATTGATTGTGGTGGTGATAAGGAGATGGGTAGGGGCTTAGTCTGCCTCCCAGATCTGTGGTGGGCCCTGGTTAAATATAGGGTGCCATTTGGAACAAAGACTCAGAG
This sequence comes from Salvelinus alpinus, assembly GCF_045679555.1. Classification (NCBI taxonomy): domain Eukaryota; kingdom Metazoa; phylum Chordata; class Actinopteri; order Salmoniformes; family Salmonidae; genus Salvelinus; species Salvelinus alpinus. Next base: position 106,948,726 of record NC_092086.1, read on the forward strand.
CCATTGATCACTCATTTCTGGAAGGAAAGTCCAAACTGGAAGATCCCCCCAGGGCTTCTGGAGCTACAGTAGCACTCAGAAACCTGGCAGGAAATGTTAACTCTTTTAAAACCACCACATGGTTCCTACAACTGCTGCTAAGCTATGTTCTCTCTTTCTCTCTCTCTCTTTCTCTCTGCCTCTCTGTTTCTCTCTACCTCTCTGTTTCTCTCTCTACCTCTCTGTTTCTCTCTCTACCTCTCTGTTTCTCTCTCTACCTCTCTGTTTCTCTCTCTACCTCTCTGTTTCTCTCTCTACCTCTCTGTTTCTCTCTACCTCTCTGTTTCTCTCTCTACCTCTCTGTTTCTCTCTCTACCTCTCTGTTTCTCTCTCTACCTCTCTGTTTCTCTCTCTACCTCTCTGTTTCTCTCTCTACCTCTCTGTTTCTCTCTCTACCTCTCTGTTTCTCTCTCTACCTCTCTGTTTCTCTCTACCTCTCTGTTTCTCTCTCTACCTCTCTGTTTCTCTCTCTACCTCTCTGTTTCTCTCTCTACCTCTCTGTTTCTCTCTCTACCTCTCTGTTTCTCTCTCTACCTCTCTGTTTCTCTCTCTACCTCTGTTTCTCTCTCTACCTCTCTGTTTCTCTCTCTACCTCTCTGTTTCTCTCTCTACCTCTCTGTTTCTCTCTCTACCTCTCTGTTTCTCTCTCTACCTCTCTGTTTCTCTCTCTACCTCTCTGTTTCTCTCTCTACCTCTGTTTCTCTCTCTACCTCTGTTTCTCTCTCTACCTCTCTGTTTCTCTCTCTACCTCTCTGTTTCTCTCTCTACCTGCATCATATGAGGCAAAATACATCATACAGGGATGATTTCTGTATTTTGAAAGTTACATATGTTGAAAACTAGATTGCTGACAAGCAAAACATTTTGGGATTATGTCAACAATGGACTAATGAAACAAATTCCAAAACATAGTTTTGGGTTGTGAAAAAGGTCATTTGTTTTTGGAGAGGAAGCTGAGCTGTTGAGCAGCAGATCTGATACCATATAAAACATGTTGTGCACTGGTCTCCAGCCACCGGCTGCCTTAGCTAAAGCAGTGTGTCTTTACAGATGGTGTCAGTCAACAGGTGACAGAAACAATGAAGAGACCGTTCAACAACATCAACACCCAGAGCCGCCTGCTCGACCCGCATGCCCAGGCAGGTTTCCCTCACACACACACACACACAGCTCCACTCACTCCATTCACACAATGAGAGGGGCTGCTGCTACAGTGTTGATTAGGCGCTGACATGTTGACCTGTCTGTCCATGCTCCATTGGGGCCCATTCACGACCAGTGATGGATCCAGCATGTGCTGTCTGAGCTGCAGGTTGTTTGTGGTACTAGACTGGGGGGGCTACAGACTGGACACAGGACCATGCCCACACGGTGGAGGTGGAAGCGAAAAAGATGGAAGGAAGGAAGGACCTGGCTGGGAGACATCACTGCCCTCTTTAACTTACGCTTTACCAGGAAAGACCTGCTTGGAAAGACTGCCTCTTTTACCTCGTGTCCACATGAGATAACCATGAAACATGGCCTCTGGGTCATGTCAGACATTGGACCAGTGTAACGGATGGCTCACCAATCAAACGGATGTTTTGTTCTATCCTTGTCTTGCTTTTCCCCCTGTTTCTTTCTGGTGCCCAGTTTGAGAATGAGTATTCAGATCCTCCCTTAATGACTCACTCCTCAGTCCTCAAATAGATGGCCTTAGAGTGGAGGATTTGCAAGTGCTGGGCCCTTTGTTGTTCTTTAGACATTTAACAGATGTCTTGCTTGGCTCAGCTTCATGCTTTCACAGAAGAGCACCCTCAAGCAAGGAAATCACTCTTCCCCTCAGCGGACCTTTCCTCCCCTCCACCTCCCCCTACCTCCCCCTACCACCTCCTCCTCCTGCTGGCCAGCACGCTTTATAGCCCCCAGGAGAAGTGCATTGTGGTCTTGTTAAAGGCCAGAAGTGGTCCGTCCCCTCCCGTGGTCCTTCCCGGTGTATCAGTCCACTATCAATTCCTCAATCTGTGCCAGCAGCAGGTCGCAGGAAGACCCACCATTCCATCATGCAGAGGGTGGAGTCTGGGAAAGTGAGAAATTCTCCTTGGAGAGAAATCTCCAGGGAGGCCAAGGGAAGACATTAATACATCCAGGGTTGTGGCCCAAATGGCATCCTATTCCTTATATAGTGCACTACTTTTGACCAGAGTGGTCCCTGGACCAAGGTAGTGCACTATATAGGGAACCATTTGGGATGCAGCCCAGAACCCCCTGTACTCTCCCTCCTATGCTACATACCTTTCTAGGATTAAATATAACGGTGCTGGACAGAACTATAAAAGTAACTTTGGCCCAAGCTTCTCTGTTGTACACAACAGAGCTATGCCCACATAGGATGACAATGCCCCATACACAGGGCACAAGTGGTAACTGAATGGTTCGATGAGCAGAAGAACTATGCAAACCATAAGCCATGGCCGTCAGTCACCACATCTCACACCAGTTGAACACTTATGGGAGATTCTGGAGCAGCACTTGAGACAGAGTTTTCCACCACCGTCAACAAAACACCAAATTGGAAGAATGTTGTTGCGTCCCTCCGACAGAGTTCCAGACACTTGTAGAATTCATGTCAAGGGGGCATTGAAGCTATTCTGGCTCATTGTGTCCCAACACCCTATTAAGACACTTGTTAATAGTTTCCTTTATTTTGGCAGTTAGGCTACCTGTGGCTTTATGTCTTGCTTCCAACATACCTGTGATGACTATTAGTGGTGCGCGGGTCAGCTGTTTGTACAACCGCACCCATCTGCCATCGCCCATATATATGTGATAGGTTAGTTAAGAGAAGGCAGGATGTATATATGTGATAGGTTAGTTAAGAGAAGGCAGGACGTATATATGTGATAGGTTAGTTAAGAGAAGGCAGGACGTATATATGTGATAGGTTAGTTAAGAGAAGGCAGGACGTATATATGTGATAGGTTAGTTAAGAGAAGGCAGGACGTATATATGTGATAGGTTAGTTAAGAGAAGGCAGGACGTATATATGTGATAGGTTAGTTAAGAGAAGGCAGGACGTATATATGTGATAGGTTAGTTAAGAGAAGGCAGGACGTATATATGTGATAGGTTAGTTAAGAGAAGGCAGGACGTATATATGCGATAGGTTAGTTAAGAGAAGGCAGGACGTATATATGTGATAGGTTAGTTAAGAGAAGGCAGGACGTATATATGCGATAGGTTAGTTAAGAGAAGGCAGGACGTATATATGTGATAGGTTAGTTAAGAGAAGGCAGGACGTATATATGCGATAGGTTAGTTAAGAGAAGGCAGGACGTATATACAGTGGGGAGAACAAGTATTTGATACACTGCCGATTTTGCAGGTTTTCCTACTTACAAAGCATGTAGAGGTCTGTAATTTTTATCATAGGTACACTTCAACTGTGAGAGACGGAATCTAAAACAAAAATCCAGAAAATCACACTGTATGATTTTTAAGTAATTAATATGCATTTTATTGCATGACATAAGTATTTGATACATCAGAAAAGCAGAACTTAATATTTGGTACAGAAACCTTTGTTTGCAATTACAGAGATCATACGTTTCCTGTAGTTCTTTTTTTTTTTTATTTTTATTTTTTTAAATTTTTTATCCCCTTTTCTCCCCAATTTTCGTGGTATCCAATCGCTAGTAATTACTATCTTGTCTCATCGCTACAACTCCCGTACGGGCTCGGGAGAGACGAAGGTCGAAAGTCATGCGTCCTCCGAAGCACAACCCAACCAAGCCGCACTGCTTCTTAACACAGCGCGCCTCCAACCCGGAAGCCAGCCGCACCAATGTGTCGGAGGAAACACCGTGCACCCGCCCCCCTCAGTTAGCGCGCACTGCGCCCGGCCCGCCACAGGAGTCGCTGGAGCGCGATGAGACAAGGATATCCCTACCGGCCAAACCCTCCCTAACCCGGACGACGCTAAGCCAATTGTGCGTCGCCCCACGGACCTCCCGGTCGCGGCCGGCTGCGACAGACGTTTCCTGTAGTTCTTGACCAGGTTTGCACACACTGCAGCAGGGATTTTGGCCCACTCCTCCATACAGACCTTCTCCAGATCCTTCAGGTTTCGGGGCTGTCGCTGGGCAATACGGACTTTCAGCTCCCTCCAAAGATTTTCTATTGGGTTCAGGTCTGGAGACTGGCTAGGCCACTCCAGGACCTTGAGATGCTTCTTACGGAGCCACTCCTTAGTTGCCCTGGCTGTGTGTTTCGGGTCGTTGTCATGCTGGAAGACCCAGCCACGACCCATCTTCAATGCTCTTACTGAGGGAAGGAGGTTGTTGGCCAAGATCTCGCGATACATGGCCCCATCCATCCTCCCCTCAATACGGTGCAGTCGTCCTGTCCCCTTTACAGAAAAGCATCTCCAAAGAATGATGTTTCCACCTCCATGCTTCACGGTTGGGATGGTGATCTTGGGGTTGTACTCATCCTTCTTCTTCCTCCAAACACGGCGAGTGGAGTTTAGACCAAAAAGCTCTATTTTTGTCTCAACAGACCACATGACCTTCTCCCATTCCTCCTCTGGATCATCCAGATGGTCATTGGCAAACTTCAGACGGGCCTGGACATGCGCTGGCTTGAGCAGGGGGACCTTGCGTGCGCTGCAGGATTTTAATCCATGACGGCGTAGTGTGTTACTAATGGTTTTCTTTGAGACTGTGGTCCCAGCTCTCTTCAGGTCATTGACCAGGTCCTGCCGTGTAGTTCTGGCTGATCCCTCACCTTCCTCATGATCATTGATGCCCCACGAGGTGAGATCTTGCATGGAGCCCCAGACCGAGGGTGATTGACCGTCATCTTGAACTTCTTCCATTTTCTAATAATTGCGCCAACAGTTGTTGCCTTCTCACCAAGCTGCTTGCCTATTGTCCTGTAGCCCATCCCAGCCTTGTGCAGGTCTACAATTTAACCCTGATATCCTTACACAGCTCTCTGGTCTTGGCCATTGTGGAGAGGTTGGAGTCTGTTTGATTGAGGTTGTGGACAGGTGTCTTTTATACAGGTAACGAGTTCAAACAGGTGCAGTTAATACAGGTAATGAGTGGAGAACAGGAGGGCTTCTTAAAGAAAAACGAACAGGTCTGTGAGAGCCGGAATTCTTACTGGTTGGTAGGTGATCAAATACTTATGTCATGCAATAAAATGCAAATTAATTACTTAAAAATCATACAATGTGATTTTCTGGATTTTTGTTTTAGATTCCGTCTCTCACAGTTGAAGTGTACCTATGACAAAAATTATAGACCTCTACATGCTTTGTAAGTAGGAAAACCTGCAATATCGGCAGTGTATCAAATACTTGTTCTCCCCACTGTATGTGATAGGTTAGTTAAGAGAAGGCAGGACGTATATATGTGATAGGTTAGTTAAGAGAAGGCAGGACGTATATATGCGATAGGTTAGTTAAGAGAAGGCAGGACGTATATATGCGATAGGTTAGTTAAGAGAAGGCAGGACGTATATATGCGATAGGTTAGTTAAGAGAAGGCAGGACGTATATATGTGATAGGTTAGTTAAGAGAAGGCAGGACGTATATATGCGATAGGTTAGTTAAGAGAAGGCAGGACGTATATATGTGATAGGTTAGTTAAGAGAAGGCAGGACGATTTGACAGGTGGTGCAGGATTCTTTTTTTGCCTGGTTTTAAATATGTTTCTGGTTATAATGTTCGACATTTTGGTAGACTATTTGTTAGTCAACTTGTGTTTAATTAGATACTGTAGATGCAGCGTCTCTTCTGTCATTATATGTTATATTACAGATACTACAGATCTACAGATAAAGTAATCCTTCTAACCCCCCCCCCCCCCCCCTTAAAAGAGTTAGATGCACTATTGTAAAGTGGTTGTTCCACTGGATATCATAAGGTGAATGCACCAATTTGTAAGTCGCTCTGGATAAGAGCGTCTGCTAAATGACTTAAATGTAAATGTAAAATGTTGACCTAGAAGACTAAATAAATGTTTACTCACCAGAATAATGTCATAAATGATAGAATGAATGTTTCAATCTAGTTGACATTGGTAAAGTTTTCCCTGTCATCTCTGCTTCTTTCTCAGAGCAAAGACTTAAAATAAAAAAAGGAAAAATATTCAGTGCAAAACATGAAAATGACATCAGTTTGACTGGTTGTAAGGAAATAGAAACCTGTGTAAACGACCCAACATGTTTCTGATTAGATTTCAGTTCAGCTTGGATGCATATTTAATGTGGTTGAAATACTATCAGCTTTTATGATGCGGATAAATATAGCACCTCTACAGATGGTATCTAACTGCACATTCACATTCTCTCAAGATACTGAAATAAATAAATCATATTTCTCCACTCCTGTTCCCCAGTAAAAATGTAGCCTACATTTGGTGTATCATTTTAGTGCAAGAAATGTTTCATTCTGCAGGAGTTAATGTTAAGGCTCTGTGAGAGGTTATAGACCTACAGTCAGTGTCCAGATTTCAGTTTCCATTTTACCCATATGAACAGTAGGCTACAGTTCCCTTGACCTGCCATTGGCCTATTTGAAGTCCGATCTTGTGACTGTCGAATTTGTATAGCACCTCACAATCATCACACATAACATAACCGCCACTGCTATCATCCTCTTACCACTTCACCAACTCTTTCCCAAATGTATTTTCTGGCCCTCCCTTCTCTTTACTTACAAACCCTTAACCAACAATGCAGTTCAAGAAATAGAGTTAAGAAAATATTTACTAAATAAAGTAAAAATTAACACAAAATAATAAGGCTATATATAGGGGTATCGGTACCGAGTCAATGTGCGGGGGTACAGGTTAGTCGAGGTAATTTGTACATGTAGGTAGGAGTAAAGTGACTATGCATAGATAAAACAGCAAGTAGCAGCAGTGTAAAAACAAGGGGGGGGGGGGTCAATGTAAATAGTCTGGTGGCCATTTGATTAATTGTTCAGCAGTCTTATGGCTTGGGGGTAGAAGCCTTTAACTTCTTATGGCTGCAGGGGCAGTATTGGGTAGCTTGGATGAAAAGGTGCCCCGAGTAAACTGCCTGGTCCTCAGTCCCAGTTGCTAATATATGCATATTAGTATTAGTATTGGATAGAAAATACTCTGAAGTTTATAAAACTGTTTGAATGATGTCTGTGAGTATAACAGAACTCATATGGCAGGCAAAAACCTGAGAAAAAAATCCTACCAGGAAGTGGGAAATCTGAGGTTTGTAGGTTTTCAACTAATCGCCTATCGAATACACAGTGGGATATGGGTCAGTTTGCACTTCCTACGGCTTCCACTAGATGTCAACAGTCTTTAGAACCTTGTCTGATGCTTCTACTGTGAAATGGGGCCGAAGGAGAGAGGAATGAGTAAGGTCTGCCATGACCTGAACATGCACTGACCATGCGCGTTCACATGAGAGGGAGCTCTGTTCCATCGCACTTCTGAAGACAATAGAATTCTCCGGTTGGAACATTATTGAAGATTTATGTTAAAAACATCCTAAAGATTGATTCAATACATTGCTTGACATGTTTCTACTGACTATTACGGAACTTTTTGACATTTCGTCTGCTTTTAGTGAACGCTCTTCGTGACTTTGGATTTGTTTACCAAACATGCTAACAAAAGTAGCTATTTGGACATAAATGATGGACATTACCAAACAAAACAAACATTTCTTGTGGGAATCCTGGGAGTGCATTCCGACGAAGATCAGCAAAGGTAAGTGAAGATTTATAATGCTATTTATGACTTTTGTTGACTCCACAATTTGGCGGGTAACTGTATGGCTTCCTTTTGTGGCTGAACGCTGTTCTCAGATTATTGAATATTGTGCTTTTGCCGTAAAGCTTTTTTGAAATCTGACACATTAAGAACAAGTTTATCTTTAATTCTATGTAAAACATGTATCTTTCATCAAAGTCTATGATAAGTTTTTCTGTTATTTGATGTGGCTCTCTGCAATTTCTCCGGATATTTTGGAGGCATTTCTGAACATGGCGCCAATGTAAACTGAGGTTTTTGGATATAAATATAAACTTTATCGAACAAAACATATATGTATTGTGTAACATGAAGTCCTATGAGTGTCATCTGATGAAGATCATCAAAGGTTAGTGATTCATTTTATCTCTATTTCTGCTTTTTGTGACTCCTGTCTTTGGCTGGAAAAATGGCTGTGTTTTTCTGTGATTTTGCGCTGACCTAACATAATCGTTTGTGGTGCTTTCGCTGTAAAGCCTTTTTGAAATCGGACACTGTGGTGGGATTAGCAAGAAGTGTATCTTTAAAATGGTGTGAAATACTTGTATGCTTGAGGAATTTTAATTATGAGATTTCTGTTGTTTGAATTTGGCGCCCTGCACTTTCACTGGCTGTTGTCATATCGATCCCGTTAACGGGATTGCAGCCATAAGAAGTTTTAAGGAGCCTTTTGGACCTAGACTTGGCATTCCGGTACCACTTGCCGTGCGGTAGCAGAGAGAGCAGTCTATGACTAGGGTGACTGGCGTCATTGACAATTGTTTGGGCCTTCCTCTGACACCGCCTTGTATATAGGTCCTGGATGGCAGGAAGCTTGGCCCCAGTGATGTACTGGGTTGTACGCACTACCCTCTGTAGCGCCCTCTAGTCCGGTGCCGCCATACCAGGTGGTGACGCAACCAGTCAGGATGGTCTCGATGGTGCAGCTGTAGAACTTTTTGAGGATCTGGGGACCCATGCCAAATATTCTAGGTCTCCTGAGGGGGAAAAGGTGTTGTCGTGTCCTCTTCGCGACTGTCGTGGTGTGTTTGGACCATGATAGTTTGTTGGCGATTTGGACAAGGAACTTAAATCTCAAGCCGCTCCACTACAGCCCTGTCGATGTGAATGGAGATGTGTTCGGCCCTCCTTTTCCTGCAGTCCTCGATCAGCTCCTTTGTCTTGCTCACATTGAGGGAGAGGTTGTTGTCCTGGCACCACACTGGCAGGTTTCTGACCTCCCTATAGGCTGTCTCATCGTTGTCGGTGATCAGGCGTCAGGAAACTTTATGATGATGTTGGAGTCATGCTTGGCCACGCAGTCGTGTGTCAACAGAGAGTACAGGAGGGGACTGAGCACGCACCCCTGAGGGGCCCCCATGTTGAGGATCAGCGTGGCAGATGTGTTGTTGCCTACCCTTACCACCTGGGGGCGGCCTGTCAGGAAGTCCAGGATCCAGTTGCAGAGGAAGGTGTTTACTCCCAAGGTCCTTAGCTTAGTGATGAGCTTTGTGGGCACTATGGTGTTGAACGCTGAGCTGTAGTCAATGAACAGCATTCTCACATAGGTGTTCCTTTTGTCCAGGTGGGAAAGGGCAGTGTGGAGTGCGATTGAGATTGCATGATCTGTTGGGGCAGTATGCGAATTGGAGTGGGTCTAGGGTTTCTGGGATAATGGTGTTGAAGTGAGCCATGACCAGCCTTTCAAAGCACTTCATGGTGCTACGTAAGTGCTACGGAGCGGTAGTTATTTAGGTAGGTTACCTTCGCTTTCTTCGGCACAGGGATTATGGTGGTCTGCTTGAAACATGTAGGTATTACAAACTCGGTCAGGGAGAGGTTGAAAATATCACTGAAGACACCATTTACCAGTTGGTCTAGTAAAACAGTCTTGTAGCGTAGCATTCACAAGAATAATAAATTAATGATAGATGAGTGACAAATGAATGGTAGATGAATGGTAGATGAATGGTAGATTAATGATGGATTAATGATGGATTAATGGATTTTTTTAAGGCATTGCTATATTATTATTCAATCCACACAATATTTCCTGACCTTAAACCCACCCGCCCAGCTGATATAACCCTGAGGGCTGTTTGTGAGTCAACCCGTGCATCACAAATGACTATGACACAACGACTACCCGTTTTAGAGTGAGGATTCCATAAGAGATAATGAATATAAAGGTTATGTTATGACTGTATGACAAGGTAACCTTTCTATTCATGATCTGGTCATGCCCAGTCTACGCTGGAGATGCTCTTATAATGACCCCTGTGAATGAGTAGCGTGCAGCATAGACTCATGACGTGCATGGGCAGTGATATTTGGCTTGGACAACAGAGAAAATACACTCTCCTACGCACAGACTGCATGCTAGGCTGCCCACTAATACAGACAGTCGACATGGACATATGAAATTGTCTGCATCTTGTTCAGACTGCTCCTCCCCCATTTATATTACAGCCTGGACTAGACATACAGTATATCCTTTACTGTTTTCTTAACCTCTCTCTGTGTTCTAGGCTACTGTAGGGGTGTTTGAGAGAACTCTCATAATCACTTCTACTTAAAGGGATAATCCACCCCGTAAACCACTACTTCCTATGATTAACAGTGTTAAACAATGTAAAATAACACTAATATGTGAAAATATTTTTTTACAAATATTAAATTTTGTTATATCAAGGATGCTAGAAAAATCGTTATGGAAATCTGTTGGGATTCAAGTTGACAAAACATACAATGCAATGCTCTCTCTCTGGGCTGGCTAGCTCGCTAGCTAGCAAAGGTAGCTACACACAATAATCCCAATGTCAGCATGTGAAGTCGCTAGCTGACGGTAAAATTGCCGTAAACAAACTTCACTATCAATTTAGGAGTCTATCCCACCGAGTTCAGCTTGCAGTTGGTCTCTTGCCCAGAGCCAGTTCAGCTTGCAGTTGGTCTCTTGCCCAGAGCCAGTTCAACTTGCAGTTGGTCTCTTGCCCAGAGCCAGTTCAGCTTGCAGTTGGTCTCTTGCCCAGAGCCAGTTCAGCTTGCAGTTGGTCTCTTGCCCAGAGCCAGTTCAGCTTGCAGTTGGTCTCTTGCCCAGAGCCAGTTCAGCTTGCAGTTGGTCTCTTGCCCAGAGCCAGTTCAGCTTGCAGTTGGTCTCTTGCCCAGAGCCAGTTCAACTTGCAGTTGGTCTCTTGCCCAGAGCGAGTGCAGCATTACGTTTTATTTCATCCACTGATACAACATAGGCTTTCACCAAATTGACAGTTTCATGATTTTTATTTCTGGGGTATGGATTATTCCTTTAAACGTCAGTGTGTAGGCTGTGTAGAATGTATGTACAGTCGTGGCCAAAAGTTTTGAGAATGACACAAATATACATTTTCACAAAGTCTGCTGCCTCAGTTTGTATGATGGCAATTTGCATATACTCCCGAATGTTATGAAGAGTGATCAGATGAATTGCAATTAATTGCAAAGTCCCCCTTTGCCATACAAATGAACTGAATCCCCCAAAAACATTTCCACTGCATTTTAGCCCTGCCACAAAAGGACCAGCTGACATGTCAGTGATTCTCTCGTTAACACGGGTGTGAGTGTTGACGAGGACAAGGCTGGAGATCACTCTGTCATGCTGATTGAGTTCGAATAACAGACTGGAAGCTTCAAAAAGGAGGGTGGTGCTTGAAATCATTGTTCTTCCTCTGTCAACCATGGGGACCTGCAAGGAAACACGTGCCGCCATCATTGCGTTGTACAAAAAGGGCTTCACAGGCAAGGATATTGCTGCCAGTAAAATTGCACCTAAATCAACCATTTATCGGATCATCAAGAACTTCAAGGAGAGCGGTTCAATTGTTGTGAAGAAGGCTTCTGGGCGCCTAAGAAAGTCCAGCAAGCGCCAGGACCGTCTCCTAAACTTGATTCAGCTGCGGGATCGGGGCACCACCAGTAGTACAGAGCTTGCTCAGGAATGGCAGCAGGCAGGTGTGAGTGCATCTGCACGCACAGTGAGGCGAAGACTTTTGGAGGATGGCCTGGTGTCAAGAAGGGCAGCAAAGAAGCCACTTCTCTCTAGGAAAAACATCAGGGACAGACTGATATTCTGCAAAAGGTACAGGGATTGGACTGCTGAGGACTGGGGTAAAGTCATTTTCTCTGATGAATCCCCTTTCCGATTGTTTGGGGCATCCGGAAAAAAGCTTGTCCGGAGAAGACAAGTTGAGCGCCACCATCAGTCCTGTGTCATGCCAACAGTAAAGCATCCTGAGACCATTCATGTGTGGGGTTGCTTCTCAGCCAAGGGAGTGGGCTCACTCACAATTTTGCCTAAGAACACAGCCATGAAAAAAGAATGGTACCAACACATCCTCCGAGAGCAACTTCTCCCAACCATCCAGGAACAGTTTGGTGACGAACAATGCCTTTTCCAGCATGATGGAGCACCTTGCCATAAGGCAAAAGTGATAACTAAGTGGCTTGGGGAACAAAACATCGATATTTTGGGTCCTTAATCTCCTTAAAGACCTTAATCCCATTGAGAACTTGTGGTCAGTCCTCAAGAAGCGGGTGGACAAACAAAAACCCACAAATTCTGACAAACTCCAAGCATTAATTATGCAAGAATGGGCTGCCATCAGTCAGGATGTGGCCCAGAAGTTAATTGACAGCATGCCAGGGTGGATTGCAGAGGTCTTGAAAAAGAAGTGTCAACACTGCAAATATTGACTCTTTGCATCAACTTCATGCAATTGTCAATAAAAGCCTTTGACACGTATGAAATGCTTGTAATTATACTTCAGTATTCCATAGTAACATATGACGAAAATATCTAAAGACACTGAGGCAGCAAACTTTGTGGAAATTAATATTTGTGTCATTCTCAAAGATTTTGGCCACGACTGTAGGCCGTAATTTTCTTACAATGTTGAGACTCTTGTGTCTGGAGGCCCTCTAGTGTCTCAAGTTCCTCCTATCACTGGTACAACTGTTAGCCATGTTTATGACTAATGAATCCAATGAGTCTATTGAGTCGTACAAGGCCGGGCTGGTCTAGGACAGCATGTACCACTGTAGAGGACTCCTCCTAGCCTAACTTGTTTACAATGAGGCTATAGTCTAGACCTTCTCACAGTCAGATGGTCAAACAATTAATATTAGACTCTTGCTATCTGGGATCCTTGGGATGTACCAACTCTGACGTTACCACATTGAAGTTGAAATGTTAAATGTTTAAGATAAGGGTTAAGGTTAGGGTTATGGTAGGGGTTAACCTGAGGGTTATGGTAAGGGTAGGGGTTATGGTAAGGGTAGGGGTTAAGGTTAGGGATGTCCGAAGGATCCCGGATAGCACTAACCGTTCATATTATTAATGGTTCCTGGATGTTAGTGAGAATGAATCCCATTGCTAATAACATAACATTTCCCACGAATTCTATAGGTTACAGCAGCACGGCAGCTAGCCTAATGCACGCAGTAGTGGATGTTTTTCTTGAATTAGAGTCTGTTGGGAATTCAAGCTTCCTCTGTTTTATTTTCTCATTGTCCTGCTGCCGTATCCTCTGCATTGTGTGGATATAAGATTTACTGTGCCTAAAAAGGTGTTAAGAGACCTGTCATTCTAATCAGGGTCAGCTGACCGGGATGCCTAATATACTGTAGTTATGTTACATGGATGGATGATGTATATGTTAATTAAGAATAGGATGCACTGTCTGTGACAAAGGAACGTTAACCAATTATGTTATCATGTTCTTAGTTGATAGTAGACATTCATAAAGGCACATAGGCCTGTATTGAGAATGACATTCATTAATGTGTTTTGGAGATTACAAAATGTTACTTTAAAGTGACTAAGTACTTTGAAACAGCAAATCAAAACTGAGAGACATGATTTTTTGGGGGGCCATTTTAGTAATTTAGCAGATGCTCTTATCCAGACCGACTTACAGAGCAATTAGGGTTAAGTGCCTTGCTCAAGGGCACATTGGCAGATTTTTCACCAATTCACCTCGGGGATTCGAACCAGCAAACGTTCGGTTACTGGCCCAATGCTCTAACCGCAGTATTGTTTGTGTGTTTTTCTCCCTCCCTCCCTCTACAGGTACCACCTGGTGAAGCTGCTGGAGAGGTTTGGGAAGGTGAAACAGTTTGACTTCCTGTTCCACAAGTCTGGACCAATGGAGGGCCAGCCCTGAGGATACTGCTTCGTTAACTTCCACACCAAAGAGGTACAACACCAAACCAACCATTTCACATCTTTCAATTCCAAGAAAAGATTAGCTCACGAACATGAAAAGTTAGGGCTAGTCAAAAGCTATAGACTGAAAGAGCTGCAAAATCTGGACCCCTACAAATCAGCCGGGCTAGACAATCTGGACCCTTTCTAAAATTATCTGCCGAAATTGTTGCAACCCCTATTACTAGCCTGTTCAACCTCTCTTTCTTGTCGTCTGAGATTCCCAAAGATTGGAAAACAGCGGCAGTCATCCCCCTCTTCAAAGGGGGGGACACTCTTGACCCAAACTGCTACAGACCTATATCTATCCTACCCTGCCTTTCTAAGGTCTTCGAAAGCCAAATCAATAAACAGATTACCGACCATTTCGAATCCCACCATACCTTCTCCGCTATGCAATCTGGTTTCAGAGCTGGTCATGGGTGCACCTCAGCCACGCTCAAGGTCCTAAACGATATCCTAACCGCCATCGATAAGAAACAATACTGTGCAGCCGTATTCATTGACCTTGCCAAGGCTTTCACCACATCTTCATCGGCAGACTCGATAGCCTTGGTTTCTCAAATGACTGCCTCGCCTGGTTCACCAACTACTTCTCTGATTGAGTTCAGTGTGTTAAATCAGAGGGCCTGTTGTCCGGGCCTCTGGCAATCTCTATGGGGGTGCCACAGGGTTCAATTCTTGGACCGACTCTCTTCTCTGTATACATCAATGATGTCGCTCTTGCTGCTGGTGAGTCTCTGATCCACCGATCTACGCAGAAGACACCATTCTGTATACTTCTGGCCCTTCTTTGGACACTGTGTTAACAACCCTCCAGACCAGCTTCAATGCCATACAACTCTCCTTCCGTGGCCTCCAATTGCTCTTAAATACAAGTAAAACTAAATGCATGCTCTTCAACCGATGGCTGCCTGCACCTGCCCGCCCGTCCAACATCACTACTCTGGACGGTTCTGACTTAGAATATGTGGACAACTACAAATACCTAGGTGTCTGGTTAGACTGTAAACTCTCCTTCCAGACTCACATCAAACATCTCCAATCCAAAGTTAAATCTAGAATTGGCTTCCTATTTCGCAAACAAAGCATCCTTCACTCATGCTGCCAAACATACCCTTGTAAAACTGACCATCCTACCGATCCTCGACTTCGGCGATGTCATTTACAAAATAGCCTCCAATACCCTACTCAATAAATTGGATGCAGTCTATCACAGTGCCATCCATTTTGTCACCAAAGCCCCATATACTACCCACCACTGCGACCTGTACGCTCTCGTTGGCTGGCCCTCGCTTCATACTCGTCGCCAAACCCACTGGCTCCAGGTCATCTACAAGACCCTGCTAGGAAAAGTCCCCCCTCATCTCAGCTCGCTGGTCACCATAGCAGCACCCACCTGTAGCACGCGCTCCAGCTGGTATATCTCTCTGGTCACCCCCAAAACCAATTCTTCCTTTGGCCGCGTCTCCTTCCAGTTCTCTGCTGCCAATGACTGGAATGAACTACAAAAATCTCTGAAACTGGAAACACTTATCTCCCTCACTAGCTTTAAGCACCAGCTGTCAGAGCAGCTCACAGATTACTGCACCTGTACATAGCCCATCTATAATTTAGCCCAAACAACTACCTCTCCCTTACTGTATTTATTTATTTATTTTGCTCCTTTGCACCCCATTATTTCTATCCTTACTTTGCACATTCTTCCACTGCAAATCTACCATTCCAGTGTTTTACTTGCTATATTGTATTTACTTCGCCACCATGGCCTTTTTTTGCCTTTACCTCCCTTAACTCACCACATTTGCTCACATTGTATATACTTATTTTTTTCTACTGTATTATTGACTGTATGTTTGTTTTACTCCATGTGTAACTCTGTGTTGTTGTATGTGTCGAACTGCTTTGCTTTATCTTGGCCAGGTCTCAATTGTAAATGAGAACTTGTTCTCAACTTGCCTACCTGGTTAAATAAAGGTGAAATAAAATAAATAAATAAAAATAGACGGCATAGACAAGAGGCACGATATAGACGACCATCTCTCCCTGTGAAAATATTGTTTCAAACTTAATAGGGTTCCACCAACGGTAAGATGGAGATCTCTAGTTCTGTCTGAAGTGTGATGGGAGGCAGTCCCCTGGGTGTTATTCAGAGGAACTCTATGTGTATTAGCCTCATACACACACGCAGACACACATCAGCCATTATTGTCTCTGTTGTCATCACTCTATGAAAAGGAATGATGATATAATGATTTGTGTAAGAGGTATTGGATAAGAGTGTCTGCTAAGTGACTACAATGTAATGTTACTGACCTAGTTTCTGATGGGGGAAATTATGATTTTCATGAGGATCAAACACCTACTCTTTTTCCAATCTCCAGGAAGCAGAGCGGGGGCGATCCATTGTCTGAATGGGAAGCTGGCCCTCTCCAAGAAGCTGGTGGTGCGCTGGGCACACGCACAGGTAAAGGTAAGAGCCCCTCTCTGAAACCTCTCGCCTTTGCGTACACACACACACACACACACACACACACACACACACACACACACACACACACACACACACACACCATGGCCAGTGATTCATCGTGGCTTCCTCTGTTAGGGTGCAAGGTTAGCCCAATACAGGTCATTAAGTTGTACAGAGTTAGCCTGTATGTTAGCGTCCTGCATGCAACTGTGTTTGCCTGTGGTCTGGTCAGTGGTGTGACTGTTGTTGGGTACTGCACGGTGGCAGCATGTAGGACATTAGCTGAAAGGCAGTAGTGTAGGACGTTAGCTGAAAGGCAGTAGTGTAGGACGTTAGCTGAAAGGCAGTAGTGTAGGACGTTAGCTGAAAGGCAGTAGTGTAGGACGTTGGCTGAAAGGCAGTAGTGCAGGACGTTAGCTGAAAGGCAGTAGTGTAGGACGTTGGCTGAAAGGCAGTAGTGTAGGACGTTGGCTGAAAGGCAGTAGTGTAGGACGTTGGCTGAAAGGCAGTAGTGTAGGACGTTAGCTGAAAGGCAGTAGTGTAGGACGTTGGCTGAAAGGCAGTAGTGCAGGACGTTAGCTGAAAGGCAGTCGTGTAGAACGTTGGCTGAAAGGCAGTCATGTAGCCAGCCGGTCCGTCAGTACCTTTAGGCCGGGCTAGGGGAGATCTCTTGGACTCCAGCGACCCTGGTCTTTCCCTAACAATAGACAGCTGCCGTGTGGACTAAGGAAATCCTGTATAGTCCCAAATCACACCCCTTCTGTGCACACCCTGTCCCCCGTCTCCCACTCCTTGGACAACAACAAGTCTGTGTCCAGACCCCCCCCCCACACACACACACACACACACACACACACACACACACACACACACACACACACACACACACACATGTAGCCAGCCGCAAATAAGATAGATCAAAAATAGGAAAGTAACTGGTATGTTGCCATATCAATTTTTTTATTTTACCTTTATTTAACTAGGCAAGTCAGTTAAGAACAAATTCTTATTTACAATGACGGCCTAGGAACAGTGGGTTAACTGCCTTGTTCAGGGGCAGAATGACAGATTTTTACCTTGGGGATTCAGCTCAGCTCGGGGATTCGATCTAGCAACCTTTCCGTTACTAGTCCAACGCTCTAACCACTAGGCTACCTGCCGACATGCCATCCATTTACCCTCGTAAAACCTACTATCCTACCGATCCTCGACTTCGGCGATGTTATTTACAAAATAGCCTCCAATACCCTACTCAGCAAACTGGATGCACTTTATCACAGTGCCATCCGTTTTGTCACCAAAGCCCCTTATACCACCCACCACTGTGACCTGTATGCTCTAGTCGGCTGGCCCTCGCTACATATTTGTCGCCAGACCCACTGGCTCCAGGTCATCTATAAGTCTATGCTAGGTAAATCTCCGCCTTATCCCAGCTCACTGGTCTTGATAACAACACCCACCCATAGCACGCGCTCCAGCAGGTATATCTCACTGGTCATCCCCAAAGCCAACACCTCCTTTGGCCGCCTTTCCTTCCAGTTCTCTGCTGCCAATGACTGGAACGAATTGCAAAAATCGCTGAAGCTGGAGACTTATATTTCCCTCACTAACTTTAAACATGAGCTATCTGAGCAGCTAACCGATCGCTGCAGCTGTACATAGCCCATCTGTAAATAGCCCACCCAATCTACCTACCTCATCCCCATATTGTTTTTATTTACTTTTCTGCTCTTTTGCACACCAGTATTTCTACTTGCACATCATCATCTGCTATTTATCACTCCAGTGTTAATTTGCTAAACTGTAATTACTTCGCTACTATGGCCTATTTATTGCCTTACCACCTCATGCCATTTGCACACATTGTATATAGACTTTCTTTTTTTTCTATTGTGTTATTGACTGTACGCTTATTTATTCCATGTGTAACTCTGTGTTGTTGTGTCGCACTGCTTTGCTTTATCTTGGCCAGGTCGCAGTTGTTAATGAGAACTTGTTCTCAACTAGCTTACCTGGTTAAATAAAGATGAAATAAAAAAAATACACATGCCATCCATATACCATCTACAGTTGAAGTCGGAAGTTTACATACAGTTGTGGCCAAAAGTTTTGAGAATGACACAAATATTAATTTTCAAAGTCTGCTGCCTCAGTTTGTATGATGGCAATTTGCATATACTCCAGAATGTTATGAAGAGTGATCTGATGAATTGCAATTAATTGAAAAGTCTCTCTTTGCCATGCAAATGAACTGAATACCCCAAAAACATTTCCACTGCATTTCAGCCCTGCCACAAAAGGACCAGCTGACATCATGTCAGTGATTCTCTTGTTAACACGGGTGTGAGTGTTGACAAGGCCAAGTCTGGAGATCACTCTGTCATGCTGATTGAGTTCGAATAACAGACTGGAAGCTTCAAAAGGAGGGTGGTGCTTGGAATCATTGTTCTTCCTCTGTGAACTATGTACCTGCAAGGAAACACGTGCCGTCATCATTGCTTTGCACAAAAAGGGCTTCACAGGCAAGGATATTGCTGCCAGTAAAATTGCACCTAAATCAACCATTTATTGGATCATCAAGAACTTCAAGGAGAGCGGTTCAATTGTTGTGAAGAAGGCTTCAGGTTGCCCAAGAAAATCCATTAAGCGCCAGGACCGTCTCCTAAACTTGATTCAGCTGCGGGATCGGGGAACCACCAGTACAGAGCTTGCTCAGGAATGGCAGCAGGCAGGTGTGAGTGCATCTGCACGCACAGTGAGGCGATTACTTTTGGAGGATGGCCTGGTGTCAAGAAGGGCAGCAAAGAAGCCACTTCTCTCCAGGAAAAACATCAGGGACAGACTGATATTCTGCAAAAGGTACAGGGATTGGACTGCTGAGGACTGGGGTAAAGTCATTTTCTCTGATGAATCCCCTTTCCGATTGTTTGGGGCATCCGGAAAAAAGCTTGTCCGGAGAAGACAAGTTGAGCGCTACCATCAGTCCTGTGTCATGCCAACAGTAAAGCATCCTGAGACCATTCATGTGAGGGGTTGCTTCTCAGCCAAGGGAGTGGGCTCACTCACAATTTTGCCTAAGAACACAGCCATGAAAAAATAATGGTACCAACACATCCTCCGAGAGCAACTTCTCCCAACCATCCAGGAACAGTTTGGTGACGAACAATGCCTTTTCCAGCATGATGGAGCACCTTGCCATAAGGCAAAAGTGATAACTAAGTGGCTTGGGGAACAAAACATTGATATTTTGGGTCCATGGCCAGGAAACTCCCCAGACCTTAATCCCATTGAGAACTTGTGGTCAGTCCTCAAGAAGCGGGTGGACAAACAAAACCCCACAAATTCTGACAAACTCCAATCATTAATTATGCAAGAATGGGCTGCCATCAGTCAGGATGTGACCCAGAAGTTAATTGACAGCATGCCAAGGCGGATTGCAGAGGTCTTGAAAAAGAAGGGTCAACACTGCAAATATTGACTCTTTGCATCAACTTCATGTAATTGTCAATAAACGCTTTTGACACTTATGAAATGCTTGTAATTATACTTCAGTATTCCATAGTAACATCTGACAAAAATATCTAAAGACACTGAAGCAGCAAACTTTGTGGAACTTAATATTTGTGTCATTCTCAAAACTTTTGGCCACGACTGTACACTTAGGTTATCATTAAAACTTGTTTTTCAACCACTCCACAAATTTCTTATTAACCAACTATAGTTTTGGCAAGTCTGTTAGGACATCTACTTTGTGCATGACACAAGTAATTCTTCCAACAATTGTTTACAGACAGATTATTTCACTTTTAATTCACTGCATCACAATTCCAGTTGGTCAGAAGTTTACATACACTAAGTTGACTGTGCCTTTAAACAGCTTGGAAAATTCCAGAAAATGTTCATGGCTTTAGAAGCTTCTGATAGGCTAATTGACATAATTTGAGTCGTACCTGTGGATGTATTTCAAGGCCTACCTTCAAACTCAGTGCATCTTTGCTTGACATCATGGGGAAAATCAAAAGGAAAAAAATTGTAGACCTCCACAAGTCTGGTTCATCCTTGGGAGCAATTTCCAAACGCCTGAAGGTACCACGGTCATCTGTACAAACAATAGTACGCAAGTATAAACACCATGGGACCACGCAGCCGTCATACCACTCAGGAAGGAGACGCGTTCTGTCTCCTAGAGATGAACGTACTTTGGTATGAAAAGTGCAAGTCAATCCCAGTACAACAGCAAAGGACCTTGTGAAGATGCTGGAGGATACAGGTACAAAAGTATCTATATCCACAGTTAATTGAGTCCTATATCGACATAACCTGAAAGGCCGCTCAGCAAGGAAGAAGCCACTGCTCCAAAACCGCAATAAATAAGCCAGACTACAGTTTGCAACTGCACATGGGGACAAAGATCGCACTTTTTGGAGAAATGTCCTATGGTCTGATGAAACAAAAATAGAACTGTTTGGCCATAATGACCATCGTTATGTTTGGAGGAAGAAGGCGGGTGCTTGCAAGCCGATGAATACCATCCCAACCGTGAAGCACGGGGGTGGCAGCATCATGTTGTGGGGGTGCTTTGCTGCAGGAGGGACTGGTGCATTTCACAAAATAGATGGCATCATGAGGAAAGAAAATGATGTGGATATATTGAAGCAACATCTCAAGACATCAGTCAGGAAGTTAAAGCTTGGTCGCAAATGGGTCTTCCAAATGGACAATGACCCGAAGCATACTTCCAAAGTTGTGGCAAAATGGCTTAAGGTGTCACGGTCGTGATAATGGACGGACCAAGGCGCAGCGTGATTCGAGTTCCACATCTTTATTTAAAGTGAAACTTCAGTAAAACAAACAACGAAACGTGACCTACGTGGTGCTACATACACGAAACAATATCCCACAAATACAGGTGGAAACAGGGACACCTTAAGTACGATCCCCAATTAGAGACAACGATAATAGCTGCCTCTAATTGGGAACCATACTTAAACCCAAACATAGAAATACAGTGACTAGAACACCACCTAGTCACGCCCTGACCTACAACACCATAGAGAACCAAGGGCTCTCTATGGTCAGGGCGTGACATAAGGACAACAAAGTCAAGGTATTGGAGTGGCCATCACAAAGCCCGGACCTCAATCCAACAGAACATTTGTGGACAGAACTGAAAAAGCATGTGCGATCAAGGAGGCCTACAATCCTGACTCAGTTACACCAGCTCTGTCAGGAGGAATGGGCCAAAATTCACCCAACTTATTGTGGGAAGCTTGTGGAAGGCTACCTGAAACGTTTGACAAAGTTAAACAATTTAAAGGCAATGCTACCAAATACTAATTGAATGTATGTAAACTTCTGACCCACTGGGAATGTGATGAAAGAAATAAAAGCTGAAATATATCATTCTCTCTACTATTATTCTGACATTTCACATTCTTAAAATAAAGTGGTGATCCTAACTGACCTAAGATGGGGGATTTTTACTAGGATTAAATGTCAGGAATTGTGAAAAACTGAGTTTAAATGCATTTGGCTAAGGTGTATGTAAACTTCCGACTTCAACTGTATATGCCATCCATATGCCATCCATATGCCATCCATATGCCACCCATATGCCATCCATATGCCATCCATATGCCATCCATATGCCACCCATATGCCACCCATATGCCATCCATATGCCATCCATATGCCATCCATATGCCATCCATATACCATGTCTGACTCAGTGAGATATTCTGAGTAGAACCTTTCTAACATGATGGTCAAGTAATGGTCCTTCAATGATATACAGTGATCCCTCGCCACTTCGCGGTTCACTTATCGCGGATTCGCTATTTCGCGGATTTTCATAATGCATTTTTTATTTTTTTTTGGTGCATTGTGCTCTGCATTCTGATTCGCTAAAAACTCACTCCCGCTTCTTGTATCAAAACATGCTACGAATTGTGCTATCATTTTGTCGTCTCGTGCAGTTATGTGTACGTACATAAAACAGCTTGGCAAATTTACATTAAGTTGGCCAGGAAGGAAGGAAGGACTAACGCTTGGTCGCTTAGCAACCATGGTGCGAATGGCCACTGAACTTAAGCGAGTAGCTGAGGAATGGGACCCTTTGATGAGCCGTTCATTACAGTTCTCCAACGTAATCGATGGTGGCATGTCGGTGTACAAGGATCTTTTTGCAAAGAAGAAAAAAGAGCGACAACAGCTGCCTATCACTATGCTCTTCTCCCGAACAAACACACCTGCACCGCGGGCTTCAGAAGAAGAGAACACTGCAGAGCGCAGTCAGGATGCAGCGGCCCAGTCTGAAGAGCAGTGAAACGGCCTACACGTGAGTCACTGTATTTGTATACATGTAATAGTTGCTAATTGTAAAAAAAAAAGAAGTTTTCTATTTCGCGGATTTCACTTATCGCGGGTCATTTTCGGAACGTAACCCCCGCGATAAACGAGGGATTACTGTAGTCTATTGATTCAAGGACATAGTCTATTGATTCAAGGATATAGTCTATTGATTGAACGATATAGTCTATTGATTTGTATGCAATTGCTGTTCCTTGTGATTGTCATGATCTCTCTTTGTCATGTGAAGTCAAGTCACCTTGACCAAGGCCATGTACTGGAGATCCCCTTCAGCTTTGTCTTTAACCGAGGGATCATTTTATTTTTCCATCACTTCAGAGGCTGATTGCCTCATCTCTGAGCCTGACCTCTGAACCTGTGTACTTACAGATAATGGAGGGAAGAGACACTAATCTAAATCATCTGAAGATAGAAATATGAAACAGATCACACATGCAGAAAATAGACCTGTGGCCCTTGCCTATCCGGAACACATATGATACATTCTTATAGAAAGCCTTGCCAAATAGAAGGGAGTATTTGAGGGTCATGGTCATAAATGTATCCATCCATCCATTCATCCATCCATCCATACTGGATCAGAAAGCTAACTTGTGCTTTTTGAAACCAGGACATGGTGATCATGGCAGTTTGATCCTAACTGATTACTGAACCTGGTAAGTCTGATATGAGTCATTTCTGGTGTACTGAAGTGTGTGTTGTGGTTCTTCTCTCCACAGGCTCACATTGCATCAGTTGCGTGGGTGAAGTTGAGGGGTGGTTTTGAGAGGAATTAATACACAGTTATATTGCTGTGCTGTTCAGCTTCCCCACAATGCCTTTGGATTTGACCAAAAAACAGCACCAGACACAAACAGTGACACGCTACCTGCCTGGTCCATGGTGCGACTGTGAGCTAAACGGGCTCCGCTCTGGTTACCTGGTCCAACCATGGTGCGACAGTAAGTTAGCCCACCCCGAAGCTCTGCTCCCCATCTCTGAGGTTACCAGTTCAGGCTCTGCTCTGCTCAGCAGCTATGTCATGTGGGAGGAAGTTGCAGTTCATTCTCTAAAACCTCTCCTCATATCTCATAATTATTTCATCACTTTAATCACAAGTCTCACAGGTGTCCTAGCTTTTGTTTTTGTCAATCTCTCTCTTTGTTTCTCTCTCTCTCTCTCTGTATTTCTTTCTCTCTCTGTCTCTCTCTCTCTCTCTGTGTTTCTCTCTCTGTCTCTCTCTATCTCTTCCAGAGGTTTGAGGGTTTCCGAGGGGATAAGAATGGTCCTGCCAGCCTAGAGCCATCGTGCAGTGCAGAGCTGGACTTACCAACCAGTCTCAGGTCTGTCCGATCTCTGCCTCTTTGCCCCTCATCCTCTTTCTCCGACTCTCTCTCTTCATGCTTCACACACCCTCCTTTCCT
The DNA here is from genome assembly GCF_045679555.1 of Salvelinus alpinus. Classification (NCBI taxonomy): domain Eukaryota; kingdom Metazoa; phylum Chordata; class Actinopteri; order Salmoniformes; family Salmonidae; genus Salvelinus; species Salvelinus alpinus. Next base: position 106,973,006 of record NC_092086.1, read on the forward strand.
ACAGTATACATGTTTTAGAAGCTTATGAATTACAGTATGATAGATCTCATTAGGGTGTGTATGAGACTAACCCATGATTAACATCTAAAAGTCAAATGTCATGTTAGTGGGCCTCCCAAGTGGCGCAGCGGTCTAAGACACTGCATCGCCGTGCTTGAGGCATCACTACAGAACCTGGTTCAATCCCAGGCAGTGCCACAGCCAGGAGTCCCATAGGGCGGCACACAATTCCTTTTTCCCCCTCCTCCCCCCACACTCTCTAGTTGGCTTCCCCACTTACTCGCTCTCCTCACAGTCACTCTCTCAATCTCACAGTCACTCCCTCCCTCTCTCTATAACTCTCTCCTTCTCAGTCACTCTTTCCCTCTCTCTATAACTCTCCTTCTCACAGTCACTCTCTCCTCTCTCTATAACTCTCTTCTCACAGTCACCCTCTCCTTCTCTCAGTCACTCTCTCCTTCTCAGTCACTCTCTCTCTTCCCCTCTTTCCCGTACAAAGTACGAGTGCGACGATCCGTGCGATTGAGGCCAAGCTTCAGATGATGGAGAACCCAGATGGAGAGGAGTACCAGTGCCACTCGGCCTACATGTACAACAAGCCCCCAGAGAAGAAACGCCTACAGCCCTACAGCAGACCCTTCTGCAAGTTCAGGAGATGACACAAATGGGATGAAGACAGACCATCCAACACCTAGGCTCGAACAATTCCGGTAACTTTCCCAAAATGTCCAGGTTTTGCAGAAATCCCAGTTTGAAGATTCCCAGTATCAGACGGGAATAAGCAGGAAATCCAGAATCCTCCAACCAGGGTTTGTGGAAAATTTGGTCATTTTGGTAAAGTTACTGGAATTTTAGTAAAGTTACTGGAATTTTGGTCAAGTTACTGGAATTTTGGTCCCCACTTACTCGCTGAATATGGGCCCTGATTTAGTGGATCATATAATGTTTCCTATACATGCTCAGTCTGAGTCCCTTATTCAGCATGTTATGTTGGTCTGTAGTCACAAAAGGGAAGATATGACATAAAATTGTGTCTTTTGAAAACTGAGTAGTTGTCACCTTTCTGTGTTTCTTGTGATCAAAAGTCATGAAAATGTATTTAATTCATATTTGTTTGTTTGAGTGTGATTTGACAGCAACTTTGTACAATTGGAACTATTTTTATTAATGCTATGACAACCAATAAACTACATTGTAACTCAATTCATGCATGGTTCCTTCATTAAATAGTCTTTAATATATATATATATATATTTGTTCTCCTTTTGATTTCAATGTTATGCCCATATTTTTCTGTAATGTAGCCTACTTGTTGTTTTTTGGAAGTGTTTACAGGGCTGTTTTATTCATCCCACAATTTGTAGATCTGCCAAATGGTTAGAAGAATCTGGTACTACTAGAGTATGAGATTTCCATCGCTATTTACCACTCCTCGTCAATGTTGTGCACAGTAGCTCTATCCTCAATGAGGTTTCTATGTAATACCAGTTCTCAGTATAGTCTCGTCAAAAAGCGAGAATTTGATTTTCTTCAATCACGAAATGAGTCACATTTTGTGCTGCCTCACTGCACTCCCATTTTAAATGTGTTGCAGGCAGCTGAAATGTAGGTGTCTGTTTAATGCCCATGTGAATAGCGCGTGATAACTCTGCCTGCAGCCCGAATGGTAAGAAACGGACATGATTCATTTAGAGATAAAGACCTGTGAGATCATTTCATTCAAACGTAATGAATTACCAGACTGAATCAGTTATTAGGCTTTGCTTTTAAAAAATACAAAATAAATGTGCAGTGAAATTATAGCTAAACCCTGATGATCGAAACAGCTTTGGTAAAATCTTAAACTCTTGGTGCTCATTTTGAACGCCTTCATTGCGGTGATGTCCATGATGCCCAGATGCGCGCTGGTCTCAAACTGGTCAGCCTTGGTCTGTATATAAATATTGTACTGATTATCGATAATTTCAAGCATGTATACATTTACTATACGGCTAGTTGGTATTTTTGATGCTTGATGTGTTCCACTGCCTGTGTTCCATTGAAGTTGTCTTTTTCATAGCTAAACAAAGCATCTACAGATTCGCCCTCAATATATTATTAGATTATTGGATTAAAAAGCCTATATATTTGGGGTGAGAATGAGATGTCATGTCTATTTATTTTGTGTCAAATTTGCAATAGATCCTCTTGCAGAATCAAACATGTACGTTTAGTTTAATCTTTTTCTAATCAGCGATAATAAATTAACCCCTATGATAACAATAATAATCAAAAAAGCAACTTATTTAATAATTTTAACAATATATTGACATTAGGTTGAGGCCTAATAATAAATGTATGTCTCGTTTGAAATCTTATGTCTATTTAGTCTCACAAACTCAATAATGCAATAGAATAAATGTATAACATGAATAATTAAACCTTAACTATTTATGGTGCATAATTGTGTTTTTAATTATGCAAAATGAAAAACAATGATTCGATGAAGTGCTATGTTTCTCAAGACTATCCACTTTTAAATAAGTTTACAACAAAGATTTAATTAAATAATTTCCAGACAGACATATATATATATATATAATGGATTACTTATCTTGTGATCAAGGGTCATACATGTATTGCGTTCATGTTTGTTTATGTTTGGGTGTGATTTGATGTCAACTTTGTACAATACTACAAAGTGTATATATAGCCTAACTAATATATATATATATATATATATATATATATAGGATTACTTATATATTGTGAAATTCTAAAATAATAGGTCGAAATAATACAAATCAACACCTAAATAGTTTTTTCAATTAAACCTAAATAAAAAAGCTGTGAACCTGAACCAACATTATCCAGTGTCAGACTTACTTTCATTTTTAAATTGGTTATTTCTTACTAACAAAAATTGCCAATTGAGAGAAAAAAAACTCCATCATAGCAGTGCTCTGTCAGAAAGTTCGTGTACATGAGCCGTATAGCTTATACCTTTGCATGATACAACAAGTTTACCCTCCCCCTCCAAACAAGGGGCGAAACTAAACTTTCACTTCAGATGAGTTGCGCTTGGAGAGACTGTACCCTGCCTTGCTCTAGTTGTCTCGCGTTCTTGCAGATCTGGCGCAAACCTGCCAACCCATCCACTTCCTGTAGACAGCAAGTCCATCCCTAACGGAGGAAAACAAAGAGGAAGGAAGAATTTTACTAAGTGTTCTAAATAACGCGTTCTGAAGAGCAATCCCCACTTGCCCGTCCGTCCGCAACACCCAAGAGATCCGTCATATAGGTGGGCTAGAATAACGTTTTATGCTTTATATCGCGTGTGTGCTGGGAGGCCGTTGCGTCGATCGTTGTGTTGAAGGAAAACACGCTGTGTGTGCAAAGTAGAAGTGAATTAACCCCGAAGATCTATGGCACGGATGATACCATTGACGCTCAACTTTTTTGCATGAAAGTGAAATCAGTCCAAGCGCTGAGCTTGGGAAGCGAACTCAACCTACGTTAAGCTATATCAGAATACCAAGTGCTTTCATGTATTGGAAAAATGAGGTCTTGGCCCCTCTACCAGAGGGAGATCAGTTTTTATCCGAAGGAATGCCCGCAAAACAGGTAATGTGACGAAAACTAGGCTATACAATGGTACTCTGTGTGTAAATATATATGCGTAATTAAAAGCATTAGAAGATGCACGATTGCTTTCTGGTAAACCACACATTGTTCGTTGATATTGTATAGACTACACTGGGATCTTACTGCTAATCTTCTGTCTGCTGTCATCATGTTGCTTTCTTAACTGCAACTGTTTTTTGTGTCTTAACGTGGTGTCAAGAATCACTGGTTGTGTGCAAAGATCAGCTGCGCAAGGAATAGGCACGCGCGTCTATTATGAATAGTGTGATTTGCAGTCCACCCTCTTCAACATGCCAATTCGCCAGAGAAGAATTCGATTTTAATTACTGCCATTACAAATCAAATTTGCAATTATTTGGGTGGCCCGTTGCCTTTTCTGATTGACAGTTGAAATTGACACTTCGGGGTCCCTCTTATCATGAGCATTTCAAGCTATTTGTAATTGCAGGTCGTTTTTCTTTCGTTTCTCTGGATTGCGAGGAAAATACGATTACTTTAAGAGGCATGGGTTAAGTGAAATAGCTTCATTAAAACTGGGGCTTTTGTTGCAGGGCCCAAAATAGCCTACAACAGTTAAAATTGGGATTATTGTCTAGACGCTTTATATAGATAGCTGCAGGGCTGCAATGTCTCTCAATGATTTCATGGCTGGAGATGGAAGGAACTTTAGCCGCGAGTTGACGTCGATTTCTTGCTGTTAAACCTTGTCTTGTAGGTCATTTCTCCAGGAATGCAGCAGAGCGCACCGGGTGCCTCGCGCTGTGTGGAAGCCGAACACGAACACGTCATGGTAAGAAGTTATTCCTTATTTTCAATTTCTGCAATGCTGTTATTATTATGGCATCTGAAGCAAAGTGTTTTATTGCCATGCGTAAATTGTCAAGTTATTGCTAATTGTCCAATTGCCTGTAAAGTATTATATAAACCATAAAGCATGTGGCCTATGTCAGTTTTTGGTGACCCTGATAGCAAGCCTCAAGATGCTTAGGCTAAGCATGTCTCGGGTCATGAAGGCAGCCTGTAGGCTGGAATATTTTAAATATGATGGTCCAGATGTGTTTACAACCTATCCATGTACTTATTATTGTCTTGTTTATCGTGCAGTCTCACTCTGACGGGGAATCCCACCGATCGAACATGGAGAGAGAGGACACGCGCTCCTCCCCGAGTCCCCCCTCTACTCCATCTATCTGCTCGCCTACTTCCACCGCCTCCTCGGTGCTGTCCACCCGGAAGAACGTGTGCGCGAGCTGCGGTTTGGAGATCCTGGACAGATACCTTCTCAAGGTGGGAGTGCGCGTGTTTTTGCCTATGCAAGAGTGTGTGCAAATGGAAACAGATCTAAAAAACCTTTTAGCGTTTTTGTTGTTGTTTTCCCAACTTTCAAATATGTTTGATGTATTTGGTACAAGCGGTAGTCTACATCCATGTTGGCTACATTATCTTCCGTAGGACAATGTTTAAATATTAATATGAATATAAAAAAAGCATACTCCAAAATATGAAAAGCAAAAATAATTTGGAGTTTCTGAAGAACCAGTTTGGACAAACAATTATATTCTAAACATAGGAAAGGACAGTAGTCTAGATCTATGGGCCAGTATCATAAATCGTTGTTTTTTCTGTCTTTCAATTTCACATCAAGACCTCCCAGCCTTGCGTGCACTCGCGTGCTTCTAAGTAAAAACAACTGACTGGGTGTGTTTTGCAGAGATGCAGGAAGTGTGTTACTAAACTAGAAGATCATTTAGTTCGCTATCTGTCTCAATATGTCTATATATGGAAACGAGGCATGTGGAAATGATCATATCAGGAACCGACGGGATTAAATGCATCAACCATATTAATCTTGAAATAGGTTATGTTCTAGGCTATTTATCTTTCAATTATATGAACATGTCTGCTTGCTTCTCTAAAAAAAAAAAAACTCAGATAACCTAAAGCAAAATTATATTTGATGCATGTGATTTTTGTCGTAATATTAGCCTATAGCTGATCATAAAGATAAACAGACCAAATGGTCCACTCTCCACCAAAGCTCGCTGTAATTTGATTGTCTGTTAAATCATCTATTCTAGACCTAGTGCTGCAAGGACATATTCCTTTATTTTGAACATTGCCCGTTTTCTTACACGGTGAACGAAGTATAGAATAATTTTTGAATAACATAGTGCTGATATTTAACTGATATTTAACTTAACTTAGTACAGGGACAAACATCGGAAAAAAACACAATTATAAGATATTGTATTGTTTATTACATCTGAATTATCCTTCAACAGAATATACGGGTTAGGAATTGTTTTAACTTTAACGGCAATAGTAAAATCAAACAATAGTCAACAATTTCGCATAGTCTGCATGTAGCCTATGTGTGCACAGTCTAGCTGAAGTCAAATGGCCGATTGGACTATGATATGTATAATCAAATATCGAATTAAAGGTTACCGGACAGAGGGAAACATCAGAAAAGTCATACTATTTTTGTAGCACCACCAAAATACCAAATAAGATATGGATGTTTTTTATGGGAACAAAATTCATTCATTGCAAAGGGGAGAATAGCCTAAATGAATATATGTTATTTTACTGTTGTTTATTGTGTTATTATTGGCTACAATTGGATTGATTTATTTGAATGCAAATCCATGGCATAATATTTGAGAAATATTATGAAACGGGTAGTTTGGATACTGGATAGATACCAACAGAATATTAATGTGTTATTGTTATTATTACTATTGTTATAATTATAACTATTTCAGCGGGGTTTTTTTACCACTGTTTTGTTTCGCAGGTGAATAACTTGATCTGGCACGTGAGGTGTCTGGAGTGTTCTGTCTGCCGGACGTCGTTACGTCAACACAACAGCTGTTACATCAAAAACAAAGAGATCTTCTGTAAAATTGATTATTTCAGGTAGGGTAAGTTTTTTACTTTGTTTTCAAAATATTATTGAGGTTTGCGGTTGCCTGCCAAATGAAAACCTGACACCTTTGCGTGTGGCCATGTAATAGTGAGATGCGGGTTGTCTCATTTAATGGGTCAATGTTTTAAAAGGTATACAAAGCTTGAGCACAATAGGGGTTGGAGTTAACTGTGGCTAAGTTTTACCAGTACCATTGTTGAGGCTACACCGTTGGCCTAAATATTGAGGTGTTACAAAATAATTTTGATTCTGATTATATAGGATTTAAATATACAGGGTGCAGTGAGATGTGTTTTGAAGAAATTATACATCGCGGGGATATAGAGGCCTACATGCATTCTCAAGATGAAAATTCGATCAATGCAGACTACTTCTTTACCTTACAGTTTTGAATTTAAAATGTATAAATCATACAATTTATAAAACAACAACAACAAAACAATTGTAAAATGCCTAATATTATTTTGAAGTAATAGACCTATCAACTCTAACACCGATGCCTCATCAATAATAATGATGGTAAGACACTATTATTAAACCACGACTTAATTTTTATAGGTTTACACGTTTTAAATCAAGTGATTGTACGCCAATATATTATTATTTTAATTTTTGATAGGAACCTTTATTTAACTAGGCAAGTCAGTTAAGAACAAATTGTTATTGTTTTGAATGTATAGCCCATGGATCGTTAGCTCAGCTAGTCTTTTGATTTAAAAATGAAAGTGAGATCAACTGATTCATCTGATTGTAATATAGGATACTATCTGTTATTGATTGTTATCTAATCTCTTGTAAGTGTCTTTGGGCCAATAAAGGCCAGTAAATAGATTAACATTATAACTCATAACATGTATGAGTTATGACCAAATAGACATCCAGACAAATCAGTGATTTTGTGAGATTGTCTAATTGTAACAAAAGACAAGAAAATATTCACAGTAAATTATAATGATTCTAATTGCTGCTACCTGGAAGACTAGGATTTATTTGTCTATTTTCTTACGACAGGGGTTCCCAACCAGGGGTACTAGGACCTGGGGGTACTTGGTCTATCCACAGGCGGGACACAGGCCTACTGGTAAAATGCACATGAGGGGGGTACTTCAGGGGTACAATGGGCAGAGCAAAATTCAGTTGGTGGTACAGTAACTGAAAAAGATGGGGAACCACTGTCTTATAGCATGCTGTCATACACCCTTTCTACAGTTTCTACACACAATAACACCATTCATCATTGCTTTCAATGCTATTTGTTCAGTTTCATATTTTACCACATTAATTGACACACATACAATATGTAAAAACATAATTGTTTTCATTGCTTTAAATGCTGTTATATTTTCGATGATACGCTACATTTTACCAGCTTCATTCATATAACACATTTTACACAATATTTACAAAGGTCTGTAAATACATACATACATGCATACATACATACATACATACATAGATGCATACATACATACATACATACATACATACATACATACATACATACATACATACATACATAGATGCATACATACATACATACATACATACATACATACATACATACATACATACATACATACATACATACATACATACATAGATGCATACATACATACATACATACATACATACATACATACATACATACATACATACATGCACTGCAGCGTGAGAATAACACTCTTTGGCTAAAGCTAAGAAGTGTTGTATGTATGATTGCAGAGTACTCAACACAAGGCATGAATGGAAGCTGTCAAGGTTTATTTTCAGTGTTAGGCTAATAATGTGAAGTGACGCTTCACAAGATGTTTCATCATCGCCCCTCACAGAGTCTGGCAGTAGCACAGTGTAACTATTGAGAACTGAACACCAACAAGACTTGTGTTGTACCACAGCATGCAGGCATGTAGAGCAGCTATCAAATCAACATCAAGCCTTAAACTACAGAACTAACAGAAGTTAATGTCAACCGAGAATGTGTTACTGGAATTAACAGATTAACATCATGAAGAATACATCCAGGGATTGTAAACATGAGCATACAGCGCATTCAGAAAGTATTCCGTCCCCTTGTCTTTTCCCACATTTTGTTACATTACAGTCTTATTCTAAAATGGATGAAATAAAACATTTTCCTCATCAATCTACACACAATACCCCATAATGGCAAAGCAAAAACAGGCTTTTAGACATTTTAGAAAATGTATTAAAAATAAAAAACAGAAATACCTTATTTACATAAGTATTCAGACCCTTTGCTATGAGACTCAAAATTGAGCTCTGGTGCATCCTGTTTCAATTTATCATCCTTGAGATTTTCTACAACTTGATTGGAGTCCACCTGCGGTAAATTCAATTGATTGGACAGAATTTGGAAAGGCACACTCTTGTCTATATAAGGTCCCACAGTGCATGTCAGAGCAAAAACCAAGCTATGAGGTCGAAAGAATTGTCCGTAGAACTCTGAGACAGGATTGTGTCGAGGCACAGATCTGGGGAAGGGTACCAAAAACTTTCTGCAGCATTGAAGGTCCCCAAGAACACAGTGGACTCAATCATTCTTCAATGGAAGAAGTTTGAAACCACCAAGACTCTTCCTAAAGCTGGCCGCCCGGCCAAACTGAGCAATTGGGGGAGAAGGGCCTTGGTCAGGGAGGTGACTAACAACCCGATGGTCACTTTGACAGAGCTCCAGAGTTCCACTGTAGAGATGGGAGAACCTTCCAGAAGGACAACCATCTCTGCAGCACTCCACCAATCAGGCCTTTATTGTAGAGTGGCCAGACAGAAGCCACTCCTCAGTAAAAGGCACATCGATGGGGCTGTAGTGGCTCAGGTTGAGAGCTTCAAGTTCCTTGGTGTCCACATCACCAACAAATTAACATGGTCCAAGCACACCAAGACAGTCGTGAAGAGGGCTCAACAAAACCTATTCCCCCTCAGGGGACTGAAAAGATTTGGCATGGGTCCTCAGATCCTCAAATGGTTCTACAGCTGCACCATCGAGAGCATCCTGACTGGTTGCATCACTGCCTGGTATGGCAACTGCTCAGCCTCTGACCGCAAGGTACTACAAAGGGTTGTGCGAACGGCCCAGTACATCATCGGGGCCAAGCTTCCTGCCATCCAGGACCTCTATACCAGGTGGTGTCAGAGGAAGGCCCTAAAAATTGTCAAAGACTCCAGCCACCCCAGTCATAGACTGTTCTCTCTGCTACCGCACGGCAAGTGGTACCGGAGCGCCAAGTCTAGGTCCAAGAAGCTTCTAAATAGCTCCTACCCCCAAGCCATAAGACTCCTGAACATCTAGTCAAATGGCTACACAGACTATTTGCATTGCCCCCCCCCCCCCCCCCCCTTTTACACCACTGCGACTCTCTGTTGTTAGCATCTACGCATAGTTACTTTAATAACCCTACCTACATGTACATATTACATAACTAACCAGTAATATTGCCTTTGTTATTATGGGGTGTTGTGTGTAGATTGATGAAAAAAACTAACAATTTAATCAATTTTAGAATAATGCTGTAATGTAACAAAATATGGAAAAAGTCAAGAGGTCTGAATACTTTCCGAATGCACAATATATATTTTTTCAATATGATACATGTGTAATATGTTTACAAAATACTACTAATACTAATATTGAGTATATATTTGAATGCATCTCTCATAATGCAGGATCAATGTGAAACACTACCTGACTATAGGTTCCTATTTGATAGAGAGAATGTTATTTGGACATATGCTACGGGTCGTTTTTAACCACGCCAAACTAGGTGCAAAACCACGCCCATGAGAAACCTAGCAACGTTCAAAGGCGTGCTGATTGGTCAGAGTTCTCTTCAGATTATCACACAGAGTTTATTCTTAATAACTAATGTTGATGTTGATCACTTATGGCTCAAAATTGTTACATATTGTTCGGTTCACTCTTTACTGTTCAGAATATGAACCACAGATATAATTGCTTTACAGCTGAGCATGGCCCTATATATAAAAACATTTGATAATTGCAGGACAATATTGCCTGTCATCTAATAATTAATTACCTATATGTTGAAATATTCACATTTTATTTTATATTTTTTCCGATTAATGACAAGTTTTCCAGATACATTTTTTTGTTGTTGCTACCTTTATCTGGTAAAGTTGAATATTTTAAGAAAAACAACCATCTGTTGTAGGAAAGTCCACCACTGAATACAATACTACTCACAGAACGTCCAGCATTTCTCCTTCATAATTAGTGGCCAATCACGTGACAGCCGGCTTCGTTTTATGGCGTTCAAAAAGATATTCAAAAGCTTTAACAAAAAAGCAGTTGAAGAGAACTGTAGCCAAGTTTTTAAAATGATATTACTGTAAGAGATACGACCATCTGCTGATGGAAAGAGTAGTCCAACACCGAACACAATGAAACCCACAGAACTCTCCATCATTTGCCTTCATAATTGCTCTTTTTAACGCTGTAAACGGGTCCTTTCTAGTTGTATTTATTTTCCTCCTTCATAATTCCTCTTATTAACGCTGTAAACGGGTCCTTTCTAGTTGTATTTATTTTCCTCCTTCATAATTCCTCTTATTAACGCTGTAAACGGGTCCTTTCTAGTTGTATTTATTTTCCTCCTTCATAATTCCTCTTATTAACGCTGTAAACGGGTCCTTTCTAGTTGTATTTATTTTCCTCCTTCATAATTCCTCTTATTAACGCTGTAAACGGGTCCTTTCTAGTTGTATTTATTTTCCTCCTTCATAATTCCTCTTATTAACGCTGTAAACGGGTCCTTTCTAGTTGTATTTATTTTCCTCCTTCATAATTCCTCTTATTAACGCTGTAAACGGGTCCTTTCTAGTTGTATTTATTTTCCTCCTTCATAATTGCTCTTTTTAATGCTGTAAACGGGTCCTTTCTAGTTGTATTTATTTTCCTCCTTCATAATTCCTCTTATTAACGCTGTAAACGGGTCCTTTCTAGTTGTATTTATTTTCCTCCTTCATAATTCCTCTTATTAACGCTGTAAACGGGTCCTTTCTAGTTGTATTTATTTTCCTCCTTCATAATTCCTCTTATTAACGCTGTAAACGGGTCCTTTCTAGTTGTATTTATTTTCCTCCTTCATAATTCCTCTTATTAACGCTGTAAACGGGTCCTTTCTAGTTGTATTTATTTTCCTCCTTCATAATTCCTCTTATTAACGCTGTAAACGGGTCCTTTCTAGTTGTATTTATTTTCCTCAGGAATAATTCCACATCATACAGATACATTTTTCCTGGAGACTGATGCCAGATCTGTGTCCCAAATGGCACACTATTCCCTATATAGTGCACTACTTTAGACCAGAGCACTGTTCCCTATATAGTGCACTACTTTAGACCAGTGCACTATTCCTTATATAGTGCACTACTTTAGACCAGGGCCCTATTCCCTATATAGTGCACTACTTTAGACCAGAGCACTGTTCCCTATATAGTGTACTACTTTAGACCAGAGCCCTATTCCCTATATAGTGCACTACTTTAGACAAGAGCCCTATTCCCTATACAGTGCACTACTTTTGGCCAGAGCCCTATTCTCTATATAGTGCACTATTTTTGACCAGAGCACTATAGGTCCTGGTCTAAAGAAGTAGTGCACTATATAGAGGAATAGGGTTCCATTTGAGAGACAGCCACAGAGTATGGTGGCATGTTGGGAACATAACTAGAGGCAGAATTTGATTGGCTGGCTAATGTATTATTGTGGACATGGTGAAAGGGCTTTAATGGTTCCAAGCCTGAGAGGGAGCCTGGTACTAATGTTGAGGGATCAGTTCAGCCACGGTCAGTGGACGCATTGGCATATCAGTGTGTGTGTGAACAGTTTAGCCCGACAGGCAGAACCATAGCCAGGGGCACATTGGCATATCAGTGTGTGTGTGAACAGTTTAGCCCGACAGGCAGAACCATAGCCAGGGGCACATTGGCATATCAGTGTGTGTGTGAACAGTTTAGCCCGACAGGCAGAACCATAGCCAGGGGCACATTGGCATCTGCCTGCTCTGCTCCCATCCCTCAGAGGATGGCAAAGGACCCTGCAGAAAGAGGTGTGTTTGTGTGTGTGTGTGTGTCAGGGAGAGGTGAAGGGAGTAGGCCTTGTTGGGGGTGTGTCTGTCCTGGGGTGGTGAGGTTTATGCTGTAAGGGTTCAGCAGCTCAGAGCGGTGAGTTGGGTCTGCCTGGTGTTGGGTCTGCCTGGTGTTGGGTCTGCCAGGTGTTGGGTCTGACTGGTGTTGGGTCTGCCTGGTGTTGGGTCTGCCTGCTGTTGGGTCTGCCTGGTGTTGGGTCTGCCTGGTGTTGGGTCTGCCTGGTGTTGGGTCTGCCTGGTGTTGGGTCTGCCTGGTGTTTTGCTAATGGTAACCTTATACAGAGCCACTGGCCTGAGGTTTATAATCACCCGCAATTAAAGCCCCCAGCCTAGCGCCCAGCATAGCCCGGGTCAACGTGTTTCTGAACGTGATTCCTGTCACACTCCACACACATGCATGCTTGCACATATACTGACACACACACACATGCACGCACACACACACACACACACACTCCACAGACACTGACCCACACACCACACACATGTGCGCGCACGCCAACACATACACACACACACACTCACTATGTGTCTCTGGGCCTCCCGTTCAAACAGGCGCTAAGGGAAAAATGTATGTGATTCTGATCCACATCGGGTACTGTGTGTGTGTACATGCATGCGTGCTTGTGCGCCATAGGAACCTGCTTATGTAGACCTTTGTTTATTTACTCAGTCCAGCTGTCAATCATTGAGGTGTCGTTTTTTTTACAACATGGAAATTGTCTGTATTGTGCAACACAATAATAATGTTCTACGTGACCCATGACATCATAGGGCCCCATTCCCCATGACATCATAAGGCCCCATTCCCCATGACATCATAAGGCCCCGTTCCCCATGACATCATAAGGCCCCGTTCCCCATGACATCATAAGGCCCCGTTCCCCATGACATCATAAGGCCCCGTTCCCCATGACATCATAAGACCCCGTTCCCCATGACATCATAAGGCTCCGTTCCCCATGACATCATAAGGCCCCGTTCCCCATGACATCATAAGGCCCCGTTCCCCATGACATCATAAGGCCCCGTTCCCCATGACATCATAAGGCCCAGTTCCCCAGGACATCATAAGGCCCCGTTCCCCAGGACATCATAAGGCCCCGTTCCCCATGACATCATAAGGCCACGTTCCTCATGACATCATAAGGCCACGTTCCTCATGACATCATAAGGCCCCGTTCCCCATGACATCATAAGGCCCCGTTCCCCATGACATCATAAGGCCCCGTTCCCCATGACATCATAAGGCCCCGTTCCCCATGACATCATAAGGCCCCGTTCCCCATGACATCATAAGGCCCCGTTCCCCATGACATCATAAGGCCCCATTCACCATTTAGCCTCAAACCTCTTCTATTACCTACAGTGGGAGGATTATAAGAAATATGAAATTCAGGATTTTATTTTGTGAAATGCGACATGGTTCAAAGCCGTACAATATCAGTGAGGTTATGTCATTGTTGTGGTTGGAATCTCGGCACCCAGAACCAAATCAGCTTTCACAAGAGACTATTGCGGTTGGGACCAAAAGCATCCCCGAATGTGGGGTTGGTTTGTGTACGAGGATTGTAGCCATTGATTGGTCAGGTGTATCCACAGTGGGTTGATTGAATCCCCTCAACCTTACTGGTTTGAACCAGCAACCAGCCAACCTGCTATAGAAAAGATTGATGACTGGTGTGAGTTCTGAGAGTACCAGAGCAAACCAGACCCAATGGCCTCCTCCTTACATTCTGGCCCTGGACAGAAAAACAAGGAGATATTTATCGTTTGTGTCAGTCTCTCATCTGGCTCTGGACTGACAGCTGCTGTAATGGGGCGTAATAGCAGGAAATCAGTGTGGGTTTACTCTGCCTGGGGGGGTGGTGGTAGGAGTGAGCAGGGGGCGGAGGGGGTACAGGACAGAACACACGCTGTAGTACCTAAACCCTCTCTTTTAACCAGAAAAACAGCCAGCCAGCCTGCAAGCCGTGAGCAGTTTGTGAGCCGCAGGCCACACAGGAAGTTGCAAAGCACCGCTAATCAGGGGCACCCTGGGATGCTGACATGGTAACCTGAGTGGCCGTCTGTGCTGCCGTGTTGAAGGGGAGGCAGCGGCGAGCATGGGGGTTAGAGGCGACACTGTGTTTGAGGGGCAAGCTGCCGTATGTATCCAACCCTCCTCATCAGCCCGCCCTGCTGCCCGCCCTCTTCCTGCCAGGCCCTGATGAGGTCTCCCTAGAATCCGAGAGGAGCAAGCAATGAGTGAAACCAGACCTGGATAGAGGAACGAGAGACTAGCGATGTCAGATTGTCTGACAGGAGAAGTCAGGGAGGTAAGTGAACACAGTGAGACTTTCGATGTACCGATTCCATGGCAACAATGGTGTATAAAGTGATACACTAAAACAACACTTTTTCTATTTTAATTATGAAACAAAATTCTTGCTACCAACAGAATGTTATATATATGGGGCAAACAACAATTGCAGCTCTGCAGATTTTGCTGCGAAGAGACAGATTCATTAGATAATTTATTCTGCTATTTGATATTCTGGCCCAATCAAAGATCATTACACAGGTGCACCTTGTGCCGAGGACAATAAAATGTGCAGTTTTGTCACACAACACAATTCCACAGATGTCTCAAGTTTTGAGGGAGCGTGCAATTGGCATGCTGACTGCAGGAATGTCCACCAGAGCTGTTGCCAGAGAATTTAATGTTAATTTCTCTACCATAAGCCGCCTCCAACTTCGTTTTAGAGAATTTGGCAGTACGTCCAACCGGCCTCACAACCGCAGACCACGTGTAACCACGCCAGCCCAGGACCTCCACATCCGGCTTCTTCACCTGCGGGATTGTCTGTGACCAGCCACCCGGACAGCTGATGAAACTCTGGATTTGCACAACCATCAGAAACCGTCTCACGGAAGCTCAACTGCGTGCTCGCCGTCCTCACCATGGACTTGACCTGACTGCAGTTCAGCGTTGTAATCAACTTCAATGGGCAAATGCTCACCTTCGATGGCCACTGGTACACTGGAGAAGTGTGCTCTTCACGGATTAAACCCGGTTTCAATTGTACCGGGCAGATGGCAGACGTCGTATGGGCGAGCGGTTTGCTGATGTCAACGTTGTGAACAGAGTGCCCAATAGTGGCAGTGGGGTTATGGTATGGGCAGACATAAGATACGGACAGTGGATATAATTGCATTTTATCGATGGCAATTTGAATGCACAGAGATATCGTGACGAGAACCTGAGGCCCATTGTAGTGCCATTCATCCGCTGCCATCGCCTCATGTTTCGGCATGATAATGTGTAAAAGTGTTGCTTCCGTCCCTCTCCTCGCTCCAACCTGGGCTCGAACCAAGGACCCTCTGAACACATCAACAACCGCCTCCCACGAAGCATTGTTACCTATCGCTCCACAAAAGCCGCGGTCCTTGCAGAGCAAGGGATACAACTACTTTAAGGTCTCAGAGCGAGTGATGTCACCGATTGAAACGCTATTAGCTAACTAGCTAGCCATTTCCCACCGGTTACAAATGCACGGCCCCATGTTGCAAGGATCTGTACATAATTACTGGAGTCTGAAAATGTCCCAGTTCTTCCATTGCCTGCATACTCACTAGACATGTCACACATTGAGCATGTTTGGGATCCTCTGGCTCGACGTGTACCAGTTGTCCAGTTCCCGCCAATTTCCAGCAACTTCACACAGCCATTGAAGAGGAGTGGGACAACATTCCACAGGCCACAATCAACAGCCTGATCAACTCTATGCAAAGGAGATGTGTCGCGATGCATGAGGGAAATGGTGGTCACACCAGATACTGACTGGTTTCCTGATCCACGTCCCTACCTTTTTTTAAAGGTATCTGTGACCAACAGATGCATATCTGTATTCCCAGTTATGTGAAATCCATAGATTAGAACCTAATGAATTTATTTAAATAGATTGATTTCCTTAAATGAACTGTAACTTAGTAAAATCTTTGAAATTGCTGCATGTTGCGTTTATATTTTTGTTCAGTATGTGTGTATATATATATATATATATATATATACATTCCACTGATTCTGCTCCAGTCATTACCACAAGCCTGTTCTCCACAATGAAGGTGCCATCAACCTTCTGTGATTAAAATGTTAATTTCAGACTGGTCCTGGTGATTACAAACAGAGGGTGTTGTTGTAATGCATTGAAAGAGTCTATGCTTTGATAGTAGGGTATCTGCTGAAGAAAAAACATGGACATTTAATAAGACTTTTTCCCATGCTCAATAATATGTTTATGTTAAATAATCTTGCAGATGAATATACCCTCTAATCATGCTCAACAGTATAGGCCTCTCAACGACCTAGCTACCTCCCTCCATGTAAAGCACAATCAAACATAGCTCTCTCAGAGATGATCTACCCCAGATTACAGAATTCCCAGAGCATACCAAAATGTATCCACAAAACGTTTAGGGCTGAGAGAAGGGCTGAGAGGATGGCTGGGTGGAGCTGAAAGGAGGGCTGAGATGAGGGTTAACAGGAGGGCCGGGGGTGCTGAAAGGAGGGCTGAGATGAGGACTGGGGGAGCTGAAAGGAGGGCTGAGATGAGGGTTAACAGGAGGGCTGGGGGTGCTGAAAGGAGGGCTGAGAGAAGGGTTAACAGGAGGGCTGGGGGGTGCTGAAAGGAGGACTGAGAGAAGGGTTAACAGGAGGGCTGGGGAGTGCTGAAAGGAGGGCTGAGAGGAGGGCTGAGAGGAGGGCTGAGAGGGGGGCTGAGAGGAGGGCTGAGAGAAGGGTTAACAGGAGGGCTGGGGGGTGCTGAAAGGAGGACTGAGAGAAGGGTTAACAGGAGGGCTGGGGGGTGCTGAAAGGAGGGCTGAGAGGAAGGCTGAGAGGAGGGCTAAGAGAAGGGTTAACAGGAGGGCTGGGGGTGCTGAAAGGAGGGCTGAGAGAAGGGTTAACAGGAGGGCTGGGGGGTGCTGAAAGGAGGGTTGAGAGGAGGGCTGAGAGGAGGGCTAAGAGAAGGGTTAACAGGAGGGCTGGGGGTGCTGAAAGGAGGACTGAGAGAAGGGTTAACAGGAGGGCTGGGGGGTGCTGAAAGGAGGACTGAGAGAAGGGTTAACAGGAGGGCTGGGGGGTGCTGAAAGGAGGGTTGAGAGGAAGGCTGAGAGGAGGGCTAAGAGAAGGGTTAACAGGAGGGCTGGGGGTGCTGAAAGGAGGACTGAGAGAAGGGTTAACAGGAGGGCTGGGGGGTGCTGAAAGGAGGGCTGAGAGGAAGGCTGAGAGGAGGGCTAAGAGAAGGGTTAACAGGAGGGCTGGGGGTGCTGAAAGGAGGGCTGAGAGAAGGGTTAACAGGAGGGCTGGGGGGTGCTGAAAGGAGGGTTGAGAGGAGGGCTGAGAGGAGGGCTGAGAGGGGGGCTGAGAGGAGGGCTGAGAGAAGGGTTAACAGGAGGGCTGGGGGGTGCTGAAAGGAGGACTGAGAGAAGGGTTAACAGGAGGGCTGGGGGGTGCTGAAAGGAGGACTGAGAGAAGGGTTAACAGGAGGGCTGGGGGGTGCTGAAAGGAGGACTGAGAGAAGGGTTAACAGGAGGGCTGGGGAGTGCTGAAAGGAGGGCTGAGAGGAGGGCTGAGAGGAGGGCTAAGAGAAGGGTTAACAGGAGGGCTGGGGGGTGCTGAAAGGAGGGCTGAGAGGAGGGCTGGGAGAAGGGCTGAGAGGAGGGCTGAGAGGAGGGCTGAGAGGAGGGCTAAGAGGAGGGCTGAGAGGAGGGCTGAGAGGAGGGCTGAGAGGAGGGCTAAGAGGAGGGCTGAGAGGAGGGCTAAGAGGAGGGCTAAGAGGAGGGCTGAGAGGAGGGCTGAGAGGAGGGCTAATAGGAGGGCTGAGAGGAGGGCTGAGAGGAGGGCTAAGAGGAGGGCTGAGAGGAGGGCTGAGAGGAGGGCTGAGGAGGGCTGCGAGGAGGGCTGAGAGGAGGGCTGAGAGGAGGGCTGAGAGGAGGGCTAAGAGGAGGGCTGAGAGGAGGGCTGAGAGGAGGGCTGAGAGGAGGGCTGAGAGGAGGGCTGAGAGGAGGGCTAAGAGGAGGGCTGAGAGAAAGGCTGAGAGGAGGGCTAAGAGGAGGGCAGAGAGGAGGGCTGGGGGAAGACTTTCTGAAGATGATTTTCCTCCTGAAGGAAATACGGACTGGAGGATTGACATACACTACTGTTGAGACTTGTGTTTTGTGGGTACTATTTAATGAAGCTGCCAGTTGAGGACTTGTGAGGCGTCTGTTTCTCAAACTAGACACTAATGTACTTGTCCTCTTGCTCAGTTGTGCACCGGGGCCTCCCACTCCTCTTTCTATTCTGGTTAGAGACAGTTTGCGCTGTTCTGTGAAGGGAGTAGTACACAGCGTTGTACGAGATCTTCAGTTTCTTGGCAATTTCTCGCATGTAAATGCCTTCATTTCTCAGAACAAGAATAGACTGCCGAGGTTCAGGAGAAAGTTATTTGTTTCTGGCCATTTTGAGCCTGTAATCGAACCCACAAATGCTGATGCTCCAAATACTCAACTAGTCTAAAGAAGGCCAGTTTAATTGCTTCTTTAATCAGAACAACCGTTTTCAGCTGTGCTAACATAATTGCAAAAGGGTTTTCTAATGATAAATTAGCCTTTTAAAATGATAAACTTGAATTAGCTAACACAACGTGCCATTGGAACACAGGAGTGATGGTTGCTGATAATGGGCCTCTGTACGCCTATGTAGATAATTCCATTAAAAATCCACCGTTTCCAGCTACAATAGTCATTTACAACATTAACAATGTCTACACTGTATTTCTGATCAATTTGATGTTATTTTAATGGACAAAAAATGTGCTTTTCTTTCAAAAACAAGGACATTTCTAAGTGACCCCAAACTTTGGAACGGTAGTGTAAACACAGTATAAACACCAGGTTTTTGGTACAAAGGAATAATTAAATACAAAGCTAGTGTAGAAGAAGAAAGACGACGATATGCACACACACACACACACACACACACACACACACACACACACACACACACACACACACACACACACACACACACACACACACACACACACACACACACACACACACACACACACACACACACACACACACTCCACACACACTCCTCTGTGTTGTGTCATAGAGTCTGAGACAGACACGCTGTCATGTTAGATTACTGCTTTGTTTCTCTGTCCTCTACTCAACACACTGTATTGTCGTCAAAGAGGGCCATAGATAGTCAGTTTAAAGTACACAATACACTTTGGAATGGTTTCACAGAGGCTTTTGAAAGCATGCTGTGTGTATTTGTGCATAATGAGTTGTATCCACTTTAGTTGTGTCCATTAGCAGCAATATCTGTAAACTGGAGATGCATGAGCTACAGAGTACCAAGCATTTTAAGTGATCAGGCCAGGGAAGGAAGGAAGGAAGGGAGAAAGCCAGCCAGGCAGGTCTGTAGAGTCAGTCTCAGACCCCTCTCTTAACCTCATCATGTCATTTCTTAGTGGACAAAGCCCAGACTACTTCTCTCTCTGCACTGGAGCCAGTAGCGCTTGGAAGCCAAGCTCATTACAACTAATTCAACTCCATGGTATCATCCTGTAACTGGGATAGGTTGGTGTCCAACTGGCAGCCTATTCCCTATTTAGTACACGACTTTAGACCAGGGGCCATTTGGGACGCAATCGTGTACTTCGGCTGTCCCTATAGGAGAACCCTTTGAAGAACCCTTTTTGGTTGCAGGTAGTACCCTTTTGGTTCTAGGTAAAACTCTTTTGGATTCCTTCTACAGAGGGTTCTACATGGAACCCGAAATGGTTCTACCTGGATTGAAAAAGGGTTCTCTTATGAGGACATCCGAAGAACCCTTTTGGGAGATGCTGCCTGCTGCGAAATCGGTCTGCTGCCTGCCTGGTTTGCTATGATTGGTCATTACTACAGCCCTTCTCTGTCTGTCTGCCAGTTCAAATAAACTAACGCCTGATCTCTCAATACCCTCTTTTATGGTGTTGATATGACACATCTTAACCAGGCAGTCAGAAACGATCAAATAAATGTAGTACTTTTATTGTACTTTAGATTGTCATATGTGCCCCTTTTTACATTGTAACGAAAGGAAATTCATATGAGCACCACAATGCATACTTCACCCATGCTCTACCAAGGTTTTCCTGCACACAGCTTTGACCTACTACAGTAGCTATGTTGGTCTATTGTACTTGTACTTGTAGGCAGGTTGCTTAGGATTCAAACCTTCTCAAACAGCCTAATTCATACTCTTCATAGGGATAATGGACTTTACAGTGTCCTGCTATTAAAATAATATATATATATACACTACTGTTCAAAAGTTTGGGGTCACTTAGAAATGTTCTTTTTTTCCATTAAAAAATACATGAAATTAGTTGCAAAATGAATAGGAAATATAGTCAAGATGTTGACAAGATTATAAATAATGATTTTTAATTGAAATAATAATTGTGTCCTTCAAACTTTGATTTCGTCAAAGAATCCTCCATTTGCAGCAATTACAGCCTTGCTGTCAATTTGTCAATTTGTTGAGGTAATCTGAATAGATTTCACCCCATGCTTCCTGAAGCACCTCCCACAAGTTGGATTGGCTTGATGGGCACTTCTTACGTAACATACGTCACAACAGCTCAGTAGGGTGACCGTACTGGCCACTCCATTATAGACACAATATCAGCTGACTGCTTCTTCCCTAAATAGTTTTTGCATAGTTTGGAGCTGTGCTTTGAGTCATTTTGCTGTTGTAGGGGGAAATTGGCTCCAATTAAGCGCCGTCCACAGGGTGCGTCATGGCGTTGCAAAGTGGAGTGATAGCCTTCCTTCTTCAAGATCTCTTTTAGCCTGTACAAATCTCCCACTTTACCACAACCAAAGCGCCCCCAGACCATCACATTGCCTCCACCATGCTTGACAGATGGCGTCAAGCAGTCCTCCAGAATTTTTTTATTTGTTCTGCATCTCACGAATGTTCTTCTTTGTGATCCGAACACCTCAAACGTAGAATAGTCTGTCCATAACACTTTTTTCCAACCTTCCTGTGCCCATTTTGAGCCTGTAATCGAACCCATGAATGCTGATGCTCCAGATACTCAACTAGTCTAAAGAAGGCCAGTTTTATTGCTTCTTTAATCAGGACAACAGTTTTCAGCTGTGCTAACATAATTGCAAGGGGATTTTCTAATGATCAATGAGTCTTTTTTAAATTATAAAAATCTGCAGTTTCCAGCTACAATAGTCATTTACAGCATTAACAATGTCTACACTGTATTTCTGTTCAATTTTATGTTAATTTAATGGACAAAAAAAATTGCTTTTCTTTCAAAAACAAGGACATTTCTAAGTGACCCCAAACTTTTGAATGGTAGTGTATATATCATTAGTCTGTATGTATTTTTTTAGATATAGGCCTATTGTAAATATGTATTTATTGCAAAAATAAATAACTTTAAGCTACATATTCATTTGCCAGGTAATGAACTGTCCATTGTTCAGAACAGCAATCTATAAAACAGAACCATGCTTGAAAAAACAAGTAGTTCTGAGCTTATGTCACTATTAACGTTACAGAAATCAGGAATGCAAACAGGCTCTATATGAGTGGCTGTGTCGAACACTACCCCTCCTGTTGTTATGTTGGGTATCTATTGACCCCCAAAAATATTTCTAAAATATATTTTGTTTTAAATGACATGTATTGGTAACGTAAAGGTTTAAGGAAATAGAGGCAGGCACCATATTACTACAAGACAAAACAGCTCACTCAATCAAGCCTGATGGTATTGTAAGTATAAAAGGAAAGCTTTCGTTCAGTCAGAATGTTGCTTTTAACATTGTGCATCCATTTAAATGCATGGATTTCACTAGTTCAATTCACCTACAAGCGTTGTCATATTCTGTACGTAAAGTTGACATATTTAATAACTTCTGACTGCACCTTGACTGTTTTTTCTGTAGGTTTTTTGTCCTTCATAGCAGAGTATTAATGCCACAGCCCTTCTCTCTCTCTCTCTCTATCGCTCTCGCTCTTTCTCTCTCTCGCTCTCACAGTAGGTTCGGTACAAAGTGTGACCGGTGTGGACGCCAGATATATGCCAGCGACTGGGTGCGTCGGGCCAAGAGCAATACCTACCACTTGGCGTGCTTCGCCTGCTTCTCCTGCAAGAGGCAGCTGTCCACGGGGGAGGAGTTTGGCCTGGTGGAGGAGAAGGTGCTCTGCAGGATCCACTACGACACCATGGTGGAGAACCTCAAACGGGCTGCCGAGAGTGGTGATTGGGCGCTCTATTACCTAGTCGTATATATATATACAGTGGGGAGAACAAGTATTTGATACACTGCCGATTTTGCAGGTTTTCCTACTTACAAAGCATGTAGAGGTCTGTAATTTTTATCATAGGTACACTTCAACTATGAGAGACGGAATCTAAAACAAAAATCCAGAAAATCACATTGTATGATTTTTAAGTAATTAATTTGCATTTTATTGCATGACATAAGTATTTGATACATCAGAAAAGCAGAACTTAATATTTGGTACAGAAACCTTTGTTTGCAATTACAGAGATCATACGTTTCCTGTAGTTCTTGACTAGGTTTGCACACACTGCAGCAGGGATTTTGGCCCACTCCTCCCTACAGATCTTCTCCAGATCCTTCAGGTTTCGGGGCTGTCGCTGGGCAATACGGACTTTCAGCTCCCTCCAAAGATTTTCTATTGGGTTCAGGTCTGGAGACTGGCTAGGCCACTCCAGGACCTTGAGATGCTTCTTACGGAGCCACTCCTTAGTTGCCATGGCTGTGTGCTTCGTGTCGTTGTCATGCTGGAAGACCCAGCCACGACCCATCTTCAATGCTCTTACTGAGGGAAGGAGGTTGTTGGCCAAGATCTCGCGATACACGGCCCCATCCATCCTCCCCTCAATACGGTGCAGTCGTCCTGTCCCCTTTGCAGAAAAGCATCCCCAAAGAATGATGTTTCCACCTCCATGCTTCACGGTTGGGATGGTGTTCTTGGGGTTGTACTCATACTTCTTCTTCCTCCAAACACGGCGAGTGGAGTTAGACCAAAAAGCTCTATTTTTGTCTCATCAGACCACATGACCTTCTCCCATTCCTCCTCTGGATCATCCAGATGGTCATTGGCAAACTTCAGACGGGCCTGGACATGCACTGGCTTAAGCAGGGGGACCTTGCGTGCGCTGCAGGATTTTAATCCATGACGGCGTAGTGTGTTACTAATGGTTTTCTTTGAGACTGTGGTCCCAGCTCTCTTCAGGTCATTGACCAGGTCCTGCCGTGTAGTTCTGGGCTGATCCCTCACCTTCCTCATGATCATTGATGCCCCACGAGGTGAAATCTTGCATGGAGCCCCAGACCGAGGGTGATTGACCGTCATCTTGAACTTCTTCCATTTTCTAATAATTGCGCCAACAGTTGTTTCCTTCTCACCAAGCTGCTTGCCTATTGTCCTGTAGCCCATCCCAGCCTTGTGCAGGTCTACAATTTTATCCCTGATGTCCTTACACAGCTCTCTGGTCTTGGCCATTGTGGAGAGGTTGGAATCTGTTTGATTGAGTGTGTGGACAGGTGTCTTTTATACAGGTAACGAGTTCAAACAGGTGCAGTTAATACAGGTAATGAGTGGAGAACAGGAGGGCTTCTTAAAGAAAAACTAACAGGTCTGTGAGAGCCGGAATTCTTACTGGTTGGTAGGTGATCAAATACTTATGTCATGCAATAAAATGCAAATTAATTATTTAAAAATCATACAATGTGATTTTCTGGATTTTTGTTTTAGATTCCGTCTCTCATAGTTGAAGTGTACCTATGATAAAAATGACAGACCTCTACATGCTTTGTAAGTAGGAAAACCTGCAAAATCGGCAGTGTATCAAATACTTGTTCTCCCCACTGTATATATATATATATACACTGAGTGTACAAAACATTAGGAACACCTCCCTAATATTGAGTTGCACCCCCTTTTGCCCTCAGAACAGCTTCCATTCATCAGGGCATAGACTCTACATGGTGTTGAAAGTTGATTCCAACACTTCCCACAGTTGTGTCAAGTTGACAGGATGTCCTTTGGGTGGTGATACACACAGGGAACTGTTGAGCTTGAAAAACCCAGCAGCGTTGCAGTTCTTGAATAGCACCTACTATCATACCCCGTTCAAAGGCACATCAATCTTTTGTCTTGCCCATTCACACTCTGAATGGTACACATACACAATCCATGTGTCCATTGTCTCAAGGCTTTAAAATCCTTCTTTAACCTGTCTCCTCCCCTTCATCTACACTGATTGAAGTGGATTTAACAAGTGACATCAATAAGCGATCATAGCTTTTGATCTGGATTCACCTGGACAGTCTATGTCATGTTGTTAAAGTGTTGGATACTCAGTGCATTCAGAAAGTATTCAGACCCCTTCCCTTTCCCACATGTTGTTAGGTTACAGCTTTATTCTGAAATGGATTAAATATGTTTTTCCCCCTCATCAATCTACACACAATACCCCATAACGACAAAGCGAAAACCGGTTTTCAGAAATGTTTGCAAATGTAAAATAAAAGTACATAAGAAGGAATTGTCCGTAGAGCTCCGAGACAGGATTGTGTCGAGGCACAGATCTGGGGAATGGTACCAAAAGATTTCTGCAGCATTGAGGGTCCCCAAGAACACAGTGGCCTCCATCATTCTTAAATGTAAGAAGTTTGGAACCACCAAGACTCTTCCTAGAGCTGGCAACCAAGAACCCAATGGTCACTCTGACAGAGCTCCAGAGTTCCTCTGTGGAGATGGGAGAACCTTCTAGAAGGACAACCATCTCCGCAGCACTCCACCAATCAGATCTTTTTGGTAGAATGGCCAGACGGAAGGCACTCCTCAGTAAAAGGCACATGACAGTCCGCTTGGAGTTTGCCAAAAAGCACCTAAAGGACTCTCAGGCCACGAGAAACAAGATTCTCTGGTCTGAAGAAACCAAGATTGAACTATTTGGCCTGAATGCCAAGCGTCACATCCGGAGGAAACCTGGCACCATCCCTAAGGTGAAGCATGGAGGTGGCAGCATCATGCGGTGGGGATGTTTTTCAGCGGCAGGGACTGGGAGACTAGTCAGGATCAAGGGAAAGATGAATGGAGCAAAGTACAGAGAGACCCTTGATGAAAACCTGCTCCAGAGCGCTCAGGACCTCAGACTGGGGTGAAGGTTCAGGTTCCAACAGGACAACGACCCTAAGCACACAGCCAAGACAACACAGGAGTGGCTTTGAAAAGTCTCTGAATGTCCTTGAGTGGCCCAGCCAGAGCACATACTTGAACCCGATTCAAACATGTGCAGCAACACTCCCCATCCAACCTGGCAGAGCTTGAGAGGATCTGCAGAGAAGATATATACAAAAACAGGTGTGTGCCAAGAAGTCGAGGCTGTAATCGCTGCCAAAGGTGCTTCAACAAAGTACTGAGTAAAGGGTCTGAATACTTATGTAAATGTGATATTTATTTTCTTTATATATATATACATTTGCAAAAATTTCTAAAACCTGTTTTTGCTTTGTCATTATAGGGTATTGTGTGTAGATTGATCATGAAGAAAAAAACAATGAAACCATTTTAGAATAAGGCTGTAATGTAACAAAATGTGGAAAAAGTCAAGAGGTCTGAATACTTTCCGAATGCACTGTATATATCTGTATAGAGATATATATCACTGCTGAGAGCTAGTCTAGATCCTGCTCTCTGACATAGTACAGTATTTGTCCCTGTCCAAGATATCTTCTGTATGGTTATATGTATGTAGCTGTATAATCCCTGTCATATTGTTACATGTACAGTTGAAGTCGGAAGTTTACTCGTTTTTCAAACACTCCACAAATTTCTTGTTAACAACCTATAGGTTTGGCAAGTCCGTTAGGACATCTACTTTGTGCATGACACAAGTAATTTTTCCAACAATTGTTTACAGACAGATTATTTCACTTATAATTCACTGTATCACAATTCCAGTGGGTCAGAAGTTTACATACACTAAGTTGACTGTGCCTTTAAACAGCGTGGAAAATTCCAGAAAATTATGTCATGGCTTTAGAAGCTTCTGTTAAGCCAATTGACATCATTTGAGTCAACTGTAGGTGTACCTGTGGATGTATTTCAAGGCCTACCTTCAAACTCAGTGCCTCTTTGCTTGACATCATGGGAAAATCTAAATAAATCAGCCAAGACCTCAGAAAAAAGTTGTAGACCTCCACAAGTCTGGTTCATCCTTGGGAGCAATTTCCAAACACCTGAAGGTACCACGTTCATCTATTAAACAATAGTACGCAAGTATAAACTCCATGGGATCACGCAGTCGTCATACCGCTCAGGAAGGAGACGCGTTCTGTCTCCTAGAGATCAATGTACTTTGGTGCGAAAAGTGCAAATCAATCCCAGAACAACAGCAAAGTACCTTGTGAAGATGCTGGAGGAAACGGGTACAAAAGTATCTATATCCACAGTAAAACGAGTCCTATATCGACATAACCTGAAAGGCTGCTCAGCAAGGACGATGCCACTGCTCCAAAACCGCCATAAAAAAGCCAGACTACGGTTTGCAACTGCACATGGGGACAAAGATTGTACTTTTTGGGGAAATGTCCTCTGGTCTGATGAAACAAAAATAGAACTGTTTGGCCATAATGACCATTGTTATGTTTGGAGGAAAAAGGGGAATGCTTGCAAGCCGAAGAACACCATCCCAACCGTGAAGCACAGGGGTGGCAGCATGATGTTGTGGGGGTGATTTGCTGCAGGAGGGACTATATATATCCTAACTAACCTAAGACAGGGAATTTTTACTAGGATTAAATGTCAGGAATTGTGAAAAACTGAGTTTAAATGTATTTGGCTAAGGTGTATGTAAACCTCCGACTTCAACTGTATGTAGTTTTATAACACTCTGTATAACCCTGTTAACACTGGTTTTAAATATGGCTTTTGCCTCATGTCCCTTTCTCTTGGTCTCTTTCTTTCTATGTTTCTCCCTCTCATTCTCCCCCTCTCTGTGCCGTGGTGTCTCAGGTAGTGGCATCACTCTGGAGGGGGCAGTGCCGTCAGAGCAGGACAGCCAACCCAAGCCTGCCAAGAGAGCACGCACCTCCTTCACTGCTGAGCAGCTGCAGGTTAGTCACAGAGAGGCCCCCTCATGTCCCTGTCTCCTCATTTCTCTTTCTAATAATAAGTCAATAGTGAATGATCATGACTTAACAAAGTGATTTCACTATCTTATTAACTTTCTAATGGTCGTTGTTGGTTACATTGTCAGATGTGGTTTGGTGTCTCATTCATTCCAATGGGCTCGCTGTCGTATATCTCTGCAGTAATATGAAAAATGGAAGCTGATACTAAACAATTAGCTGATGTAGAATAAAAATAACAGCGACTGAGGTCATACATTTCTAAAACTCTGTTATAATTCCCAGGTGATGCAGACTCAGTTTTCACAGGACAACAACCCTGATGCACAGACCCTGCAGAAACTGGCAGACATGACGGGTCTAAGCAGGAGAGTCATACAGGTCTGTTTACTCCGTCTTAAAGCAATGCTAGCGATTGCACTGTAAAGCAACTGTGAGTTGCTTTGGATAACAGCGTATGCTAGGTGGCATAGTTAATGCATGACTAATGGTCCTAAAACATTGAGAATATAGCTGCAGACACATCACGGCTGGTAACATTGCATTTTCATAGGTTTGGTTTCAAAACTGCAGAGCAAGACACAAAAAGCATACCCCCCAGCACAGCGGACCCCCACAAGGCCACCCCCAGTCCCGGATGCCCCCTTCGCTGCCTGACGACCTGCATTACTCCCCCTTTGGCAGTTCTGAGAGGGCGCGCATGGTGGCCCTGCACGGATACATCGACAGTGAGTGTTACATAGGTTAGTCTGTCTATTACATCATCACAAAGCCCTCATCTTCCGGCTGTCTTTTCAGTCCTTTCATCCTTACGTCTCCTCTGTTAGAAAATAAAATGATTATGATGAAGATATAAAGAGATACAGAGGAGGGATTTGGACAGCCGAATACCCCTTTTGGAACCTTTTTTTCTAAGACTTTAACTATTGACCGTGTTTCGCTGTGTCAATAGTTCAAGTCCAAGTTTTCTGTTTATTTGGCATTTGTAATGAACACATTGGAAATCTCACTCGAGCGCTAACAATAAAACAAATACTGTGCTTAAGTATGTCCCTCTACTGCTCCTCCATCTTGATATTTTAAGTATGTCCCTCTACTGCTCCTCCATCTTGATATTTTAAGTATGTCCCTCTACTGCTCCTCCATCTTGATATTTTAAGTATGTCCCTCTACTGCTCCTCCATCTTGATATTTTAAGTATGTCCCTCTACTGCTCCTCCATCTTGATATTTAAAGTATGTCCCTCTACTGCTCATCCATCTTGATATTTTAAGTATGTCCCTCTACTGCTCCTCCATCTTGATATTTTAAGTATGTCCCTCTACTGCTCCTCCATCTTGATATTTTAAGTATGTCCCTCTACTGCTCCTCCATCTTGATATTTTAAGTATGTCCCTCTACTGCTCCTCATCTTGATATTTTAAGTATGTCCCTCTACTGCTCCTCCATCTTGATATTTTAAGTATGTCCCTCTACTGCTCCTCCATCTTGATATTTTAAGTATGTCCCTCTACTGCTCCTCCATCTTGATATTTTAAGTATGTCCCTCTCTTCTATTCCACCAGGCCACCCGTTCTCTGTTCTAGCGACACAGAGCCTGAACCCCCATCAAGCAATGTCGCTGTCCCAGCTACCCCTCAGCCGCTAACTAACGGATGCTGCCGCCATCACCCCTGACCTCCCATCAGCAACCTCCGTTCTCCGACTCGACCCCAGAGGTCAAACATGATGACTTACGGAGAGGATCAAGATTCAAGATGCCTGAGAGACCGAGGCAGAGAGAGACCGAGGCAGAGAGAGACCGAGGCAGAGAGAGACAGAGGCAGAGAGAGACCGAGGCAGAGAGAAACCGAGGCAGAGAGAGACCGAGGCAGAGAGAGACCCAGACAGACAGACAGACAGACAGACAGACAGACAGACAGACAGACAGACAGACAGACAGACAGACAGACAGACAGACAGACAGACAGACAGACAGACAGACAGACAGACAGACAGACAGACAGACAGAACGAACTCTTTTTCTATGAACAGGATCATGATTATATATCCCACCTATTGTTGTCATGGAGGACATGAGCCCTTCCTTTTGCTAACTGGGACTTATTCACTGTCAAGATACATTCAACTCGACTATGAGCTCTCTGTGTGTGCAGAAATGGACTGAAAGGACTCTTCTCTCCATCCTCTGAAGGGAGTGATGGGACCAGGCTAACAGGAATACACCCTCATGTGTGCTGTCAGATTTACTCATGAGGAGAACAAAACGGCAAGGGATTGGGCTTGTGGGCTGGGCAAGGGACTTTGAGGTAAAAAACCTCCCCTTTCGCTCTGTGATGATACCATGAAGGAATGCAAAATAACTGACAGTTTTGGTGTGGAATCTGCTACAAACTAAAAACGAATACGAATTTTTAAATCACAGTTGTTAGTATTGATGTTGTATGAAATCATCAGGTAATCAGCTCTTCGTTAAAGGGAAATGAAACTGAAACTTCATCTTCATCTTCTCCAGCACCAGCCCAACATCAAGACACAGTTGAAGTCTGAAGTTTACAAACTTAGGTTGGAGTCATTAAAACTTGTTTTTCAACCACTCCACAAATGTCTTGTTAACAAACTATAGTTCTGTAAAGTCAGTTATGACATCTACTTTGTGCATGACACAAGTAATTTTTCCAACAATTGTTTACAGACAGATTATTTCAGATTATTTCACTGTATCACAATTCCAGTGGGTCAGAAGGTTACATACACTAAGTTGACTGTGCCTTTAAACAGCTTGGAAAATTCCAGAAAATGTCATAGCTTTAGAAGCTTCTGTTAGGCTAATTGACATAATTTGAGTCAATTGGAGGTGTACCTATGGATGTATTTCAAGGCCTTACCTTCAAACTCAGTGCCTCTTTGCTTGACATCATGGGAAAATCAAAATAAATCAGCCAAGACCTCAGAAAAAAATTGTAGACCT
Source organism: Salvelinus alpinus (assembly GCF_045679555.1). Taxonomy (NCBI): domain Eukaryota; kingdom Metazoa; phylum Chordata; class Actinopteri; order Salmoniformes; family Salmonidae; genus Salvelinus; species Salvelinus alpinus. The sequence continues at coordinate 107,003,868 of NC_092086.1, forward strand.
CCACAAGTCTGGTTCATCCTTGGGAGCAATTTCCAAACGCCTGAAGGTACCACGTTCATCTGTACAAACAATAGTACGCAAGTATATGTTTGGAGGAATAATGGGGAGGCTTGCAAGCCGAAGAACACCATCCCAACCGTGAAGCACGGGGGTGGCAGCATCATGTTGTGGGGGTGCTTTGCTGCAGGAGGGATTGGTGCATTTCACAAAATATATGGCATCATGAGGAAGGAAAATTATCTGGATATATTGAAGCAACATCTCAAGACATGAGTCAGGAAGTTAAAGCTTGGTCGCAAATGGGTCTTCCAAATGGGCAATGACCCCAGGCATACTTCCAAAGTTGTGACAAAATGGCTTAAGGACAACAAAGTCAAGGTATTGGAGTGGCCATCACAAAGCCCTGACCTCAAACCTATAGAAAATGTGTGGGCAGAACTGAAAAAGTGTGTGCGAGCAAGGAGGCCTACATGCCTGACTCGGTTACACCAGCTCTGTCAGGAGGAATGGGACAAAATTCACCCAACTTATTGTAGGAAGCTTGTGGAAGGATACCTGAAACGTTTGATCCAAGTTAAACAATTTAAAGGCAATGCTAACAAATACTAATTGAGTGTATGTAAACTTCTGACCCACTGGGAATGTGATGAAAGAAATAAAAGCTGAAATAAATCATTCTCTCTACTATTATTCTGACATTTCACATTCTTAAAATAAAGTGGTGATCCTAACTGACCTAAGACAGGGAATTTTTACTAGTATTAAATGTCATGAATTGTGAAAAACTGAGTTTACATGTATTTGACTAAGGTGTATGTAAACCTCCGACTTCAACTGTATGTGAAAATGGCGCGTTTCTATGTTTTGTAGTAAAAAATGTAGAGGAAGATAAGTGTTTCCAATGACATTATCAACCAATTAGTAGATGATTAGTGGCCAATGCCTACTCGTAATTGGTTAAAATTACACCATGCACAGTGATGATGTCATTGGTAACACTTATCTTCCTCTATCTTTTTTTTTACTACAAACCACAGAAATGTGCAATTTTATCATGTGCTGGAGATGATGGAATATACATTTTAAATGTCCCTTTAATACATTGTCATCAGCAGCCTTCTGTAAAGGATATGAGCCTCAGATGAGGATAGATTGTGTGCCTTATCTTCTACATGATGAGAAAACCGTCATTTGGTTGTTTTGAATTATCAATCATTTTCAGGTAGCTGAGGTAAAACACTCAAATTCACAGAGAGAAAAAAAACTCACATTTATTAGGATGATTTTTTATTACACCTTTTTTTTTTTAAAGGTGTAACTTTCAATCTGTACTGGTGAAAATATTGAAATATGATTTATTTGGTGTGATTTGAATTTCCAATGCTCTTGTGCAGAAATACATTTCAACCATTTGAAGCTCTAAATTGTAGTTGTCTAAAATCATGATTTACTACTGTAATACCCTTGTGAGACTTTTGAAATTGACATAACTCTTTTAAATGTTGAACAATCACATTGTGTATGAGAGGGAGGCCTGCAATGTATAGACAGATAGTCTTCCTCCAGTGGTTAAGGACTGAAAGACAGATACATGTCACATTACATGTAATACCTTTTCTAAACAGCTGTTTTGTCAGCAATTTTGTGTTTATGTCTGTGCTGGATCCATATCCGTCAGCTTTTGTCTTCTACAGTGGTCCAGCCTGTGTGCTTCACTTCCATGGGTTGAAATGGAGATGTGGTACAATGACAGTTAGCGGACTGGGGATATGATATGTATATAGACGTCTGTGGCTGGCCAGCCTGACTGGCAGGGTAGAGGGAGGTTGTGTGAAACTGTAACTTTGTGTCTTGGCTGTGGAGTGGAGTCAGTGAGGAATAGGATCCTGTGTTTACGAAGGGACTAAGGGAGACAAGACTTCAATGTTCTTGTATTTATTGAGACAATAGTCTGTAAGCACTTTTTTTCTCAGAAAATGTCAAAATGGTATTGTTTTATAAAAAATGAAACAAAGGTTTATTTGATTGACTGTGTTTTGTGTACTAAATGCAATAAAATTGACTTTAAAATGTGAAATTTGTATTTAAAAAAAAATTATTTCAGTTGGACCACAACAATTTGATGCAAGCACTTTAACCTCCTTATACCAAATAATCAATAAAGGACACACGCACACACACAGAGGAGACAAATTAAAAATAGATCTTGAAATATGAAATCTGTGTTAGAGGTTAAGTGATCCTGCTGGATAACTGTGTCTGCACATGCTACGCTATATGCATCATGCATTGTACATTTTTATAGGCCTCGGAGTTATTCTGGTGTGTTTGAATTTTCCTTAAGCCTGGGTTTGCCTGGTTGTGTGTGTGTGCGTGCGAGTGTGCCCGGCGCGGGGTAGGAAGCAATCACAGGCCGATGGCTGTGCTCGTGAGCGCTTCATGGGTCAGTGTGTGCAGTAATAACTACTCTCCTCTCCTCTCTTTCTCCACCGCTCTGCTGCTGATTCCTCCCGCGAGCCCAGCGGAGCGCCATCACAGACAGGAAGTCACTGTCAGGCTGCATCATGAGATTGATCCCCTACTCTGGGTTCTGTTTCAAAGGGCAGCTCTCGCTGAGGCACACATAACGTCTCACTCAGAATATATGCTTGTCTGTCTGTACAAAAACACACAAATGTAAAACCATCAAAATCGAACATGCATAAAACTATAGAAATATGGCCCCCAAAAATACAGCATTATAGTAGAAAATACAATTACCGGAGCCAAAGCCTTATATTGAGATTTCTTTCTATAGTTGAATGCATGTTCGATTTTGGGGTTTAGAATTTTGGTGTGTTTTTGTACAGACAGACAAGATATATCTCAATATAAGACTACAACTGGAACAAAGCCTATAACAACTGTATATTATGCTGGTGGATATAGTGCACGTATAACAGGAAGTCATCTCTCATGTTGATTTGCATCCATTAGGCTGCTACCTGCAGTCTTTCAGGACACTTGAGAGAACAATCTGACACTGATTACACTGGCAGCACAACCATTTTAGCACCATGCAGAGAATTAAAAGGACAAACATTACACGTAAACAAATGGCTTTACAAGTTACAAATCCAAAATGTTTTTTTCCTCATTCTGCATGAAAATGTTTGAAGCGTTAGCATCTTTTTCGATCTTTATCACGTTTCATTTCAGTATAGGCTGGCTACATTACATGCGCCTCGCTGTGTTTTTCTGCATCTGAAATAAACCTACCGATGTTTTTTATGCATCTGTTAAAATCATATATATTTATAATAACGAAAATGTGGAATATTCCATATTTCACAAAATATTATTCACAGGTAGCCTATACAGTTAAACATTCCATAAATTAGCTGCCTTTAACTCAGCAGCTGCTCAGGCCCCTCAACTCAATGTCCAGTTCTGAAATTCAGCCTAATTGTCAGGTGAATGTCCAACGATCTCATCCCAGCTCTTCCGACAAGTGGACACAATCCACTCCCGTTCATAGTCATCTGCAGGAAAATAAATAGATTTTCAGAATAATCAAGTAAGACCATGAAGGTCAGAATAAAGCAACAACCTTTTAAAACACGTTTTAAACATACAATTATTCTAACTGAAAGAGTATAAAGAAATAATTTATTCTAATAGTTCTTTAAATAAAATTGTAATCTTAAAATGTGATCGAGGAAGACGAAAAAAAAGACACTGGACTGGATGCATATAATTATATCAGAGCTTTTGAAATGGACACATTCAACTCAATAACCATTTACATCGCTGTGAAAAATCAGGGTAACAATTAGGAGAAAATAACTTCTTAGTGGTACTTCAACCACCAATAAATCACCCAAAAAATGAACGACAATTTTAACAAGGATGACTCGACTACCAAAACTGCGGATAATATAGTGTTTTTCATAGTTAAAACTGAAATTACTTGATAATTGCAGAGCAAGAGGTAGCTTCTCTGCACGGACTGAATCGGAGTGTCGCAGCTGCACACACTTGAGAGCTCATCTGGGGGAACAGTGTGCGCTGGGCCCATTGTTGGGCACAGGTCTGAAGCTCTAGCCTGATTGTTTGTAATTGCCTGCGATAGCCCCAGCCACTCCAAGTCGCCTCTCTCGCCACTCTACCTGGCGCGCGCGTTCAGAAATAGAAATCACAGTTGCGAACGGGCCACGGTCTGCTCCATGCACCACGGTAACTGCATGCGAGAAACAGCCTATCCACCCTTTCTGTCGCGTTGTGTTGCCTCCCCCCTTCTCAACAAACGGAGGTCAGCGTCAAGAAGGTCATTTCATCACTATTTTAAACCAATTAATACCCCTGCACCGGTTTCTGCCTGTTGCGAGGTCTTGTAGAACTGCAATTAGGCCTTCCGTTTCTCCGAGCGCGTATGGTAATGAGATAGAATTCACACATTTTCATATGCTGTAATTTGCCCTGGATTGTGATCGTTCACAGAGTGTTTAAAAGTCACTCCTACTTTAATACAATTCTATTTGAGGGCACAGGTGGCCACCATGGTTCGGAAGCAATCTGAAATCAAATGTAAATTGTGAACACTTAACATACACTTCATGTGTTTTTAAATTGTTACTGTGGTCGTCTTATTTAAACCCTGCAATAAAGCCTTCTATAATGAGCGTTTAGGGACATTCATTTGGAATGTATTAATTCTTGCAAAAAATAATTTAGCCTACACACTTTAGTTTTTTAGAAGAAAATAAAATCCTAAATGTCTTCCAAAAAATATTATCCAACAGATCCAAATAAGTGGTTGTATTGTTTGATTCATTTATCTACACATGACTGTCATGAAATAAAATATGCTAAAAGTTTTTTTGTTGTTTTATGATTGGGAACACTGTACACTAGCTGTAGGCTATATTGCCTGTTACATATAACTTGTGGAATAGACACCGGCTGGAATGCGCTTTTAACCAATCAGCATTCAGAATTAGACCCACCCGTTGTATAATGCATAACAATTAGCACATCATAAACATGACATTGTTGCTACAAATATTGTCTTGTTGGTGAACCACTTTTCTCCTACCTTTCCCTCTAGCCCCCCGGACGTTTGCTGCTGGCCATTAACTGGATATCAACTAATTCCCCAAACTCTCTCCCAAAAAGGCTCCGAGCAGTGGTGTACATGGTGCGGTGGGGAAACGATAATGGCTCCTTGTTAAAACATGTTTATCTTAATCCTTAAAATACACTCCAAGGGAAAAGTGTTTCCTGCCAACTAATGCAGAAGCAACACTTTTTAAAGTGTTAAATTAACTTAATGGCTGTCAGATCACCTTGACCAATAGACTTAACATTACTTAATGCTGCCAGTCGGTTACTTGGGCTAATACTGGAGTATGGTTGACATTGGAGTTGTCATGATTCTGGGGGAGTCTATTTGTTGAAATTTAAATAATTATTGATTCATGTAGTGCATTGTCGAGCGACCTGGCACATAAGCATTTCGCTGTACCCTTTATACCTGCTGTAAACTGTGTATGTGATGAATATAATTTGATTTGAATTAGGATTGTAGAGGAGATGGTTTCAGGAAAGAACATAATGCGATATTACAGTAAACATGAACATGATGACCTGAACCCAGTGCTATTACAGTAAACATGAACACGATGACCTGAACACAGTGATATTACAGTAAAAATGAACACGATGACCTGAACCCAGTGATATTACAGTAAATATGAACACGATGACCTGAACCCAGTGATATTACAGTAAAAATGAACACGATGACCTGAACCCAGTGATATTACAGTAAATATGAAGACACTGACCTGAACCCAGTGCTATTACAGTAAACATGAACACGATGACCTGAACACAGTGATATTACAGTAAAAATGAACACGATGACCTGAACCCAGTGATATTACAGTAAATATGAAGACACTGACCTGAACCCAGTGCTATTACAGTAAATATGAAGACACTGACCTGAACCCAGTGATATTACAGTAAATATGAAGACACTGACCTGAACCCAGTGATATTACAGTAAATATGAAGACACTGACCTGAACCCAGTGATATTACAGTAAATATGAAGACACTGACCTGAACCCAGTGATATTACAGTAAATATGAAGACACTGACCTGAACCCAGTGATATTACAGTAAACATGAACACGCTGATTGTATCTGTTAGAAAAGGCTTCAGCTTGTCTGCGTCCCAAATGGCACAAGCCCCCATCAGGCTCCGGTCAAAAGTAGTGCACTATATAGTGAATAGGGGTGCCATTTTGGGAACACACCTCGACTCACAACCAAGTGGCAGTAGCTCAAACCAGGGCTGTTTTCCTTGGCAGAGGGATGTTTTGAATGTGAACCCTTACGACTTTCAAAAGAAGTTATTCCAGAAACAGGAAACTGCAACAAACAATGTGGCAATAGGGTTCCTGACCACTTGTAGGGCTGCTCCTGCTCGATGCCAGGGCGAACAACAGAAAATTACAGACAGACATAAATACCAGTGGTGGAAAAAGTACCCAATTGTCATACTTGAGTAAAAGTAAAGATAGCTAAATAGAAAATTACTCAAGTAAAAGGGTAGTCACCCAGTAAAATACTACTTGAGTAGAAGTATAAAAGTATTTGGTTTTAAATATACTTAAGTATCAAAAGTAAATGTAAAATTGCTAAAACATACTTAAGTATTGAAAGTAAAAGTAAAATTATAAATAATTTCAAATGCTCTATATTAAACAAACCAGACGGTACCATTTAATTTTTTATATTTATGGATAGCCAGGGGCACACTCCAACACACAATTTACAAACAAAGCATTTGTGTTTAGTGAGATCAGAGGCAATTGCGATGACCAGGGATGTTCTCTTGAAAAGTGCGTGAATTGGACCATTTTCCTGCTAGCCATGCAAAATGTAACGAGTACTTTTGGCTGTCAGGGAAAATGTATGGATTAAAAAGTACATTATTTTCTTTAGGGATGTAGAAAAAGTAGTCAAAAATATAAATAGTAAAGTAAAGTACAGATACCTCCAAAAACTACTTAAGTAGCACTTTAAAGTATTTTTACTTAAGTACTTTACACTACAGATAGATAGTTTTGTGCTGATAGGACTGTGCAGAGATGTAGTGTGTATCAGCTCAATCTGTATTCCACTATTCACTCTGTTCAGTTTGTAGCATATATTGTGTGATGGATGATGCACTCTATGTATCTCTGGAATTAAAAAGCTGTTTAAATAGGTTATCCATAAGAGCTCTTGTATAGCTTGAGAAATTCAAGCATGTCAGTTGATCAGGCAGCAGTGGGCTCCATGTGGCGTTGGTTGGCAGGAAGGTGGTGGAAGTAAGACACACCTTACTTCCACCCGCGCCACTTCTCCACTCCCCCGACTGGACCGACCTCAGAGGGGTTGGGTCTAGTCCAGATGACCCATTTCACCTCATCTCTCCTCAGCTGGGCTGCTGCTGTGAAGACTCAGGGATTCTTCCTCAGGGCTTCTTCCTTCCATCTGCTTTTGTGCTTCTTTTCATGTCTTGGCCCAAAGCCTGGGCATTTCCCTGACCCTTCCTGCCTGGCCCAGCATCGCTCTGGTCTGAGGGCCATGCTCCCCCTTCCCCCCGCACACATCCCTTCTTCTGTCCTCTTCCACAGCGGTGACTGCACTCTTTCCTCTCCTCCTCAAAACACATGGTCCCCACAGGGAGAGCAGTTCCTCTCAATGTCCAGTTAGTGCCGGGACCCTCTGCTCTTCTCCTTCCTGGATGGAAGTCATTGGCATTAAATTCTGTCTTCACACCCATTTTGACAGACATACCTTCAACCTCTCAGAGATTAACATAGATCCAGAGGACACAGTGTGTTCCTCATCACGTCATGTGACGAGGCCCAATGATCCTTCTTGTGCGTGCGGTTCCTCACACACACACACACACTGGCTGTCTATTGAAAGCTTATATGCATATTTCATTTAAAAATTTTCACTATATTAGTTCCTAGGTAAGGGCTAACAGAAATAGAGCATCAAGGGTATGATAATGGATCTGAGGGGTATATTAAAGCAATAAATATACGGCCAATATGGCTAATATACCACGGTTAAGTGCTGTTCTTAGGCACGACGCAACGTGGAAAAGGAATGTCTTTCCACAAACCCCTGAGGTGCCTTATTGCTATTATAAACTGGTTACCAACATAATTAGAACAGTAAAAATACATGTTTTGTCATACCCGTGGTATGCTTTCAGACAATCAGCATTCAGGGCTCGAACCACCCAGTTTATAAAGGTGGTTTTGAATGGCTGACATTTCATCCCTGATAGTAGCTGTAATACCCAAGGCCGTCTGCGGTATACTGCTAAACCAATCAAAGATTTCCTGTAGAAAAATGCCCTACCAATACGCAGTACAAACAGCAGACACCAAATGAATCTGAATCCAATGATTGGAACAACTCTATTTTACAGCGCCTCCTCTTTTCTCCTTCAACACTACCTTCCTCCCCTCCGTTTCATTGGTCAATACCAGAACTGTTATGAAGGAAAAAATCTGAACATATTTCTTATTGCACATGTTCAGGACATCTGTTCAGGATATGCATCTCTTTGTCTGTTTTTGTCTGTCTGTTGTCTATATACAAAAATGAGATTTGCATGCTCCGGATCAAGCAGTGATTAATATGAGGACACTCATCTGTATCATGTTGCGTGTAGTTACTCTAGACAGGGTTTACCAAACTATACTCTGGCTAGTACATCATACACCCCTGCCTGTCTGTCATGGTCTGGCTGGAACCCCTAGTAAATCCTAAACCACTCCCTGTCTGTCATGGTCTGGCTGGGACCACTAGTAAATCCTAAACCACTGCCTGTCTGTCATGGTCTGGCTGGAACCCCTAGTAAATCCTAAACCACTCCCTGTCTGTCATGGTCTGGCTGGGACCACTAGTAAATCCTAAACCACTGCCTGTCTGTCATGGTCTGGCTGGGACCACTAGTAAATCCTAAACCACTGCCTGTCTGTCATGGTCTGGCTGGGACCACTAGTAAATCCTAAACCACTGCCTGTCTGTCATGGTCTGGCTGGGACCACTAGTAAATCCTAAACCACTGCCTGTCTGTCATGGTCTGGCTGGGACCACTAGTAAATCCTAAACCACTGCCTGTCTGTCATGGTCTGGCTGGGACCACTAGTAAATCCTAAACCACTGCCTGTCTGTCATGGTCTGGCTGGGACCACTAGTAAATCCTAAACCACTGCCTGCCTGTCATGGTCTGGCTGGAACCCCTAGTAAATCCTAAACCACTGCCTGTCTGTCATGGTCTGGCTGGGACCACTAGTAAATCCTAAACCACTGCCTGTCTGTCATGGTCTGGCTGGGACCACTAGTAAATCCTAAACCACTGCCTGCCTGTCATGGTCTGGCTGGAACCCCTAGTAAATCCTAAACCACTGCCTGTCTGTCATGGTCTGGCTAGAACCTCTAGTAAATCTGGGACCACTAGTAAATCTGGGACCACTAGTAAATCTGGGACCACTAGTAAATCTGGGACCACTAGTAAATCCTAAACCACTGCCTGCCTGTCAGTCAGTGATCATCCACATACACACACCTGTATTTGTGGCAGGCTGATCAAAGGCAGTCATAAATATACACTTTCATATCATATTTTGTATTATATTTTGTGTGTGTGTGTATATACTCTAAGCCTATATACTCAATGTTTCCAAATAATGCCGGCTTAGCTGCAACCTATGGCAAGAGATAGAATATAGTGTGGCTATTATTTCACAAGACAGACGATGACATCACAGCTGGGCTGTCTCCCATAGATACACCCCCATCCATCCCATTCACAGAGAGACGATTAGATCCAGAACCGTTCGTAATCCATGACATTGTCTGGTGATGCAAAAACGATGAAAAACTGGCTATTGGAATTCCTATCTCAAAACCTGACAGACCTCGTTGCCTTCAAATCAAAGATCCCACATCGAGCACTCAATGGGTGGAAAAAATGTGTTTAAAATTTTCCCTTTGAAAACAAAACTAAAATGACTGCAGTGGAGAGGCATGCTTGGCTGAGAGGACTACAGATGATGAGTTATAGGGTAATAAGGCTGCCTCAGCAAAGTATCTGCCTGCAATAATCTTACATTAGAGAATATGGGTAATCCGTTTATAGTATTTTATCAGTTTTTAATATCAAATGTTTCCCAGGTGGCCAGAGCTTACTGATGGGATAATAATTGTCCTGAATATTATAATAAAGCAGAGGTGCAACTTTCGCGGGGGATGAGGCACACCGTTGCCTCGTTTTGTACTACATTCTAAAATTGCATCTTTGTCCCCCCCAGTTTTATCATTAGAATGTGATACAAAACAAGGAAACTGTGTGCTTTAGGGCCATGTGGACGCCTCTGAGTGGTCGGGTAACCTGTTGGTGTTTATCCAACTGGATTTAAAAAATATATATAAATAAAGTTATGTCCCCCCCACTTCTAAAATGAAAGTTGCACACCCCTGTGATAAAGGAATGAGGCCCAAAAATATGATAAGTTAAGATAAAAGACAAAGTCAAACTCAGTACTGGAAAATTGGAGGTTACTGCGCACTCTAATGAGCCGGAGGTCAGAAATATATGTGATACAATACGCCTGGATCTGTTTTCACACTCAGTGTCAAAACCTTGAAGTGAGCTCCAACAGTCTCTTCTCACCTGCGTTCCGCAGGAAGTGATGCTCATAGTCAGTGATAACCCTGGTGTTGGGGTCGTAGAAGCCGTCCCCACAGTCATAGCAGCCATCTGGGATGACACGCGGCGGGTCCAGGTCTGTCAGCTGAGACTCCCCTTCCAGGACAGATAGACAGAGAGTCAGTGACTGGTCAAGTCTTGAGACAAACAACAAAAAACAAGGTGACAATTTGACAAAAAATACAGATTGTGGTAAAAAACATTGAGATAATATGTTCTATCCCATTGCTATGGTATTGAGACTGAATAGATTATTATCCTAATACTTTAGGATTTAGTCTGCTTGTAAAAACGGTAGATTTTCATAAAAATAGAAGTGCATGTTTTACCTGCAGGTTTGAGTCCATTGCACCTCTCAGTGTAGAACTGTCTGTCATAACCATCACAGAACTCCCAGTCCTTCTCCTGGTACTCCAGCCCATCAGAGAAGGTATACTTTCCCTGTGGATGAAACACTTTGTAGTTTCAGTGATGAAACACGGTAGTATCCTGCAACAAACTGTCTTTATTTAGTCATAAACTTGAAACTTGTATCTAATGGCAAATAAGGGATATTAGGGGAAAAAACAGACAAACTTTTCACCACTTCAATTCTGTTTGGATTGGGGAATTACATTTCACCACAACATAGGCCTAAGTATGTCAATATGGTTGAATAGTCTTTAATCGTGCATCCTTTGTTGAGAGATCTATGTTCCATATCCCGTGGAGTTTTTACCATGAAACAAAGAGAGGTCTGAGCTGGATGGGAGTGAGGTGTGTTTGGTCATGGGCTTGCTAAACCTAGATCATGTCTAATGGACCGCAGTAATCATGATAATAATCGAACTGGTTACTATTATGGCTGAGATACGCATGAATGAACGGTTGACCAAAAAGGAATGTCTTTCCTGTGTGGAACATGCAGGGAGCACATGTTGGAGGAGAGGTATGGAAACGGAATAACTGCGACAATGAATGTGAATGATTGCTAAAGGGGACCAGATGTAATGCCCACTATAACCAATGCGAAACACACACCCACACACACATAGACCTACACGGGCATGAAGGTGCACACACACACAGACAATCACAGAAAGTATGCTACACACCTGTTTGGATATCCCTTTCTCCCAAGTTCCTTCATATTTGCTTCCATTTGGAAAATAGAGAACACCTTTTCCATGGAACATGCCATCCTTCATATCCCCAACATATCTTGTCTCTGTGGGGAATTTATACTCTCCTTCTCCCTCCATCCTGAGAAACAGAGCAAAGGACATAGCTAATTCACCAGTGGTGAGATGATAACTTGTGCCAGAACTGGTGCAAGCTAGCTAGCTACCCACTACTGCTAAAGTAAGCTAGCTAACGTTGTCACATTACACTTTGACACATAGAAGTTTTGCAAACTGGCCTATTGCAAAAAATTGTTATTGATTTACCTGCCATTCTTGAAGGCTCCAGTGTAACTGCTACCTGTGAACTCCATATTTGCTATTTTATGAAGTTACAATGAAAAACAGAGGTTAGCTTAGCTAACGGCTGTCTGGTTTCTGCAGCAAGCAGGTTGTTTGACAACGTCGCCATGGAAACGGGAAGCTAGCGCTGTGTCTCTTTTTTTCAAATTTCACCGCATGAAGTGTATTATGATAAAAGAAGACTAGCATGTTGTCTCTTGTCTTAGAAAATAATAAGCATTGTAAACACAATACTTGAATCCAATGTTCCCTCTAAACTGCCGGCGGCTGCGCAGCTCCCCATGGACTGCAGCGCAGAAGAAAAACGAGATTGAATTTTACTCAACTTTCTTGAGTTTCCCCCATTAGTTAACACTATCAAGTCAACGTTTCCCTTTAATGTGGGAATGGTGATCGAATCAACGCAATATTAGACACTTTCAACGCAACATACCGAAAGAAAACGAACTATGCAAGACTTAGTATGCAAAACTAACTATGTGCAAATAGACCATTGCCATATATGGATTTGTGCCGTTCACGTGGAGCTGGACTGTTTTACAGCATGAGTGTCAGGATTATAATGGCTTTGAAATCAAAGCAAGAGTTGCATGTAGTCAGGTGTGTACATTTGTTCATAGTGTAACGACCCTGGGTTTATAAACCCGGAAATCGACTCTGTAGTAAGAGATTGCTATTGCGGCACAGTCGCTATTGCGGCACAGCTCGCCGGACTTCGAGACCTGCTCCCTGCTGTTTCATTACATTGGTGTCAGAAGTGATCGGACCTTGCATCCACGACAGTGCGTGGCCGGTGAGCGCGTTCCTGTAAGACGTAGAGTCGCAAGCTAGCGGACGCGCTCTTTGAAAGGAGGGAGTAGTGTAACGACCCTGGATTTATAAGCGCTGAAATCGACTGTGCCGCTCGAGCATGCTTTTGCGGCACAGTCGATAGCGCGCCCAGACCTCGGGCTTAGAAGGTCGACGGTTCGAGACCTGCTCCCTGCTGTTTCATTACAATATTCTTTGATAGTTAGTGAGTTATTAGCCCAGTTAAAACTAATTTGTAGTCAGCAATGTGGGAGTGATTGCTTCCTACAAGAGCACAAACCTTGTACATTTCTAGACATATTTGAAAAGTGAGTCCATTATGGAGCTTTTTTTTTGTCTTAAAGGGGCAATGTTGTATTTTGAGAAAGGCTTGAATAAGCTAAGTAGCCAATAGGCAGAGGGTAGCATAATTTGTCTGGTTCTCTGTAATAATGGTATGGGAATAATAATGAATTTTATTTTGTAAAGTGATTTCTTGCGTCAAACAACACAACAACATTTTCAGTCACCTTGCCTGAAGGAGAAGTGGATTAACAGGTTAATGTCAAGCCCTGCATGTTTTTTCAAAAGTCTCATGGAATGTAGGCCTACATTGAACACCACACATTGGCTGCTACTGTAGGCTGAATGATAGAACCTCTTTTTTTATATTAAAATGTAATGTGAAGCATTTTCTCCATTGTTTTTTATGGTAGGCCACTCTGGTAGGCCTACCTACATTATGATCAAATAGCCACAGTAGCCTAATTGGCCACAGTTAAACAATACATTAAAGTGGGTACAACCTCAGTGTTCACAGTAAATGTGCCGGAAGTTGCATAGAAATTTCACAAGGTTCAAGTTTGCGCTCAGCAGACCTGAAATGTGCTCAGTGCTTGAGACAATACAAATACAATACAAGTACCACACGCCCACACAACGTGGGGAGCTCTAGGGGTCTGCCTCTCATCAAGTTGTTGTTGTAAATGAATCATTTTGAAAGTAACCCTCCCAAGTCCTTCATAAAACTTTTACAATATCCACCTGTAACAAGCCAAGTGTTTGTGTTGTCCAATTGACATGGGTAGGTCAGACCATATCGTTTTTTGGTTAGGGTTAGGCTTAGCTAAAATACTGTAATCCATCTAGCTTCAACTAAAAGCCATCAGTTCCCAGAAACCATCATTGTCACCACACCCGGGCCTCCAGCCATACCAATTCAGGCTCGGGCCCTACCTTTTGGGGGGTGGGGGGGTCAACATTCTAACAGCCTAATAATAAATACATTTAATATATGCTATCTCAAAAAGTATTTGGTTGTGTTTATGAAGGTCTTAACATTAATACGAAAGAAAATGTATTTCAAAGAACACAATAGGATTGTATACATACAGTTTATATATAGTATATATACAGTGTACTATCTATAGTTATATACAGTATTTAGCTGGTATTTATACACTTTCAAATTATACTTACTTTGTGATTGAGTGGCTGACGCATTAAATCTGTTAGATTTTTTTTAGGTTGGGAGGGGCACGAACTCTGATCTTGCAGGGGGTCCACAGAAATTGCAGTACACCACTGAATACAAATTGCGGTATTTCATGCAATATCGAGCAATAAAGAGCTGAAATGGCTCATGTTTTCTTTGTTTCTTTTAAACAGTGAGGATTTCTACACTCTTGTATAAAATGAAGTCATCTAATAAAACAAATGATAAGAGATTTCTGTTTTGAAGCCACTGCACATACATTTCTGAACCCGTCTACCATTGTAAAATAAACACACCTTAATGCAGGGGTGTCAAACTCAATTTCAATTAAGACCTAGACAACCAGGTGAGGGGAGTTCCTTACTAATTAGTGACATTAATTCATCAATCAAGTACAAGGGAGGAGAGAAATCCTGAAGACACTCGGCCCTCCGTGAAATGAGTTTGACAAATGTGCCTTAATGCATACTTTTACATATTATGTGAACTTAACACACACAAAATCTTATATATATATATATATATGAAGATTTTCCTTAAAGTATAATTACTAATGTTACTGCCCCCACTATAACAAATACTGTACATACTTAATTAAATACATGTAATTTAAACAATTTATTTGAATACTGTAGGATTTCATTCATTCCTATGGAGGACTGCTCCTAGTGGTCAGAGGAAGGAAAGGAAAAACAAGGAAAAACGTTTTTCCACCATTCATTTTTCCCATAGGGGATTTTAGGAACTCTTAAAATAAGGGCTGTGTTTCGTGTAGGCTTACACTGGCGTGACGTTTCGATAACCGTGTAAATCTCTCTCGGACAAGGTGACTTTCATCAATATATTTGCCTGTATTTACCCCCCAAACATAACTACAAATGCCATGATGCTCTGGATGAGACTGCCGAATCGAGGCAAAGGTAAGAATCTCTGGATTAACTATCTAATGTTAACTAAATTTAGTCATTCATAAATTGGCTAAATTGACAATTCTGTGAACTGTCTTGGGCAAGTTTTAAATTGACACAATACCTGTTAGCAAATGAGTCAGCTAAAGATGAGGTGCAGGAGTTTGCAGTGATTTGTAGTCTTGCATGATGTCTACTTTTATGCTAGCATTTTAAAATCTGAGCGTAAATAGAACAAAATATATTGATAAAAATCACCTTGTCATAGAGATTTACATGGTTATCAAAACATCACGCCAGGGTAAGCTTACACAAAACACAGCCCTTATTTTAAGTGTTTCTAAAATCCCTGATGGGAAAAATCAATGGTGAAAAAACGATTGGAACCGTTAGGTTTATTACCCATAAAACCTAGCGGTTCCAATCGTTTTTTCACCATATTTTTTTTTTTTGTTATGGGTATTATGACACGTACACTGTGGGGCTCTATATGGCAGCTGGTAGCTTCAAAGCCTCTCATTAGCCAACACACAGCACCAGCAAAGCAAGGTTTATATAAACTCAGCAAAAAAAGAAACATCCCTATATGGAACATTTCTGGGATCTTTTATTTCAGCTCATGAAACATGTGACACGGAATACTTTACATGTTGCATTTATATTTTTGTTCAGTGTATACATATATATATATATTTTTTTTTAATGTTTCACACGTTTCTGGAATTTATACAATTGTAGAAGCTAAAAAATAAATAAATCCCACAGCATTTGCATTTATGAATATACAATTTGGCCAAGAGAATAAATTACATTTTATTTTATGGAATTACTGGGTTCAGGTTAGCTCCAGCCTGGGCTGGATTGCATTGCCTGCTGGGTAGGCTCCCTGTGCAAGGTTACGAGCAGCTAAATACTCTCTTCCTTCAAGTCGAAACGGTCTGCTAGTTTTTAATTAAACTGCCTTTGTCATCAACATGTTTGGCTAGCTAATGCTAAATCAGCCCATTGGATTCAATGAAAATGCGATACATAGAGTTGGGGAGTAGCTGCCGGAAGTGTTGTGGAATCCAATAGGCTGCTTTAGCATTCACTAGCATAGCATGCTGATGAAAAAAGCAGTTTAATTAAAAACTAGCAGCATTTCAATCTTCTCGATTTCGTTGCTTGTTGTAAATGAGAACTTGTTCTCAACTAGCTTACCTGGTTAAATAAAGGTGAAATAAATAAATAAATAATGGATTAATTAGGAGTATAGAAAAACCTTCCATCCCTGAATTGAGGTATGTTATCAAGCCATATCCCTTGTCTGTCATCACAGTGAAAACATATTGGCATAGGACCGTTTCAATTTGAAGGAAAACTAAACTTCAAGTTGAGTTTTGGCTAACGAGCAGCCAGATAAGCTTGGATCCATTGGTCCCAAGTGGCTCTCTCTGAGATTGTCATGTAATCAAATCCCTGGTAGGCACGCAAGGACCTCACCCCGCCAGCTTCAATAAGCAGCGGAATCCCCAGATAAAACAGGTTAGGGTAAGCCGTGTTTCGGTTGTCCCTTTCTGTTGTGTACGGAGACAAAGCACCAGCCTACCCAGTGCCCTGCATTATTCCCGTCCAGAACGTTTTCGACCTCACCATTACCAGTCCGGGCCCGAATCAAGTCTATGGCATTCTGCCATGGGAGGTCCTGATATTCTCTCATGGCCCTATTGAGAGAAGTAATCCCTGTCAGCATCCTAAACTCTGTTTGATCAAACATAATCCTCAGCCTGATTGAGACTTCAATTGAGGACATCAACCACCCGAGCCACTGCCTGTTCACACCGCTAACGTCCAGAAGGCGAGGTCAGTACAGGTGCATCAAAGTTGGGACCGAAAGACTGAAAAATCCATCAGACTGCCAAACAGCAATCACACACTCAGCGAGGCTGCTGCCTACATTGAGACCCAATCACTGGCCACTTTAATAAATGGATCACTAGTCACTTTATACAATGCCACTCTAAATAATGTCACTTTAATAATGTTTACATATCTTACATTACTCATATCACATGTATATACTCTATTTTATACCATCTATTGCACCTTGCCTATGCCGCTTGGCCATTGCTCATCCATACACTTACATGTACATATTCTCATTCACCCCTTTAGATTTGTGTGTATTAGGTAGTTGTTGGGGAATTATTAGATTACTTGTTAGATATTACTGCACTGTCGGAACTAGAAGCACAAGCATTTCGCTACACTCATTAACATCTGCTAACCATGTGTATGTGACAAAAACAATGTTATTTGACTTGACAGACAGTGGCACCTAAATAGTACAGTTGGTGGAAATCCTGCCCAGTCTGTTGGCCTGTCCAAACTCGTGCCAGGAAGTACCACACCTTGAGCACATTGTCTCTGGTAAAATCTATCTCCTGGCTTGCTTGATGCAGGGTCCTCCTGTCCTGAGTTAAGCAGGAGTGATATATCCTCCAGACGTCAGGATTGTGATAGCCAACACCATCAGGTTGAGGATTGCTTAACCTGTTCAAGGCGTCAAAACTAAATGGATTAACGCCACCGGGGTGTTCTATCTCCAATTAAGAAGGAAACCAATCGTAAGACAAACAAGTTAACTCAGTGTTTAAATCAGTGTAAACCACAGTATCTTTGGTGTTATTCTTTCGGTTTCTACACGTCATTGAAATGCGTTTCAAACCTGTGGACATGCGCAATGCACTCACTGACCTTCCTTGTGCGGCCTCGTCCAGTAGCTAAACGAGGACCTTGATTGTATATTACATTGTTCTTTCATTTTGATTAATCTGACAGAAACCGGACCATGGCGGGTTCGGTGGAGGTTCCCACTTTCAATGACTTGAATGTTGAGGAGGTAAGAACGAGTCGTAACGTTGAGAAACAATCTGGTTAGCAATGCTAGCAAAGTTAGCTAAATCAGCAATCCAACTGGAGCTAGCATAGCAGGCTATTGTTAGCTAGCAAGCTTGTTAAATACTGGCTTTCCAACAAGGTTACTAGCTTTCGTTTGCTAGGTGTCGTGTTGATTGCAAAGTATTGCATAGATTGCGATACCATCAGCTAACGTTACTTGCTGTGATCTGGAGGTAAAAGATTCATGTTAAAAGATTAATGCTAGCAAACGTTAGTTAGGTACTATAACTTAGCGTTTCATTTCTGTTTGGGACAGCTACAGCTGTTACTAAACAAACATGTTGTGATACCTAGCAAGCTTGCTAACTCTATGATCATGGAAGTGATTTTATGCGTTCTAGCTAGCTAGCTATTTGGTTTAATTTAATTCCTCTCCCTCAAGTTGTCTCACATCAAAATGTATTTTTGGCTAGCTGTCAATCGGTTATGATATTTAGCCTGTCCTTGAGTGCATTTACAGGGCAACTTCAGTTGGCCTACAACAAGAATACAGTTGATGTTTGGGGCGCATCTGAAGACAACGATATAATGTTGTGATTTGTATTCTGAGTAATACGTTTTGAACGGAATAAAATGAGACCTGTAAGAAATAGGAGGTCGTGCCCCTCTGATTGCCGTTATCAAAAGCACTGATGTATTTTTCCTGATCTCCCCATTCCAAATACTAGTACACCAGATTTATGCTCTCAAAAAGTAATGTTTTTTTCCCAAAGATAGCATATCTGACCATGTTCACCTTTGGCTTTTGTCATTATATTTGTCTGTTTAGGGTTTGATATTGAAGTAGGCTATACACTTGTCTATATACAGTATGTGTGTCCGTGTTGAGTAGTGTCTGTCGAGTCTCATTCTGCCCTCGCCCCTGTGTAGATCAGTGTGTCATCTGCGGTGCTGAAGGGAGCTGCCCACCACTATGGCTCACAGTGTGACAAGGCCAACAAGGAGTTCATGCTCTGTCGCTGGGAGGAGAAGGACCCTAGGAAGTGTCTGAACGAAGGGAGGAAAGTCAACGAGTGTGCACTTAACTTCTTCAGGTAGGTAATCATAGTGTTGACTGACTATTAAACACCCACATGAAAAATGTTGGTCTGTTTCACATGAGCCACTTTAAGGCTGTTTTAGCATCATTAAGGACCAGTAATAGTTGTGATGATATAAGATCTTAAGCCTGCATGTGTTTTCACAACAGAAATTGAAAAGATGTGAACCCTTGCCAGGACTCTGCTGTATGTTTACTGTATGAAACAGCTGATCCACATCCAGCAGCTTTTGCTGAACTTCGCTGTCTGCCGTTTTCGATTCATGGTTTTGTCAACAGTTTTCAGCCGAATAAAGCCTCAACCTGGGTGTTTTTATATGGCCGTTACAACAGGGTGAATAGATTTCAACTTAAAGCATACAGTTTCCATTTCACTTCTGTTCTGCAACTGACCAATACGAGTCAAGAGAGTGGTAGGCTAACTATATGCTGTCTGTCTGTCAGACATGGGATATTAATGCAAAATAAAGGAAACACCAACCTAGTGTCTTAATATGGCGTTGGGCCAGAACAGCTTTAATGGAACTCTTGGAGGGATGCGACATCATTCTTCCACAAGAAATTCCATCATTTGGTGTTTCGTTGATGGTGGTGGAAAAAGTTCTTATGCACCGCTTCTGAATCTTCCATAAGTGTTCAATTGGGTTGATATCTGGTGACTGAGATGGCCACGGCTTATGGTTTTCATGGGTTGTCTCACTGTGGGGGTTGACGGGCGGTTTTGTTTACAGAAGCCCGCTGTGCACTAATAACACCTATTAATGCCGGACACACAGGCACATACCTTTGCAGTGACTGGTATCTGTCTGTGAATTGGGCTGGGTTTGACATGCAGGCTTGCCCTGTGTAAGGTCCACAAATAAAATCCCACTTCCAAAGCAGGAACAAATAAACAGTTCTGGTCCCAAATGTAAACACAGGCTGAGTGGTAAAAGATGGCATTATTGTAATGGTACAAGGTTTTGTCAAACTTGTAATTACAACTGGTTGTTTATTCTTTTGGAGGTCCTACACCTACCTTGAAGTGGTACCTTGCCCACATTTAAAAAGGTCAACTAACATAGGGCTAGCTAGATAGTAAAAACATTTTTATATCCAGGATCATAATAGTATGTACTCAAGTGTTAATTTGACCATAAGAAAGCCAACTCTTGTCCAGCATGTAGGGAAAGTGATACATTTAGAGCTCACTTCAGTTGCCTGGGTGAGATGGGGGACATTTGTCAACAGCCTATGCTCCTTAAAAGAACCGAGGCCTTAAATAAGTAAATAGATGCCTGGGGAAGGGATTCTGTCTGAATTGTCACCTTAGTGGCGGAGCGGTCTAAGGCGCAGCGTCTCAGTGCTAGAGGTGTCACTACAGACTCTGGTTCGATCCCAGGCTGTATCACAACCGTCCGTGATTGGGAGTCCCATAGGGCGGTGCACAATTCGTCCAGCGTCGTCCTGGTTAGGGGAGGGTTTGGCCGGGGTAGGCAGTCATCGTAAAATAAGAATTTGTTCTTAAATGTCTTGCCTAGTTAAATGAAACAACAACAACAGTGTGCTAATCAGATGTTTCCTTGATGTTTCCTCCAGGCAGATAAAGGGGAGCTGTGCTGAGTCCTTCACAGAGTACTGGACCTGCCTGGACTACTCCAACCTGGCGGAGCTGCGGCAATGCCGCAAGCAGCAGCAGGCCTTTGACAGTTGTGTGCAGGACAAGCTGGGCTGGGAGAGACCCAACCTGGGAGAATTGTCCAAGGTGAGGCCCTTTAAACTATTACCAGAAGGACAAGTCGGCTCATTTAGTAGACGCAGAGCGACTTAACAGAAGTGAGTCCACACATTTTTCATAGGTGTTTTAAATTTGTTTTTTTTAACTGGTCCCTCGTGGGAATTAAACCCACAACCCTGGTGTTATAAGCGCCATGCTCTACCAACTGAGCCACATGGGACCGCTCTGCTGCTCCCAGACATCATCTTTCAATAAAGATTTGGGTGATTCAATTAAAAGATCATGTTTGGGAACAACAAAACAAAGATCGAACATTCTCTATGTATTGGACCTTCATTTTGTCCAACTCCTGTTTATTATGGATGTTTAAAACCCTCTCCCATTCTCTTACCTATACTACCTGCGGTTGGTTCTCTCCATTTGCCTCTGTCCTCCATCAGCGGTGCAAATGCTAGGTAAACAGTACTCTCTCACATTTGAAAACAGCTTTAAGCCTGTTGACACAGATCTTCATTGAACCAATATGCTTTCTCTTTTACCAGCAAAACATTCACTTGTGTTCTTAGTACAGGTCTACAAACCAGTCTACCTGCTCCCTATCTCCTCTCCGCTGTGGAATTATTTAACGTTTCGGCTCATGTGTTTCTCTTCAGGTGACAAAGGTGGACACCTCTCGTCCCCTTCCTGAGAATGCTTACCACTCGAGACCCCGGCCAGAGCCCAACCCTGTGATCGAGGGCCAGCTGCAGCCAGCCAAGCACGGCAGCAGACTCTTCTTCTGGAGCTGGTAAAGGGTAATCTTCCCAGCCTCCGCCCCAATCCTCACCTTAACCATTAGGGGGGGGGGAATGCAAAACTAGGGGCAACTTCACCCTACACCGGAAGGCAGTACTCCAGATCCTATCCCATCAAGCCTGCTGTCTTGTCCAGTACAGCACACCCACCATCATCAGACCTGGTTGGACAGAAAGGGACGTCTGTGTGCACCAGCCATCGTCACATCTCCTGTCCCTATGTTGTAGAAATGATAATGAATGAACAAAAACTACTTGTGTTTATTGTTGTGAAATAAATACTCAATATTGAAGTTGTTTAGAAATCTCTTGTCTGGTAGTTAGAATGTTACACATCGGTTTTAAAGGGAATGTTCAGCTGAAATGTCTTGTATTTTTGCGTTTGGTTCAAAAGACTCAAGGAAATGTATTTTCTACAAACTTTAGGAGATCATTGATTTAAGTTATGATTTTGCAGACAGGAACAGTGTCTGTCTCCCCCACTTGAAATCCTGGAGTGTAGTCATCATCAACTGTATTGTTGGGTTCAGGGTCAGTACCCATGAGCACCGTCCAGTTTCCTCCTGTTCTCCCTGCTCACTTCCTCCCTGAGACCTGGAGGATGGTCCTGGGAAGACAGACGGGGTCAGTTCAAAGACAGTCTGCATCCCAAATTGCACCCTATTCTCTATATAGTCCACTACTTTTGACCAGATCCCTGGAGTGCCATTTGGGACGAAGCATCAGAGTCGTATAGAGAGAAGGCTGTTGATATCCACACATTGTCTGACAAAGAAACTGTCTAACGAGTATTGGAACTGGCCTCAAAGGTTCTCAATTAAACTTTATTGTCCCCACAGGGAAATCACCATGTTACTCTGACCCTGTAGTGTACTCTTCACTAAAATGTTAACAAGCATATGGCCTTTGTTTGTTTAGTGATTCCTGATGTATTTTTATATTATAAAGGGTTAGGGTTATAAGGGTGTAAATCTAAAACAAATAAAATTGTATTTGTCACATGTGCCAAATACAACAGGTGTAGTAGACCATACAGTGAAATGCTTACTTACAAGACCTTAACCAACAATGCAGTTTAAAGAAAGTGTTAAGTAAAAAATAAAAAACAATTCCAAACAGGAATGGAGTCTGAGATATGTCAGTGCAGTGTATAGTCTGAGATATGTCAGTGCAGTGTATAGTGTGAGGTCTGTCAGTGCAGTGTATAGTCTGAGATATGTCAGTGCAGTGTATAGTGTGAGGTCTGTCAGTGCAGTGTATAGTCTGAGATATGTCAGTGCAGTGTATAGTCTGAGATGTGTATAGTTTGAGATATGTCAGTGCAGTGTATAGTCTGATGTCAGTGCAGTGTATAGTCTGAGATATGTCAGTGCAGTGTATAGTCTGAGGTATGTCAGTGCAGTGTATAGTCTGAGATATGTCAGTGCAGTGTATAGTCTGAGATGTGTATAGTTTGAGATATGTCAGTGCAGTGTATAGTCTGATGTCAGTGCAGTGTATAGTCTGAGGTATGTCAGTGCAGTGTATAGTCTGAGGTATGTCAGTGCAGTGTATAGTCTGAGGTATGTCAGTGCAGTGTATAGTCTGAGATATGTCAGTGCAGTGTATAGTCTGAGGTATGTCAGTGCAGTGTATAGTCTGAGATATGTCAGTGCAGTGTATAGTCTGAAATATGTCAGTGCAGTGTATAGTCTGAGGTCTGATGTCAGTGCAGTGTATAGTCTGAGATATGTCAGTGCAGTGTATAGTGTGAGATATGTCAGTGCAGTGTATAGTCTGAGATATGTCAGTGCAGTGTATAGTGTGAGGTCTGTCAGTGCAGTGTATAGTCTGAGATATGTCAGTGCAGTGTATAGTCTGAGATATGTCAGTGCAGTGTATAGTCTGAGATATGTCAGTGCAGTGTATAGTCTGAGATATGTCAGTGCAGTATATTGTCAGAGGTCCTTGGCAGGGGGAGAGGCAGGGCTGCCTGTTGCTGCAGGAATACAGAAGCTGCATCCCAAATAGCAACCTATTTCCTCGGTAGTGCACTACTGTTTCTTTTGTATTTGATCATCAGTCTTAAGTAGTGAGGACATCCAGTCACTGGACATTCTGGACATTTTTCTCACAGCCTCTTTGTCCTCTATATAACAGCCTCTCTGTCCTCTATAAAACAGCCTCTCTGTCCTCTATAAAACAGCCTCTTCATCCTCTATAAAACAGCCTCTCCGTCCTCTATAAAATAGCCTCTCTGTCCTCTAAAACCAAATCACAGATGAGATTGATCCCATTGAATTTAGAAGACTTCAACAAAGGAGACATTACTGTGATAGCTACATTCCTATCCTCTCCTGAAAAGAGAAACTCAATTGTAAGAGGGCTGATTGTCTTCTGTAGAAATCCCCTGAAGATCCCCTGAGATGTGGTCTCTGGTCTGTCCCGGTGGCTCGTGCAGGAAGCGTCTGACAGCGGTGGTCCTGACCTGGGTGATATGGAGGGGATGAAGGGGAAGGGGTTTGAGAGGTGATGGAGTGGCAGAAGGCAGGGCCTGCCTGCGTGTGGTGGGCAGAGGAGTTGAGGGGGGAGTCCAGTGGCTCTAGTAGAGGGGGGTGGGTCTAGTGGCTCGTGGCAGGCCCGGCTCAGAGCCCCTCAGGAAAAGGGGAGGCCACCAACAGTTGAATTTGACCTGCTGCAGGAAGCCCACTCTGGCAGAGGAAAGAAATACAGCTCAGGATTTTCTCAAAGCAACAACCCGCTCGGGACAGTAGACCGCAGTGCTAAAACACTTCAACTAATTAACCTTCCCCAACTGTCAATATTCCCATTGTTCAGCCCACCACTTTGACAGAATCAAATTAAATATTTGAAGTGGCGGTGGCTCGTGGGTACAAACAGTCAGCTGCTGCCCAAATGGTTTTAATCTCACAGTCATCAGGTCCTCTTGTGTTGGAGAACAGGGATGGAATTCTATGAGGTGTCAAAGGAACTATTTTCATAACCACTGTGTCTTTTCCCTATTTAGTGTTTTGGTATAGCTGAATATCCTTCATTGTTAGTTGTAGTAATGCTCCCTCAAAATCCTTCTTTAGTCAAGGCAATCACCTAGATTTTTTGGCAGTTCTTGATTGCTTTTAGCTATGAGGGTGTTGAATCAATCAAAATGCAAATGAGTTTGTCTTAGAAATCTGTCTTGTCTTGCAAATATGCCAAAAAAGCATCAATGCCATTATGAACCTCGTCGAGCAGACCTATTGGATTTGTTTATCCTCTAGTCCTCTGTTGAGCTCTCTGTTCCGTACATGGGTTGACTTCTGCTTTAATGTTTCTTCTCAACATGTACTTGCCTGCTTTGAACTCCCATGCAGGTTGTACTTAATACCCAGTCTGACTCTGCCACTCATGGGAATTGTCATTTTGTAGAGTACAAAGAGATCTGGGACTGGAAGTCACTCCCCAGATCCCCACCAGTCTAGTCTAAATAATCCCTGGACTAGTCTTCTCTCTCTCTTGTTAAACCCAGACCTGGGTTCAAATAATATTTGAAATAATTTCATATACCTACACTGTGCTTGATTAAGCTTGTCTGTTGTAATGAAGCCAATAGAAAAGTTCCAAAAGGGCAAATCCTGCCAATCAGGTACTCCAGTAAGGCTAAAGCCAAACTCTCCGTATTTTAAATAGTATTTGAACCCAGGTCTGGTTAAGCCAACAGAGAGAGAGTTGCATTGCTCTCCTCCGTATGTCTTTCAACTGAAGTTAGAAAAATCCTGGCACATTTCTGGAGTAATGCAAAACATGTTCCATAACATGAACATGATTAGCAGAGGAAGAATTCTTGCATTTTAATGGGATTACTGTCATGTGTTTGACATGAGGGACCTATTCTATAAACCCCACACAACCACCACAACCTCTGGTGTCCTGCCTGAGCAATTATAGAAATCAGGGCACCAAGGAACAGTTTAGGCCAACATAGAAAGCTGTTTCTTTCCTTAGTTTCCCTCCCACCTTCTCTAATGTCTACCCGGAGGCCTCTTGGAATGAATTCATTTGGCAAGTTAATGCTTTTCAGCCAGATATCAACATTTCAAAGTATTGTAATTTCAGGGTCCTTTTAAAGGTGGCTGAATATGCAGATTCATATTGTGTGTCTAAATGCCGCATAAATGAAATAATTACTCACTAGGCTACCTGCCACCCTGTAAAGAGGGAATCATAGAGGATGACAGAACCTTTTTAAAGTGACAGAATCATTGTTTGCGTTCCAGTGGCTTTACACTTCAAATACGCCTTTTCAAATGCCTATGAATGGTTTGGTTAAGCTAACATTTAATAACTGCTGTGTGTGTGTTTCAGTGAGCGAGGTGTTAGCAGGGCAAAGACAAGACAGTGCATGTGAGCTCTCTCTCACCCCACAGCGCGGGGGAACAGGGGAACCAGGGGAACCACTACTTCAAGGTCTCAGAGCAAGTGACGTCATCGATTGAAAAGCTATTAGCGCGCACCACCATTAACTAGATAGCCATTTCACATCCGTTACAGACGCAGCCAGGCGACCCTCTAATGACGCAGCCAGGCGACCCTCTAATGACGCAGCCAGGCGACCCTCTAATGACGCAGCCAGGCGACCCTCTAATGACGCAGCCAGGCGACCCTCTAATGACGCAGCCAGGCGACCCTCTAATGACGCAGCCAGGCGACCCTCTAATGACGCAGCCAGGTGACCCTCTGATGACGCAGCCAGGTGACCCTCTGATGATGCAGCCAGTTGGCCCTCTGATGACGCAGCCAGGTGACTCTCTGATGACGCAGCCAGGTGACTCTCTGATGACGCAGCCAGGTGACCCTCTGATGATGCAGCCAGGTGGCCCTCTGATGACGCAGCCAGGTGACCCTCTAATGACGCAGCCAGGTGACCCTCTGATGACGCAGCCAGTTGGCCCTCTGATGACGCAGCCAGGTGACCCTCTGATGACGCAGCCAGGTGGCCCTCTGATGACGCAGCCAGGTGACTCTGATGACGCAGCCAGGTGGCCCTCTGATGACGCAGCCAGGTGACTCTCTGAAGACGCAGCCAGGTGGCCCTCTGATGACGCAGCCAGTTGGCCCTCTGATGACGCAGCCAGGTGACCCTCTGATGACGCAGCCAGGTGACTCTGAAGACGCAGCCAGGTGGCCCTCTGATGACGCAGCCAGGTGGTCCTCTGATGACGCAGCCAGGTGGCCCTCTGATGACGCAGCCAGTTGGCCCTCTGATGACGCAGCCAGGTGACCCTCTGATGACGCAGCCAGGTGACCCTCTGATGACGCAGCCAGGTGACCCTCTGATGACGCAGCCAGGTGACCCTCTGATGACGCAGCCAGGTGACTCTCTGAAGACGCAGCCAGTTGGCCCTCTGATGACGCAGCCAGGTGACCCTCTGATGACGCAGCCAGGTGACTCTCTGATGACGCAGCCAGGTGGTCCTCTGATGACGCAGCCAGTTGGCCCTCTGAAGACGCAGCCAGGTGCACCTGGGTAGATCTACTGTAGGTGATCACTTTCAACTTGTTCAATTTCTATATGTGTTCCCTGGTCTGATATCTGTCCAGGAACATTTGTTCATTTTTATAAAAAAGACATTGTTTGTATTATTTCAATTTGTCACCTTGAATAGTGCTGTGCTAGTAAGGTAAATATATCTGTAAAGAGTTTACACCTGTCGTCTTCAGGAACAATAGAATGTGCTTTTTAATCAGTGCTACAAGCCTAATGTGAAAACTGTGTGTGTTGACATGATATGTTTAAAGGACTCCTATTTCTCCCCAGAATGTTGTCTCTGCTTAACACTCCATGAGTTGTGGGGCCTATGTCCCAAATGACACCCTATTCCCTATGTAGTGCACTATATATAGGGAATAGGGTGCCATTTAGGACTCACAGTGGTCTTGTTAAACTCTTTCTATATCCCCTGGGTATTGTTATACACTGGCAGGAGGATTTGTATTTTTTTTGTCCATGTCAAGGATTGACTAATATTAGGTCTAGAATTACAGTACTAACAGATGAGTACTTGGGGGTTAGGTCCAAAACACAGGATACAAAATGGTTGTGTCTGTTGTTTGACAACTATTTGAGTCAGTGAGGGGAAGACCCATCTGTTGAAAGATGGATGGATGCGTGTGTGTGTGTGTGTTACGCAGATGAGCACATGCATGTATGTCTGTGTATGCCTGCCCACACATGACTGTGTGTGTGTGTGGGCACAGTGGAGCGGCGCTGCGGATCCTTCTGGGCTGGCTCTGGCCTGTGTTTGTGTTGGCTCCATCCCAGGCCTTCATTACTCCTCCTGAGATACAGCCCTGAGTTCAGTCCCAAAAGGCACCCTTTTCCCTATAGGGCCCTGGTCAAAAGTAGTGCACTATGTAGGGAATAAGGTTCCATTTGGGACGTAACCCTGGCCTCAGGACTATTTACAGCTACACTGTTCCACCGTGGCGTGCAAGATAAAAATCCTCTCCTCTACGCGCAGAAGAGCTGGAGAGATGGAGACAGCCCCCCTGTCATGTACTCCGTTGTTTGTTGAAACTCCTGCCGATTCATCGTTTTCTCTCAGTGGGGAGAGTTAGAATTCCAAAAACTTCTCAGCCAAGCCGAGGGTCAAGAGAGAGTGCTTCTACATGTCCATCTTCCACTTACTCTCTCCCTCATCCCCTCCTCCCCCTCTTCTCTCCTCCCTTTCTCGCCACGGCTTCTCTCTGTTATCTTACCTCCTCTTACAGTATCTTAGGATGCCTCTTCTTCATTTTCATGTCTACTTGTCAATGCAAACCTTCTTAAGTCGTTGTTAAAGCCACTTTGCTATTGTCTATCCTTATAAACTAGTTCCCACACACATATAGAATCAAAGCTCAGTGAGAGAACTTTAGTTGGCAGCGCTACATGTTCGCTATATGTTTGCGCAGTTGCCCAATACCCAATTCCCATTCATTTTGTCCGATGTCATTTTAATGCAGTTGTGTGTGGTTTCCAGGAGGTATATGGAGGCATTCCTCTTTACTGCGCTCATCTAAACAGGTTTAGTTGAAAGGAACGCGTTACGACACAGCGCAGCTCGGCTCCTCCGGTGGTTCCTATCTGACTGCTAGCTCAGCCTGCTAGGGTTTCCTACACATGTCAAGGTGGGTTAGTCTTTCCCCCCGTCTCCGCTTGCTGAGGCCTTGGTGGGCTATCAGTCACACCGCCGGCCGGGCCTAGGCCAACTCCCTCCCCTAACTGGCTGCCCCAACCCTGGCTCCCCTAACCCTCCCTCCTCTAACCCTCCCTCCCCTAACCCTGGCTCCTCTAACCCTGGCTCCTCTAACCCTGGCTGCCCCAACCCTGGCTCCCCTAACCCTCCCTCCTCTAACCCTGGCTCCTCTAACCCTGGCTCCCCTAACCCTGGCTCCTCTAACCCTGGCTCCTCTAACCCTGGCTCCTCTAACCCTGGCTCCTCTAACCCTGGCTCCCCTAACCCTGGCTCCTCTAACCCTGGCTCCTCTAACCCTGGCTCCTCTAACCCTGGCTCCCCTAACCCTGGCTCCCCTAACCCTGGCTCCTCTAACCCTCCCTCCCCCAACCCCCCCCCCCCCCCCCCCCCACCAGGGCACACCTAACGTGTTCCGGATATATGATTGTGTCCAGAATCTGTCTCTTTTAGGATTCCTTTCCCTCAGCTCCCCCTAAACTATCAAGCCACAAGTTCAACAAGTTGAGATGGAGATATTTATTCAGGTAACCACAGCAGGATAGTGTGGGACGTTAGAAATCCTGTTTACTGAATGGGCCCATGGAGCTGCAGCTGCTCTTGCCTGTTGGTGGAATTAACACACACCATCAGGCTGATATAGAAGGAAGTCCAGCACTCCTCAGACACACACGCACGCACGCACACACACACGCACGCACGTACGTTTGGCAGGGATGCAAAAGGATTTTGCCCCTCTGAAACATTATTGTCCGTAGTGGAAATGCCTTCACACACCCCCAGGTGTTTTCTGCTACATTGTCTCCACTATGACATCACTTGTTATGCAGGAAGTTTGTAGAATAGAATGTGTGGACTGGTTCCAGGTAATTCTGATGGTTGGAGTGTGTAGATGATTTTACAGCATGCACTTGTATTAGCCTCTGGGGAATAGTGCAGGTGTCATTCTAGGTTCCAATATGGCAGCCAAGGAGCATGATGTAACATCTTCATGTTATATCAGTCCATCGCTACTCCACAGGAACACCTTGATGCTCTTTCATCAGGGCTGGAACCAACAGTTAAGAAATAGCACCACATGCCTGAGCAGGTTATACAGTGCCTTTGGAAAGTATTCAGACGCCTTGACTTTTTCCACATTTTGTTACGTTACAGCCTTATTCTAAAATTGATGAAATAGTTTTTTCCCCTAAATAATCTACACACAATAACCCATAATGACGAGGCAAAAACAGGTTTTTAGAAATGTATTAAACAGAAAAAACTGAAATTTCCCATTGAATTATTTTTGTTTGTTTGTTCATTTTACTTTTATTTAACTTAGCAAGTCAATTAAG
Organism: Salvelinus alpinus; assembly: GCF_045679555.1. NCBI lineage: Eukaryota > Metazoa > Chordata > Actinopteri > Salmoniformes > Salmonidae > Salvelinus > Salvelinus alpinus. Next base: position 107,034,333 of record NC_092086.1, read on the forward strand.
AACAAATTGTTATATACAATGACGGCCTACCCCGGCCAAACCTGGACGACGCTGGGCCAATTGTGTGCCGCCCTATGGGACTCCCAATCACGGCCGGATGTGATACAGCCTGGAATCGAACCTGGGACTGTAGTGACGCCTCTTAGACCACTGCGCCACTCAGGAGTATTCAGACCCTTTACTCAGTACTTTGTTGAAGCACCTTTGGCAGCGATTACAGCATTGAGTCTATATATATTTATCTCATCTCATTGCTTAAATGTATGCATAAATAAGACCTTATAGATGCCAAGTCTTGGTCATGATATGGTTTCAGTATGACGCTACAAGCTTGGCACACCTGTATTTGGGGAGTTTCCCATTCTTCTCTGCAGATCCTCTCAAGCTCTATCAGGTTGGATGGGGAGTGTCGCTGTACAGCTATTTTCAGGTCTCTCCAGAGATGTTCGATAGGGTTCAAGTCCAGGCTCTGGCTGTGCCACTCTAGGACATTCAGAGACGAGTCCCGAAGCCACTCCTGCGTTGTCTTGGCTGTGTGCTTTGGGTTGTTGTCTTGTTGAAAGGTGAACCTTCACCCCAGTCTGAGGCTCTGGGATCTCTTTGTACTTTGCTCCGTTCATCTTTCCCTCAATCCTGACTAGTTTCCCAGTCCTTGCCGCTGAAAAACCTCCCCACAGCATGATGCTGCATCACAATGCTTTACCGTAGGGATGGTGCCAGGTTTCCTTCAGACGTAACGCTTGGTGACGCTTGGCATTCAGGCCAAAGAGTTCAATCTTGGTTTCATCAGACCAGAGAATCTTGTTTCTCATGGTCTGAGAGTCTTTAGATGCCTTTTGGCAAACTCCAAGCGGCTGTCATGTGCCTTTTACTGAGGAGTGGCTTCCGTCTGGCCACTCTACCATAAAGGCCTGCTGCAGAGATGGTTTTTCTTCTGGAAGGTTCTCCCATCTCCACAGAGGAACTCTAGAACTCTGTCAGAGTGACCATCGGGTTCTTGGTCACCTCCCTGACCAAGGACCTTCTACCCCAATTGCTCAGTTTGGCCAGGTAACCAGCTCTAGGAAGAGTCTTGGTGGTTCCAAACATTTTCCATTTAAAATTGATGGAGGCCACTGTGTTCTTGGGGATTTTCAATGCTGCAGATATTTTTTGGTACTCTTCCCCAGATCTGTGCTTCGACACAATCCTGTCTCTGAGCTCTACGGACAATTCCTTTGACCTTATGGCTTGGTTTTTGCTCTGTCAACTGTGAGATCTTATATAGATAGGTGTGTGCCCTTCCAAATCATGTCCAATCAATTGAATTTACCACAGGTGGACTCCAATCAAGTTGTAGAAACAGCTCATGGATGATCAATGGAAACAGGATGCACCTGAGCTCAATTTCGAGTCTCCTAGCAAAGGTCTGAAAACTTATGTAAGTAAGGTATTTCATTTTTTTTCTTCTAAAAACCTGTTTTCACATTGTCATTATGGGGTATAAAGTATGTAGATTGCTGAGGATTTATTTATTTTTTAATAATTTTTTTTATTTAAAATGTTTTAATTTTATAATAAGGCCGTAACGTAACAAAATGTGGAAAAAGTCAAGGGGTCTCAATACTTTCCGAAGGCACTGTATACTTTCACCATGACCAGAGTTTTCATACCACTCTGTGTGTCTGAGAACTATTACAGAGAGGGACCTTGTTGAAAACAGAGTCACACCTTGTCACGGTGTTTCCTCTGTCAGGCTAGTCTGTGCTGTGTTGTTGTTCAGGTACTCGGTGAGAGAGAGACAGTCCAGGCCAGGGCACCAGTCCACAGCCATCTACAGCTTCAACCTGCCCACAGTGTGTTCCAAACGGCACCCTATTCCCCATATAGTGCACTACTTTTGATCAGAGGCCTGTCGTCTCTGGTCAAAAGTAGTGCACTAAATAGGGAATAGTGTGCAATTTAGGACGTATCCACAGACAAATAATCCCAGCACTTTCACGTTTGCCTTGCCTGTTAGTGTCCCACGTGGAGCCTGTACACAACCCAATTACAACAGCACTGCTTAATTGTGATCTGCCAGTCAGTTTGTGAGTCAAAACTAAAATAACTTTTTGCAAAGAATAATAAACAGGAAAAGGATTTTTCGTGGGAGGAAACCTTTAGTTTACTGTATGACATGTTTCTTAATAGTACTAAAGTGTTCTGTGTTCTTTAGATAAACAGTTGGGAGTTTTGCATTCTGGGGCATGGAAGAATGCAGAGTTTCTCTGCCCCTTACACACACATGTCAGCAATTTGGCCGCCTTGTGTATTTTGGATGTAAAAAAAAAACTGCAGCATTTCAAAGTAAACGAAAGAAGGAAAGTCTTATCCGCCTGGCAGCTGTGCTCGGCACCAAATTGCTTTCAGCTGATGCACTGCAGCTCAAACTTGCTTGGGTAATGTCAAGTGATGCATTGCAATACTGAGAAAACAACACAGACAAAAAAATAATGAGGAAAGAAACGGTGGAAAGTTCCTATGCTTGTCCGGGCAAACCTCCCTACTCACCACCCAAAACCTCCAAACCCACAACCTTCACCCACGTCCTCCTCAGGTGTCTGGAAAAGAGGATCATGGTACCTAAGATACGATCCATTGCCAGGTCATCATTGTAAATAACAATTTGTTCTATACTGACTCTCCTGGTTAAATAAAGGTTAGTAATAATAAAGGGTTCATTAAATATAAAATTCACCTCTTGCAAAAATCAACTACTAATCAATCTTCTCATCAGATCCTTAGTAGGGGTTTGATACACAGAACAGCTGTTAAGCCCACTGCACATTGTGCCCTCAGGCAACAGAAAACCTTTTTGCCCCTCACACCTCCCCCATATGAATAAAAATAAATAAATCCTACAGATGATAATATGTGATGATGACATGTCTGTAGACAATCCAATGAGGTGAGGAAGTTGGTTTGATCATATATCAGTTGGAGGAAGGAACTTCTTTCAGGAAGCAGAGCGACGTGAGCACATGGTGTGAGCGGAGAGTAAGATACATTTCATTATTTTGCCTGTTTGAATAGAGATAACTTGACAATACAAAATATGTACTTGTGTAGGAACCTCTAAAGAGGAAGAATGGGCCCCAGAAGGAGGTTTGATAGGCAGTGAAATACTAGTTTATGCCCCCTTTATGGCCATTTTGGTATGAAAATAGTGCTTGTTTCTACTATAGTTCACTTAATAAATGGTCTGAAAATATCTGATTTTACTTGGTGTTTTAGTCCCTTTATGGCACAGCGTTGCTCTGAGGCACTGAGGCAACCAAAAAATGTCTGGATGTGGCGGGTAAAAGTGATCTTTTAAATTATTGATACATTATCAGAAAGCATAAATCTTCCAAAAAATAGGATGGAATATTTTTCTTTACATTGGAAAACCCTAAATGTGTGCAGTAGAGGGTTAACACCTAACTTGATCAGTTATTCTCCATTACAATGCAACAGCCCTGAAGATGAATTCTATGTGTTATATAACTTTTACACACAGCTACATAAGTGATGTGTGTATGGTATTATCTCAACCCTGTAGGCATATATATGTATGTGATCTCTTGACTGATATAATCATGCCTTTCTCTCTTTAACAACAGTTAGGCCACGCCCCAAATGGCACCCTGTTCCCTATAGAGTGCACTACTTTAGACCAGGGTTCACAGGTCTCTGGTAAAGAGTAATGCACTTTGTAGGACTGCCATTTGGAACGCAGTTAGTTCTCTTGCTACAAATCCCCCTCTAAGCACATCTCAATAGGTTACAATCCAAAACCTCAGAGTACATCAGTAGATCTTTAACTACCTAAGTGCACCTTTCAACGGCTCGGGGAGTATAATGGACTTGAACCACTAACAGCCGTAAGTTGGATAGTGTGTGCCGTTTTTCATAAATCCTTTTTTTATAAGCTTATATTAACCGTAGTCTTACTGTTACTATGTGCCTTTTTTTGTACAGTACTGTTTCCACCGTTAATTACCTGGCCGCTACCAAATGGTACCAAGTGGTGCTACTTGTTTAAAAAACAAACAAACACAAAGAAAGGGATTCATAGAGTATTACTCTGTATTTACAATCTCAATATGTCATCTCTAAGTAAATATATGATCATTGCTGTACTGTATTTACAATCTCAATATGTCATCTCTAAGTAAATATATGATCATTGCTGTACTGTATTTACAATCTCAATATGTCATCTCTAAGTAAATATATGATCATTACTGTACTGTATTTACAATCTCAATATGTCATCGCTAAGTAAATATATGATCATTACTGTACTGTATTTACAATCTCAATATGTCATCGCTAAGTAAATATATGATCATTACTGTACTGTATTTACAATCTCAATATGTCATCTCTAAGTAAATATATGATCATTACTGTACTGTATTTACAATCTCAATATGTCATCTCTAAGTAAATATATGATCATTGCTGTACTGTATTTACAATCTCAATATGTCATCTCTAAGTAAATATATGATCATTACTGTACTGTATTTACAATCTCAATATGTAATCTCTAAGTAAATATATGATCATTACTGTACTGTATTTACAATCTCAATATGTCATCTCTAAGTAAATATATGATCATTGCTGTACTGTATTTACAATCTCAATATGTCATCTCTAAGTAAATATATGATCATTACTGTACTGTATTTACAATCTCAATATGTCATCTCTAAGTAAATATATGATCATTGCTGTACCGTAACATAAAGTGCTACCCTGATATGAATTTTGAGATTGTGCTTTTTTGTTGTTGGTGAAGACACAAACACTAATATCCAATCAGTCTCTGGAGCGTAGTTCAATGAAGTGGTTACTTCCTGTACAGTCATGGTTATTATGTACAGCTCTGCTGTGGTGGAGCCTAAACATACATACAACCTTGAGCTGTGTCCTCTGTCTGGAGCAAAGCCAAACATACAGAACATATACACAATACAAACATATTGCACATATTATACTCCTTTAGTTGATGAGAATTACTCTAAAATGCTGACTGAAGCAGAAATATTCCAGCGCGTCTGTTATGTGATGGTAACCTGGTTCCACATTTGTTTGGGTTGTCTCGCCAACTCCTATGGTCATTGTCATACCATAGTATCTTGGCAAGAGAGCGCAAACAGGTCTGGAATCAGGTTAATGTGATGGTTCTCTGTCTGTGTAACCAGGTGACCTGCAGGACTATCCAGTGGCGTGGAACCCCTTCAGTTGCGAGGCAGGGGGACACAACAGGTTCACTACCCTCTGTCACTCTACCATTTTCCCCGCCAGCGTTGCTAGTTTGTTTACATTTTCCTTCTAGGAGAATCTGGAAGTGTTTCGCCAGCTCAGCTCGCTGGGAACTATCAGAACGATTCCTTTTTGATATTAACTCTGTGAAGGGTTGTGTCTGAGACGCTGCTGCTCTGGGCCTGGAACCTGGCCGAGCTGCAGAAAGAATAAGCAGACAGAGAAACAGGACGGGACAGGAGGACGGGACAGGAGGAAAGGCCAGGACGTCTGGACAGGAGGAGGGGACAGGAGGAAGAGACAGGAGGACGGGACAGGAGGAAGGGCCAGGAGGTCTGGACAGGAGGACGGGACAGGAGGTCTGGACAGGACGGGACAGGAGGACGGGACAGGAGGACGGGACAGGAGGACGGGACAGGAGGAAGGGACAGGAGGACAGGCCAGGAGGTCTGGACAGGAGGAGGGGACAGGAGGAGGGGACAGGAGGACGGGACAGGAGGAAAGGCCAGGACGTCTGGACAGGAGGAGGGGACAGGAGGAAGAGACAGGAGGACGGGACAGGAGGAAGGGCCAGGAGGTCTGGACAGGAGGACGGGACAGGAGGTCTGGACAGGACGGGACAGGAGGACAGGACAGGAGGACGGGACAGGAGGACGGGACAGGAGGAAGGGACAGGAGGACAGGCCAGGAGGTCTGGACAGGAGGAGGGGACAGGAGGAGGGGACAGGAGGACGGTACAGGAGGAGGGGACAGGAGGTCTGGACAGGAGGACAGGACAGGAGGACGGGACAGGAGGACAGGGCAGGAGGTCTGGACAGGAGGACGGGACAGGAGGACGGGACAGGAGGTCTGGACAGGAGGACGGGACAGGAGGACGGGACAGGAAGACAGGGCAGGAGGTCTGGACAGGAGGACGGGACAGGAGGACGGGGCAGGAGGTCTGGACAGGAGGTCTGGACAGGAGGTCTGGACAGGAGGTCTGGACAGGAGGACGGGACAGGAGGACGGGACAGGAGGACAGGCCAGGAGGTCTGGACAGGAGGAAGGGGCAGGAGGACGGGACAGGAGGAAGGGACAGGAGGTCTGGACAGGAGGACGGGACAGGAGGACAGGCCAGGAGGTCTGGACAGGAGGACGGGACAGGAGGACGGGACAGGAGCAAGGGACAGGAGCAAGGGACAGGAGGACGGGACAGGAGGACGGGACAGGAGGACAGGGCAGGAGGTCTGGACAGGAGGACGGGACAGGAGGAAGGGACAGGAGGACGGGACAGGAGGAAGGGACAGGAGGTCTGGACAGGAGGGCTGGACAGGAGGACGGGACAGGAGGACAGGCCAGGAGGTCTGGACAGGAGGAAGGGGCAGGAGGACGGGACAGGAGGTCTGGACAGGAGGACGGGACAGGAGGACAGGTCAGGAGGTCTGGACAGGAGGAAGGGGCAGGAGGACGGGACAGGAGGTCTGGACAGGAGGTCTGGACAGGAGGTCTGGACAGGAGGAAGGGGCAGGAGGACGGGACAGGAGGTCTGGACAGGAGGACGGGACAGGAGGACAGGTCAGGAGGTCTGGACAGGAGGAAGGGGCAGGAGGACGGGACAGGAGGTCTGGACAGGAGGTCTGGACAGGAGGTCTGGACAGGAGGACGGGACAGGAGGACAGGCCAGGAGGAAGGGACAGGAGGACGGGACAGGAGGAAGGGACATTGGGATGGGCCGACTGATCCAGTCCACAGGCTTGGAACTACAGGCCAGGGCTACGTCATATGACCCTGAGATTAGGGCTTCACAAGGCACATTTCCGCTTTTCACACTACTGAGCCGAGTTGAGTCAAGCTGAGCTGTACGTACTGCACTTACCAGACAGTCATTAAATAACCCCTTTCACACCAGTGACCCAACCCACACTGCCCTGGCCTGACTTGGTTGTTTTGCCTTGTCTTTGTCAGCATGCTTTCAGCAGCTACCGTATGGTGGATGTTCAGTTCAGCTCGGCTTGGTTTGGTTTGGCAGAGTTCAGCAGCGTGAAGAGTGTACAAGGTACATTCAGTCCTTCTCTAATCGCTTCTTAGTTCAAGTATGTGCTTCAGGACAGAGGCAGTTAGCCAGGTCATCCAGGACTGTGTTATCTCAAAGGAATTTCTGTTTTGAGGCATTGTGTTTGTGACAGCGCTGCTACCGCCATTGGGGGGTATGGTTTATAGCAGGCACTTCGTCAAGGGTCAAAGGTCATGGAAGTAGGAGGGAGACTCTTTGACCTCTGTTAATTAGGGGTGATTTGAGTCTCGCTCTGCCACACGCATGGCGGGTGTAGGCTAGCTACCCTAGAGTAACCCCTCCCCTTAGCCTAAAGGAAGGCTAAGGGGAGGGGAGGCACTTCACCCCTCTAACCCAGAGCTCAGTCGCTAATGTTAGCCTTCCTATAACCACTTCACCTCTGTAACCCAGAGCTCAGTCCCTAATGTTAAACTTCCTATAACCACTTCACCTCTCTAACCCAGAGCTCAGTCCCTAATGTTAACCTTCCTATAACCACTTCACCTCTCTAACCCAGAGCTCAGTCGCTAATGTTAGCCTTCCTATAACCACTTCACCTCTCTAACCCAGAGCTCAGTCATTAATGTTAACCTTCCTATAACCACTTCACCTCTCTAACCCTCTAACCCAGAGCTCAGTCCCTAATGTTAGCCTTCCTATAACCACTTCATCTCTCTAACCCAGAGCTCAGTCATTAATGTTAGCCTTCCTATAACCACTTCACCTCTCTAACCCTCTAACCCAGAGCTCAGTCCCTAATGTTAACCTTCCTATAACCACTTCATCTCTCTAACCCAGAGCTCAGTCATTAATGTTAGCCTTCCTATAACCACTTCACCTCTCTAACCCTCTAACCCAGAGCTCAGTCATTAATGTTAGCCTTCCTATAACCACTTCACCTCTGTAACCCTCTAACCCAGAGCTCAGTCCCTAATGTTAACCTTCCTATAACCACTTCACCTCTCTAACCCTCTAACCCAGAGCTCAGTCCCTAATGTTAGCCTTCCTATAACCACTTCACCTCTGTAACCCTCTAACCCAGAGCTCAGTCCCTAATGTTAGCCTTCCTATAACCACTTCACCTCTCTAACCCAGAGCTCAGTCCCTAATGTTAGCCTTCCTATAAAGGAAGGTTAACATTAGGGACTGAGCTCTGGGTTAGAGAGATGAAGTGGTTATAGGAAGGTTAACATTAGCGACTGAGCTCTGGGTTAGAGAGGTGAAGTGGTTATAGGAAGGTTAACATTAGGGACTGAGCTCTGGGTTAGAGGGTTAGAGAGGTGAAGTGATTATAGGAAGGTTAACATTAGGGACTGAGCTCTGGGTTAGAGAGATGAAGTGGTTATAGGAAGGTTAACATTAGGGACTGAGCTCTGGGTTAGAGAGGTGAAGTGGTTATAGGAAGGTTAACATTAGCGACTGAGCTCTGGGTTAGAGAGGTGAAGTGGTTATAGGAAGGTTAACATTAGGGACTGAGCTCTGGGTTAGAGGGTTAGAGAGGTGAAGTGATTATAGGAAGGTTAACATTAACGACTGAGCTCTGGGTTAGAGAGGTGAAGTGGTTATAGGAAGGTTAACATTAGGGACTGAGCTCTGGGTTAGAGGGTTAGAGAGGTGAAGTGATTATAGGAAGGTTAACATTAGGGACTGAGCTCTGGGTTAGAGAGGTGAAGTGGTTATAGGAAGGTTAACATTAGCGACTGAGCTCTGGGTTAGAGGGTTAGAGAGGTGAAGTGGTTATAGGAAGGTTAACATTAGGGACTGAACTCTGGGTTAGAGAGATGAAGTGGTTATAGGAAGGTTAACATTAGGGACTGAGCTCTGGGTTAGAGGGTTAGAGAGGTGAAGTGGTTATAGGAAGGTTAACATTAGGGACTGAGCTCTGGGTTAGAGGGTTAGAGAGGTGAAGTGGTTATAGGAAGGTTAACATTAATGACTGAGCTCTGGGTTAGAGGGTTAGAGAGGTGAAGTGGTTATAGGAAGGTTAACATTAGCGACTGAGCTCTGGGTTACAGAGGTGAAGTGGTTATAGGAAGGTTAACATTAGGGACTGAGCTCTGGGTTAGAGGGTTAGAGAGGTGAAGTGGTTATAGGAAGGTTAACATTAGGGACTGAGCTCTGGGTTAGAGAGATGAAGTGGTTATAGGAAGGTTAACATTAGGGACTGAGCTCTGGGTTAGAGAGGTGAAGTGGTTATAGGAAGGTTAACATTAGCGACTGAGCTCTGGGTTAGAGGGTTAGAGAGGTGAAGTGGTTATAGGAAGGTTAACATTAGGGACTGAGCTCTGGGTTAGAGAGGTGAAGTGGTTATAGGAAGGTTAACATTAGCGACTGAGCTCTGGGTTAGAGGGGTGAAGTGGTTATAGGAAGGTTAACATTAGGGACTGAGCTCTGGGTTAGAGGGTTAGAGGGGTGAAGTGGTTATAGGAAGGCTAACATTAGGGACTGAGCTCTGGGTTAGAGAGGTGAAGTGGTTATAACCACTTCACCTCTCTAACCCAGAGCTCAGTCATTAATGGAACCCTATTCCCTATATACGCTGAGTGTATGAAACATTAGGCACCCTATTCCCTATATACGATGAGTGTATGAAACATTAGGCACCCTATTCCCTATATACGCTGAGTGTATGAAACATTAGGCACCCTATTCCCTATATACACTGAGTGTATGAAACATTAGGCACCCTATTCCCTATATACACTGAGTGTATGAAACATTAGGCACCCTATTCCCTATATACGCTGAGTGTATGAAACATTAGGCACCCTATTCCCTATATACGCTGAGTGTATGAAACATTAGGCACCCTATTCCCTATATACACTGAGTGTATGAAACATTAGGCACCCTATTCCCTATATACGCTGAGTGTATGAAACATTAGGCACCCTATTCCCTATATACGCTGAGTGTATGAAACATTAGGCACCCTATTCCCTATATACGCTGAGTGTATGAAACATTAGGCACCCTATTCCCTATATACGCTGAGTGTATGAAACATTAGGCACCCTATTCCCTATATACGCTGAGTGTATGAAACATTAGGAACACCCTAATATTTCATTTCACCTCCTTTGCCCTCAGAACAGCCTCAATTATTCAGGGCATGGACTCTACAAGGTGTCGAAAGCATTCCACAGGGATGCTGGCCCATGTTGACTCCAACGCTTCCTACAGTTGTGTCAAGTTGGCTGGATGTTCTTTGGCTGGTGGACCATTCTTGATATACTTGGGAAACTGTTGAGCATGAAAAGCCCAGCACCGTTGCAGTTCTTGACACACTCAAACCGGTGTGCCTGGCACCCACTATCATACCCCTTTCAAAGGCACATAAATATTTTGTCTTGCCCATTCACACTCTGAATAGAACACATACACAATCCATGTCTCAATTGTCTCAAGGATTAAAAATCCTTCTATAACCTGTCTCCTCCCCTTCGTCTAAACTGATTGAAGTGGATTTAACAGGTGACATCAATACGGGATCATTGCTTTCACCTGGATTCACCTGGTCAGCCTATTGCATTGAAAGAGCCGGTGTTCCTAATGTTTTGTACACTCAATGTAGTGCACTACCTTTGACCAGACCAGTGCACTATAGGGAATAGGGTGTCATTTGAGACGCGGCCGATCCTGGTGACCTGTTAGCCAAATGTGTTTATTCTGTGAGGTTGCTATTACCCCCAGTATGATCCCAAGCTCTGGGAGCTAATGGCTCCACAAATTTCCTTCTCCTATGAGTTTTTGTGAAATAATTGATCACATATGAGTGGTCTGGCGCACGTTTCCTTTCCATCCTCTTGCGTTTTAGAAGGTGACATCATGCTGTGGTTAGACTGTTCTTGCGATACCGTGATTGCTTCCGGAATCGGAAGACGGAGGTAGATTCTGCAAGGTTTTACATCATTAAATCATCTGCACACACATATTAAAGCAAGGTGTTATCGCTAGCCAATCACAAACTACCCCTGGATGTGAGCCACCTGGACAATAGCATTCTACAAACCTGTGGTTTTAAGTCATTTACATTACGAGACCAGTTAATTGGACTATATTAGACATGGCAAGAGCACATATTTTACAGATAACTCAATGGGAGTGTGGTTTGTTGGCATTTCCAAACATTTCCAAGGATGAGCAAGGTTCCATGTAGCAGTACTGAACAGAAAGGATGAGCAAGGTTCCATGTAGCAGTACTGAACAGAAAGGATGAGCAAGGTTCCATGTAGCAGTACTGAACAGAAAGGATGAGCAAGGTTCCAGGTAGCAATACTGAACAGAAAGGATGAGCAGGGTTCCATGTAGCAGTACTGAACAGAAAGGATGAACAAGGTTCCATGTAGCAGTACTGAACAGAAAGGATGAGCAGGGTTCCATGTAGCAGTACTGAACAGAAAGGATGAGCAAGGTTCCATGTAGCAGTACTGAACAGAAAGGATGAGCAAGGTTCCAGGTAGCAATACTGAACAGAAAGGATGAGCAGGGTTCCATGTAGCAATACTGAACAGAAAGGATGAGCAGGGTTCCATGTAGCAATACTGAACAGAAAGGATGAACAAGGTTCCATGTAGCAGTGCTGAACAGAAAGGATGAGCAAGGTTCCATGTAGCAGTACTGAACAGAAAGGATGAGCAGGGTTCCATGTAGCAGTACTGAACAGAAAGGATGAGCAAGGTTCCAGGTAGCAGTACTGAACAGAAAGGATGAGCAAGGTTCCATGTAGCAGTACTGAACAGAAAGGATGAACAAGGTTCCATGTAGCAGTACTGAACAGAAAGGATGAGCAGGGTTCCATGTAGCAATACTGAACAGAAAGGATGAGCAGGGTTCCATGTAGCAGTACTGAACAGAAAGGATGAGCAAGGTTCCATGTAGCAGTACTGAACAGAAAGAATGAACAAGGTTCCATGTAGCAGTACTGAACAGAAAGGATGAGCAAGGTTCCATGTAGCAGTACTGAACAGAAAGAATGAACAAGGTTCCAGGTAGCAGTACTGAACAGAAAGGATGAGCAAGGTTCCATGTAGCAGTACTGAACAGAAAGGATGAGCAAGGTTCCATGTAGAAATACTGAACAGAAAGGATGAGCAGGGTTCCATGTAGCAATACTGAACAGAAAGGATGAGCAGGGTTCCATGTAGCAGTACTGAACAGAAAGGATGAACAAGGTTCCATGTAGCAGTACTGAACAGAAAGGATGAGCAAGGTTCCATGTAGCAGTACTGAACAGAAAGGATGAGCAGGGTTCCATGTAGCAATACTGAACAGAAAGGATGAGCAGGGTTCCATGTAGCAGTACTGAACAGAAAGGATGAGCAGGGTTCCATGTAGCAGTACTGAACAGAAAGGATGAGCAAGGTTCCATGTAGCAGTACTGAACAGAAAGGATGAGCAGGGTTCCATGTAGCAGTACTGAACAGAAAGGATGAGCAAGGTTCCATGTAGCAGTACTGAACAGAAAGGATGAGCAGGGTTCCATGTAGCAATACTGAACAGAAAGGATGAGCAGGGTTCCATGAGGCAGTACTGAACAGAAAGGATGAGCAGGGTTCCATGTAGCAGTACTGAACAGAAAGGATGAGCAGGGTTCCATGTAGCAGTACTGAACAGAAAGGATGAGCAGGGTTCCATGTAGCAGTACTGAACAGAAAGGATGAGCAGGGTTCCATGTAGCAGTACTGAACAGAAAGGATGAGCAGGGTTCCATGTAGCAGTACTGAACAGAAAGGATGAGCAGGGTTCCATGTAGCAATACTGAACAGAAAGGATGAGCAGGGTTCCATGTAGCAGTACTGAACAGAAAGGATGAGCAGGGTTCCATGTAGCAGTACTGAACAGAAAGGATGAGCAGGGTTCCATGTAGCAGTACTGAACAGAAAGGATGAGCAGGGTTCCATGTAGCAGTACTGAACAGAAAGAATGAACAAGGTTCCATGTAGCAGTACTGAACAGAAAGGATGAGCAGGGTTCCATGTAGCAATACTGAACAGAAAGGGCCCCAGAAGGAGCTGGTCCTAAAGTAAAGGGCTCTGATATCTCTGTCCTGACAGTCCACTTTATCCTAACAGTCCAGTTTATCCTGACAGTCCAGTTTATCCTAACAGTCCAGTTTATTCTAACAGTCCAGTTTATCCTGACAGTCCAGTTTATCCTAACAGTCCAGTTTATTCTAACAGTCCAGTTTATCCTAACAGTCCAGTTTATCTTAACAGTCCAGTTTATCCTGACAGTCCAGTTTATCCTAACAGTCCAGTTTATCCTGACAGTCCAGTTTATCCTGACAGTCCAGTTTATCCTAACAGTCCAGTTTATCCTAACAGTCCAGTTTATCCTGACAGTCCAGTTTATCCTGACAGTCCAGTTTATCCTGACAGTCCAGTTTATCCTGACAGTCCAGTTTATCCTAACAGTCCAGTTTATCCTAACAGTCCAGTTTATCCTAACAGTCCAGTTTATCCTGACAGTCCAGTTTATCCTAACAGTCCAGTTTATCCTAACAGTCCAGTTTATCCTGACAGTCCAGTTTATCCTGACAGTCCAGTTTATCCTGACAGTCCAGTTTATCCTAACAGTCCAGTTTATCCTGACAGTCCAGTTTATCCTAACAGTCCAGTTTATTCTAACAGTCCAGTTTATCCTGACAGTCCAGTTTATCCTGACAGTCCAGTTTATCCTGACAGTCCAGTTTATCCTAACAGTCCAGTTTATCCTGACAGTCCAGTTTATCCTAACAGTCCAGTTTATCCTAACAGTCCAGTTTATCCTGACAGTCCAGTTTATTCTGACAGTCCAGTTTATCCTGACAGTCCAGTTTATCCTGACAGTCCAGTTTATCCTAACAGTCCAGTTTATCCTGACAGTCCAGTTTATCCTAACAGTCCAGTTTATTCTAACAGTCCAGTTTATCCTAACAGTCCAGTTTATCCTGACAGTCCAGTTTATCCTAACAGTCCAGTTTATTCTAACAGTCCAGTTTATCCTAACAGTCCAGTTTATCCTGACAGTCCAGTTTATCCTAACAGTCCAGTTTATCCTAACAGTCCAGTTTATCCTAACAGTCCAGTTTATCCTAACAGTCCAGTTTAGTGCATCTGGATTTTTCACTCTTAGTACCACTTGGAGAAATGTAGCTACGTGTCAAGTTAAACCTACACAACACAGGACTGCTGTGAAGTGGCCCTGCTCATAAACCCTGACTGAGAGGGAGCCTCAGCCTGGAGCCTCAGCCTGGAGCCTCAGCCTGGAGCCTCAGCCTGGACTGACTGTGTTAACTCTAACTGTTCCCCTTGTTTCTCTCTCAATTTGACAAATTTGCGTTTCCAGGAAGCGACTGAGGTCAGCGCTACATCGGCATCTGTTGGTACTTACATCTCTGAGTCAAGACGCAGGCAAGGCAGGGGCTAGCTGCTTAGCTTTGTGTGGGTTGTCCAGGCAACTGAGCCCCGCAATCAGATCTGAATGTCTGCTCAGGTCACGTGACTGTCTGTAGTAGTAGGCCTCAGAACTTTGGAACCTCAGAAACTCAGAACTTTGGAACCTCAGAACTTTGGAACCTCAGAACATCAGAACGTTCAAATTAACTATTTAGGATGTCCCTGAGTAACGCTGGCGAGATGTTTTTGGTTACGGGCTGGTGAGCCCTTCAAGGCTTCAACCACCAATCCCTCAGATCCCTGTGTTGTACAGTGTGATTGTCCATTCATCCTTAGTGGTGTTGACAGAAAGTGGATATTTCTGGTTTTCAGGGATACAATATTTTCAACTTAACTTCCGTTTCCCCTGAAAAGTAGAGGAGGGGACTCCACTCAGGCATCTTTCTACACCTGCTACATAAGGTTACATTAGGTCCCGTGTGGCTCAGTTGGTAGAGCATGGCACTTACAACACCAGAGGTGTGGGTTTAATTCCCATGGGGGACCAGTACGAACAAATACGAAAATGTATGTCGCTCTGGATAAGAGCGTCTGCTAAATGATACAAATGTTACTGTCCATTACCTTTCAGACTTTCTTTGCAAAGTCGGCCTGCATTAATGACCAAACATGGAGTTGCCTGCCCTCAATGTCTCGAGTACCTCCGCAATTTTCATCAATGAAAAAGGAAACAGAAATGTGTCTCATAATTATGGGAATTCGAAAATACATTGAATACCCAAGATGAAAGAAGCCAGACATGATCGGGAACTTTTGAGGAATGTTTTCTCCGGCCCAAACCAACAGGAACCGTACCTTCACAGCCAAGTCCCAAAGCCAGACAGACTCTCAGGTCGAAGAGACCTTATAAAGAATCAGACTCTGTACTGTGGTGTAGAGGAATGTACAACTAGAGAACTGTGTGGTTCAGACAGATGATTGGGAGCAGAGGATGGGGATGGAACATGGAAGTCATGATGGAACTGTTTACCTGAAATGGAACATCATCATTAGTGTCAGCTGGGTTCTTTGTGTCAGTTGCTCTGTCTAGTAGTGTTAATTTTACGCACTTTGAGATTATTCTGTATAATGAAAAGCGTTTTACAAATGTCATACATTATTATATATATTTTTTTGCCTTAAAGCTCAAGCCTTGGAGATCACCTTTTATTGGTAACGGGTAGAATATACCGTATCATCAGCTTCCAAAACCACAGCTCCATAGTACAATAGTCTCCCAGGTTTAATGTTCTGGCTGGAAAGAGCGCAGTATTGTGGCCTTGCAGTGGTCCCAAATGTAACTTTATAATACTCAGTACAACTGTCAATGTCAGACACATACCGTAGCACCCAAGTCAACCTCAGTTTATAAGCTCCAAAGGAACTCATTCAACCACGAAGAAGTTGGGTTTTAGACATAGCAGAAATGTTCCCCATTTCTTACATCATAGATAATTTAGAGTTCAATGCAGAGAATGTGATTTAGCCCACCAGTACCTTGCCATTTGATTGACTTCCAGAGCCCTGTTGTGTTAACAGGGCAGACGTGTTATACAGCGAGGAGTCGAAGACCACCCCAAAAAGGTTTCCCTCCCAAAACTTAACCAGATGTGTAATGAGCTTCTCCTCAGTGTAATTCTGTTCACCTGTCCTGATACAATCCCCTGTGTCCGAAGATAGATGCTAATATGAGCAGCAACCCTGTCAGCACACACGCAGGAACGCACGCACACACGCAGACACGCACGCACACACGCAGGCACGCAGGCACGCACGCACGCACACACACAGGCACGCATGCACACACACAGGCACGCACACAGACACACACGCACACACGCAGGCACGCACGCAGGCACGCACGCACGCACACACACAGGCACGCACGCAGGCACGCACGCACACACGCAGGCACGCACGCACGCACACACGCAGGAACACACGCAGGCACGCAGGAACGCACACACGCAGGAACGCACGCACACACGTAGGAACGCACGCACACACGCAGGAACGCACGCACGCACACACGCAGGAATGCACGCACACACGCACGCACGCACACACACACGCAGGCACGCACACACACACGCAGGCACGCACGCACACACGCAGGCACGCACAAACTCATGTTCTATTTCCGTGTAGTTTTTGGCCCTGAGCTACGATACATCTCACTGGCAGCTAGGCAGGGTCCAATGTGAGGTCTCCCCCCTCTCTGTCTCTCTCCCCCTCTCTGTCTCTCTCCTTCTCTCCCCCCCCTCTTTCTCTCTCTCCCTCTCCCCCTCTCCCCCTCTCCCCCTCTCTCCTTCTCCCCCCTCTCTCTCCCTCTCCCCCCCCTCTGTCTCTCTCCCTCTCCCCCCTCTCTGTCTCCCCCCCCCCCCCTCTCTCTCTCAGCCCCCCCAGAACTTACTTCACATGTATTTTATTTTCTTCCTCTGCCCTGACCATGTTCTTATACAAGTGTCAGGTTCTATACCCCTCAGGCCCAGGCCTACATGCACCCCCTCCCCGTACCTCACCCCTCTAACTCCCCCTCATATCGCCCTCTCCCCTACCTCACCCACTCATTTCTACCTTACAGCTGTTGTTTTGGATTAGTGAAATAGCTGCTGTCAAATGAAATGATCCTTTTCACTGCCACCCACCATGCCGGGCGAGAATGACAGTTAGGTGTCAGGGGGAGGGGCCTAGGGCTAGTGGTTTGCAATGAGAATGGTGGTGGACTCGACAGGTGCTCTCTTTCACTTCCAGGTACCGCGACGGAGCTGGCATACTGTTCACACCTTTCAGTACCGTTTGTTGTTTCACGCGGACAAAGAATGTCATAAATTCCCACTTTTTCTGGAATTCACCTCTCCTCTCTCGTGTGGAGGGAGTCTTTTGAAAACGCCTTCTTCCCCCTCCTCTTATTGTAGAGTTCTGACAACTGACAGTCTGGTCAATCACACTGACAACTGACAGTCTGGTCAATCACACTGACAACTGACAGTCTGGTCAATCACACTGACAACTGACAGTCTGGTCAATCACACTGACAACTGACAGTCTGGTCAATCACACTGACAACTGACAGTCTGGTCAATCACACTGACAACTGACAGTCTGGTCAATCACACTGACAACTGACAGTCTGGTCAATCACACTGACAACTGACAGTCTGGTCAATCACACTGACAACTGACAGTCTGGTCAATCACACTGACAACTGACAGTCTGGTCAATCACAAAGACAATTGACAGTCTGGTCAATCACACTGACAACTGACAGTCTGGTCAATCACACTGACAACTGAAGTGGTTCACTAACATGATGGAGATGGGGGTGATGTTTTTCAATGGCTGGTAGAAAGAGTTACTAACTTTGCATGTGTGGTGTCCAGTGGTAATGTCAGAGTCAATGGGATATTTTATTTATTTCACCTTTATTTAACCAGGTAGGCAAGTTGAGAACAAGTTCTCATTTACAATTGCGACCAGGCCAAGATAAAGCAAAGCAGTTCGACACATACAACAACACAGAGTTACACATGGAGTAAAACAAACATACAGTCAATAATACAGTAGAAAAATAAGTCTATATACAATGTGAGCAAATGTGGTGAGTTAAGGGAGGTAAAGGCAAAAAAAAGGCCATGGTGGCGAAGTAAATACAATATAGCAAGTAAAACACTGGAATGGTAGATTTGCAGTGGAAGAATGTGCAAAGTAGAGATAGAAATAATGGGGTGCAAAGGAGCAAAATAAATAAATAAATAAACACAGTAGAGGAAGAGGTAGTTGCTTGGGCTAAATTATAGATGGGCTATGTACAGGTGCAGTAATCTGTGAGCTGCTCTGACAGCTGGTGCTTAAAGCTAGTGAGGGAGATAAGTGTTTCCAGTTTCAGAGATTTTTGTAGTTCATTCCAGTCATTGGCAGCAGAGAACTGGAAGGAGACGCGGCCAAATTAGGAATTGGTTTTGGGGATGACCAGTGAGATATACCTGCTGGAGCGCGTGCTACAGGTGGGTGCTGCTATGGTGACCAGCGAGCTGAGATAAGGGGGGACTTTTCCTAGCAGGGTCTTGTAGATGTCCTGGAGCCAGTGGGTTTGGCGACGAGTATGAAGCGAGGGCCAGCCAACGAGAGCATACAGGTTGCAGTGGTGGGTAGTATATGGGGCTTTGGTGACAAAACTGATGGCACTGTGATAGACTGCATCCAATTTATTGAGTAGGGTATTGGAGGCTATTTTGTAAATGACATCGCCGAAGTCGAGGATCGGTAGGATGGTCAGTTTTACAAGGGTATGTTTGGCAGCATGAGTGAAGGATGCTTTGTTGCGAAATAGGAAGCCAATTCTAGATTTAACTTTGGATTGGAGATGTTTGATGTGAGTCTGGAAGGAGAGTTTACAGTCTAACCAGACACCTAGGTATTTGTAGTTGTCCACATATTCTAAGTCAGAACCGTCCAGAGTAGTGATGTTGGACGGGCGGGCAGGTGCAGGCAGCCATCGGTTGAAGAGCATGCATTTAGTTTTACTTGTATTTAAGAGCAATTGGAGGCCACGGAAGGAGAGTTGTATGGCATTGAAGCTGGTCTGGAGGCTTGTTAACACAGTGTCCAAAGAAGGGCCAGAAGTATACAGAATGGTGTCGTCTGCGTAATCGGTGGATCAGAGACTCACCAGCAGCAAGAGCGACATCATTGATGTATACAGAGAAGAGAGTCGGTCCAAGAATTGAACCCTGTGGCACCCCCATAGAGATTGCCAGAGGCCCGGACAACAGGCCCTACGATTTAACACACTGAACTCAATCAGAGAAGTAGTTGGTGAACCAGGCGAGGCAATCATTTGAGAAACCAAGGCTATCGAGTCTGCTGATGAGGATGTGGTGAAAGCCTTGGCAAGGTCAATGAATACGGCTGCACAGTATTGTTTCTTATCGATGGCGGTTAGGATATCGTTTAGGACCTTGAGCGTGGCTGAGGTGCACCAATGACCAGCTCTGAAACCAGATTGCATAGCGGAGAAGGTATGGTGAGATTCGAAATGGTCGGTAATCTGTTTGTTGACTTGGCTTTCGAAGACCTTAGAAAGGCAGGGTAGGATATAGGTCTGTAGCAGTTTGGGTCAAGAGTGTCCCCCCCTTTGAAGAGGGGGATGACCGCAGCTGCTTTCCAATCTTTGGGAATCTCAGACGACACGAAAGAGAGGTTGAACAGGCTAGTAATAGGGGTTGCAACAATTTCGGCAGATCATTTTAGAAGGAAAGGGTCAAGATTGTCTAGCCCGGCTGATTTGTAAGTGTGCAGATTTTGCAGCTCTTTTAGAACATCAGCTGACTGGATTTGGGAGAAGGAGAAATGGGCAAGTTTGAGCAAGTTGCTGTGGGGGGTTCAGTGCTGTTGACCGGGGTAGGGGTAGCCAGGTGGAAAGCATGGCCAGCCGTAGAAAAATGCTTATTGAAATTCTCAATTATAGTGGATTTATCGGTGGTGACAGTGTTTCCTGTCCTCAGTGCAGTGGGCAGCTGGGAGGAGGTGTTCTTATTCTCCATGGACTTTACAGTGTCCCAGAACTTTTTTGAGTTTGTGTTGCAGGAAGCAAATTTCTGCTTGAAAAAGCTAGCCTTGGCTTTTCTAACTGCCTGTGTATATTGGTTTCTAGCTTCCCTGAAAAGTTTCATATCACGGGGGCTGTTCAATGCTAATGCAGAACGCCATAGGATGTTTTTGTGTTGGTTAAGGGCAGTCAGGTCTGGAGAGAACCAAGGGCTATATCTGTTCCTGGTTCTAAATTTCTTGAATGGGGCATGCTTATTTAAGATGGTGAGGAAGGCATTAAAAAAAAAAAAACAGGCATCCTCTACTGACGGGATGAGGTCAATATCCTTCCAGAATACCCGGGCCAGGTCGATTAGAAAGGCCTGCTCGCTGAAGTGTTTCAGGGAGCTTTTGACAGTGATGAGTGGAGGTCGTTTGACCGCTGACCCATTACGGATGCAGGCAATGAGGCAGTGAGATCTTGGTTGAAAACAGCAGAGGTGTATTTAGAGGGCAAGTTGGTTAGGATGATATCTATGAGGGTGCCAGTGTTTACGGCTTTGGGGTGGTACCTGGTAGGTTCATTGATAATTTGTGTGAGATTGAGGGCATCAAGCTTAGATTGTAGGATGGCTGGGGTGTTAAGCATGTTCCAGTTTAGGTCGCCTAGCAGCACGAGCTCTGAAGATAGATGGGGGGGAATCAGTTCACATATGGTGTCCAGAGCACAGCTGGGGGCAGAAGGTGGTCTATAGCAGGCGGCAACGGTGAGAGACTTGTTTTTAGAGAGGTGGATTTTTAAAAGTAGAAGTTCAAATTGTTTGGGTACAGACCTGGATAGTAGGACAGAACTCAGCAGGCTATCTCTGCAATAGATTGCAACACCGCCCCCTTTGGCCGTTATATCTTGTCTGAAAATGTTGTAGTTAGGGATGGAGATTTCCGAATTTTTGGTGGTCTTCCTAAGCCAGGATTCAGACACGGCTAGAACATCCGGGTTGGCAGAGTGTGCTAAAGCAGTGAATAAAACAAACTTAGGGAGGAGGCTTCTAATGTTAACATGCATGAAACCAAGGCTATTACGGTTACAGAAGTCATCAAAAGAGAGCGTTTGGGGAATAGGAGTGGAGCTAGGCACTGCAGGGCCTGGATTCACCTCTACATCACAGAGGACGAGTAGGATAAGGGTACGGCTAAAAGCTATGAGAATTGGTCGTCTAGAACGTCCGGAACAAAGAGTAAAAGGAGGTTTCTGGGGGCGATAAAATAGCTTCAAGGTATAATGTACAGACAAAGGTATGGTAGGATGTGAATACAGTGGAGGTACATTTACATTTACATTTAAGTCATTTAGCAGACGCTCTTATCCAGAGCGACTTACAAATTGGTAAACCTAGGTATTGAGTGATGATGAGAGAGATATTGTCTCTAGAAACATAATTGAAACCAGGTGATGTGGGTGGTGGAACTGAAAGGTTGGATAAGGTATAATGAACAGGGTTAGAGGCTCTACAGTGAAATAAGCCAATAAACACTAACCAGAACAGCAATGGCCAAGGCATATTGACATTAAGGAGAGGCATGCTTAAACGAGTGATCATAAGGGTCCAGTAAGTAGTGAGATTGGTTGGGGTAACGGTGATTCAGACAGCTAGCCGGGCCATCGGTAGCAAGCTAGCAGAGGATGGAGGTCTGTTTTTAGCCACCTCGTGCGTTTCCGTCGGTAGATTAGTGGGGTTCCGTGTGGTAGAGGGGATCAATCCAATTGGCAAAATAGATATAGTTATAGTGACCCAAGAAAAATTGTCCGATAGACCTATTCAGATAGCAGCCGATAAGACAGCTAACGATTAGCGGGCCGCAGATGGGCGTTCAGGTAAAGTCGCGACGGAGGGGCCAGTTGGATAACTCCCTCGGGCAGATAACGTCGGTAGTCCAGTCGTGAAGGCCCGGAGGGGCTCCGCATCGGCAGTAAAACGGGTCCGGATAGGTGATTGTAGCCCAGGAGTGGCTGATGGAACTCTTCAGCTGGCTAGCTCCGGAATAATTGATGTTTGCTCCGGGATCGACGTAAGCCAATAGTCACACGGATAGCAGCTAGCTAGCTGCGAGATCCAGGTGTAAATGTCCAGAGCTTGCGGTTTAAATCCGGGGATATGGAGAGAAAATAGGTCCGGTATGCTCTGGTCTGAGTCGCGTTGTACAAAACTGGCAATAGCTTTTCGAGCTAAAGAATAGCTGATGACCACAAACCGTGGTTAGCTGAATACTAACGTTAGCCAGTAAACTGGTTAGCTTCTGGCTAGCTTCTGGCTAGCTTCTGGCTAGCTTCTGGCTAGCTTCTGGGTAGCTTCTGGTTAGCTTCTGGCTAGCTTCTGGCTAGCTGCTGGTTAGCTTCTGGCTAGCTTCTATTGTGGATTTCAGATTTGAGGTAAATAATACTTTTTTAAAATAAATTGGTGAGGCGGGTTGCAGGAGAGTGTTTTGAAGTTGAGTTTTTGGAAAATAAAATATATAAAAGATATGCGAAGAAAGATGTA
This sequence comes from Salvelinus alpinus, assembly GCF_045679555.1. NCBI lineage: Eukaryota > Metazoa > Chordata > Actinopteri > Salmoniformes > Salmonidae > Salvelinus > Salvelinus alpinus. Next base: position 107,057,133 of record NC_092086.1, read on the forward strand.
AATATATATATACACGGGACACGATATATATATATATATATAGGAACACACACACAATGAGGGGGGGTCCACCCACAATCACCTCACATAATAACCGTTATAATTCACAACAGACAGATTCAACAAACAGGCTACTGAATTGTAAGCCGCAGGCTCCACACGTGCGCCATTCAAACAGTAAATATCAGGCATGTTGCTCATCCATTCCTACTACAATAAACATCTGCGTTTCACAAATCAAAACAATCGAATTTAAGTGGCCGCTTTAATCAGCTACAACCGATAATGAGGGACAAGTCCTTTCCGTCCACAGAAAGACAACATTCATAAAGCATTTATAAACCCTCTATCACAAAACAGAACTTTAGTTGACATCGACCTCAGCAACTCCATAAAAACCCTAGTTAGTGTTGTAATAGGTTTGAATTCTTTCCTGCCTGTCTGTCGGTCTGAGGCCTACCAACCTCTAGTGCGAGCATTCTCCTTCAGCGTTAATGTGTGTATTGTTTGCTTTGAGTTAGTAGTGGGAGGCCCTGGTGGCTACAGCACGGTGACGTGGAACAAGGGCATGATTTAGAGGATGATTCAGGGGCCTGGCCCCCGTTGATGGTTTCCAGAGGGGAGCCATGATTAGACTGTAACACTGTACCCTGGCTGGTACAGCAGGAGTCTAACCCACCCAGTCCTCCTGTACCATACCTCTGGCTGGCTGGCTGGCTGGCTGGCTGGCTGGCTGGCTGGCTGGCTGGCTGGCTGGATGGATGGATGGCTGGCTGGCTGGCTGGCTGGCTGGTAGAGAGGTACAGCAGGAGTCTAACCCACCCAGTCCTCCTGTACCATACCTCTGGCTGGCTGGCTGGCTGGCTGGCTGGCTGGCTGGCTGGCTGGCTGGTTGGCTGGCTGGCTGGTAGAGAGGTACAGCAGGAGTCTAACCCACCCAGTCCTCCTGTACCATACTTCTGGCTGGCTGGCTGGCTGGCTGGCTGGCTGGCTGGCTGGCTGGCTGGCTGGCTGGCTGGTAGAGAGGTACAGCAGGAGGACTGGGTTAGGAGAGGCTGTAAACGTGTCCGAGTAGGAGTGTTGATCTAGGATCAGGTCCCCCCTGTCCATGTAGTCTTATTCATTTTGTTCTAAAAGGCAAAACTGATCCTAAAATCAACACTTCTACTCTGAGACACTTGATATATACAGTGCAAGGGCTCTGTCAAAATTGTTGAAAAATCCATCCAGTCCTCAAATAATCTAATCCCAGGGTAGTGATCTGTGACATCTGCAAGGTGACAACTCAATCTGATAATAGCAGTCAGTGGCTCTATTAAATGACTAGTCAACAGTGATGCATCTTATCTCATTCAGAGAAGGCTCCACCTCCAAGTCACTTCCTGTGCTGTTTTTCCTCTCCAGCTTGTTCCCCGTCTTCTCTTTAATAGTGAGTAAACGTGTTGTGAGTGCTTTTATTTCTCTCTTGCAGCAGATATATAGTGAGCAATATGTTTGGAACATCAAATCGCAATATCAAATCACAATACATATTCACTGAGTATACCAAACTGCTCCCCTGCCCTTTGACCCGGCTGAAGACGAGTACATCCAGTCTGCCTCCTCCACTACAGGTTTCCTCTTCAGAGACAATGGAGGGGGGGGTGACACCTCCTGGGGCAGATTTATGACAGAGGAAATGGCGGGCTAGTGTCAGCGGAGAGGGAACAATAGAGGATTCACAGCGCGCCCAGCGGCCCCTGGACAGGAGCTCACTCTCCTGCAGACCCCTCTCTTCCTCTCCTACCGCCGGCCGCTGGGAGGAAACTCCCTTCCTGACCTGCTGCAGGTTTGGCAGGAAAAAAATGACAGGTCGACATCCTCTCTCTCTCTCCAATTTAAGGGGCTTTATTGTCATGGGAAACATATGTTTACATTGCCAAAGCAAGTGAAACATTACATCTCCTTAACTCTCTCTCCTTTTCTGTCTCATCTCTCTCTCTCCTTTTTGACTTTTTATTTAACTAGGCAAGTCAGTTAAGAACAAATTCTTATTTGACGGCCTACCAGGGAACAGTGGGTTAACTGCCTTGTTCAGGGGCAGAACGACAGATTTTTATCTTGTCAGCTCGGGGATTTTATCCAGCAACCTTTCGGTTACTGGCCCAACGCTCTAACCACTAGGCTACCTGCAGCCCCAAGAATACAGTATATGTATATACTGGATTACATACTATTCTACGGTATCTTAGTAACTTAATGTTTACATATCTTGCTTTACTCATCTCATATGTATATACTGTTTTCTATACTTAGTCCGTATCTTAGTCCGTTCCGCTCTGACATCGCTCGTCCATATGTTTATAGTCTAAATACTTTCCTACTTAGATTTGTGTGTATTGGCTATATGTTGTGTAATTTGTTAGATATTACTGCACTGTCGGAGCTAGAAGCACAAACATTTCGCTACACCCACAATAACATCTGCTAATCACGTGTATGTGACCAATACAATTTGATTTGATTTCTCTCTCTCTGTCTCACTCTGCCTCTCTCTCTCCATTGTCTCTCTCTTTAACTCTCTGTCTCACTCTGCCCACTTCTCTCTCTTTAACTCTCTGTCTCACTCTGCCCCTCGCTCTCTCTCTCACTCTGCTTCTCTCTCTCTGTCTCACTCTGCGCCTCGCTCTCCCTATTTCACTCTGCTTCTCTCGCTCTCTTTAACTCTCTCTGTCTCACTCTGCCCCTCACTCTCTCTATCTCACTCTGCTTCTCTCTCTCTCTTTAACTCTCTGTCTCACTCTGCCCCTCACTCTTTCTATCTCACTCTGCTTCTCTCTCTCTCTTTAACTCTCTCTGTCTCACTTTGCTTCTCTCCTTCCCTTTAACTCTCTCTGCCTCACTCTGCCCCTCGCTCTCTCTATCTCACTCTGCCTCTCTCTCTCTCTCTTTAACTCTCTCTGTCTCACTTCTGCCCCTCACTCTCTCTATCTCACTCTGCCCCTCTCTCTCTCTTTAACTCTCTGTCTCACTCTGCTTCTCTCTCTCTCTTTAACTCTCTGTCTCACTCTGCCCCTCGCTCTCTCTATCTCACTCTGCTTCTCTCTCTCTCTTTAACTCTCTCTATCTCACTCTGCTTCTCTCTCTCTCTTTAATTCTCTGTCTCACTCTGCCCCTCGCTCTCTCTATCTCACTCTGCTTCTCTCTCTCTCTTTAACTCTCTCTATCTCACTCTGCTTCTCTCTCTCTCTTTAACTCTCTGTCTCACTCTGCCCCTCGCTCTCTCTATCTCACTCTGCTTCTCTCTCTCTCTTTAACTCTCTCTATCTCACTCTGCTTCTCTCTCTCTCTTTAACTCTCTGTCTCACTCTGCCCCTCGCTCTCTCTATCTCACTCTGCTTCTCTCTCTCTCTTTAACTCTCTCTATCTCACTCTGCTTCTCTCTCTCTCTCTTTAACTCGCTCTGTCTCACTCTGCCCCTCGCTCTCTCTATCTCACTCTGCTTCTCTCTCTATCTCACTCTGCTTCTCTCTCTCTCTGTTTAACTCTCTCTGCCCCTCACTCTCTCTATCTCACTCTGCTTCTCTCTTTCTCTTTAACTCTCTCTGCTTCTCTCTCTCTCTCTTTAACTCTCCCTCTCTCACTCTGCTTCTCTCTCTCTCTCTTTAACTCTCTATCTCACTCTGCTTCTCTCTCTCTTTAACTCTCTCTGTCTCACTCTGCACCTCACTCACTCTCTCTATCTCACTCTGCTTCTCTCTCTCTCTCTCTCTCTGCCCCTCACTCTCTCTATCTCACTGCTTCTCTCTCTCTCTTTAACTCTCTCTATGTCACTCTGCTTCTCTCTCTCTCTCTCTCTCTCTCTCTCTCTTTAACTCTCTTTATCTCTCTCTCTCTCTCTCTCTCTCTCTCTCTCTCTCTCTCTCTCTCTCTCTCTTTAACTCTCTCTGTCTCACTCTGCTTCTCTCTCTCTCTTTAACTCTCTCTGTCTCACTCTCTCTCTCTCACACCATTCAGCAGGGCTGGGACCGAGACTACACAGTACACGCCTGCAGGTCATCAGACAGCTGATATATGGAAGCCCCTCCCTCCACCTAGCAGAGCCTACAGAGCAGAGACGTCTGAGTCCCAAATGGCACCTTATTCCCTACATATTGCACTACTTTTGAACAGAGCCCTATGGGTGAAAAGTAAGGAATAGGGTGCAATTTGGGATGCAGACAGAGTGGTTCCTGCCCATGCTGCCTGCTTGGCCTGGATCCATGTCCAGGTCTGGGTTTGTTGGTGCAGAGCCACAACCCACTCTGGGGTTGCTATTAGCAGTCAGAGGAGAGAGGGTTGGCCGCCCTCACAGCCCCTCTCTCCTCCTTCATCAGCCTGCATGTCAGCCACATGCATCCCCCTTAACCCAAATCCCCTATGGTCAGAGAGAGGTTTTCAGGACAGACCTGATTGGATGTACAGGAAGGCAGAAAAGAGGGGTCTGTTATGCCATTCACTGTGTGCCATAGAGAGTCAACATGCTACATGCTATGCATGGCCACCAGAAAAACAATGTACTTTTTTGAAAGATTTTCTAGATAAGACTACTAAAGCACTAGATCCAGAATGTTGATCAAATTCACCTTATATTTTTCAAGTAGCTCACTAAGTCAGCCAGAAAACCTTGTGTGTTAACGATATAATAGAAATCAAAATCCTATCATGGAGATTATGCATGTATACTGTTGGTTACCTCACTCTATCTAACTAAGGAGAGTTACATGGTCTTTCCTCTCCTTGCCCTCTGGCACCCCCAAACAGCAAAGGGTAGAATGTCCTCTCTCACGCCTGAGACAATAGCCCTGAGTGGCAGCTTTCAATCAATCCTTTTCTTTTTCATATTTCCTTTTAACATGAGGCAATTGTTGTGCTGGTTAAAGACGAATGGTAGGCCAGGCACAGGGACGTGATAGGTTATAAGCCTGTTCTGTTGCAGCCTCAAGAAATAAAGGTGTCTATATAAATGCATAAAATGATGTTGTTTCATTAAGTTTGTCTCCCCTTGTCCTTTCACAATGTGGCAACGGCCATTCAGCTACATAAAGCAGCCTAAATATAGTGTTTAGAGTTGTTACACGCGCGGGCCTGGCTGGTAATTTAAACTTTTTCATTTCGCTTTTGTAATGTCATGTGTCTGCTGGGGTGATTGACAGGCTCGAGTGGCCGCAGATTAAATGACTCCCGCGTTAATGAATAGAACGCTGATTGCAGGATCCCCGAGCCGCCAAATTACCGTGCTGCCACCCTGAGGTGTAATTACCGGACCCCTCGGCTCGTGGTATATTCATCGTTGCTGCTTTGCATATTGATCAACAACTTTAAAGCGCTGCAATTTACGGTGGACGAATGGTTGAGTAAAAAAAAGGAGCATTTTACCTTTTCTGTCGGAAGTTGAAGGTGTGGACTGAGTAGCAGGCGCGACGCACGCCACTGCCCCTCACAGTTTACCGCTGTAGTTCACGATATTATTTTCCAACAAACTATTTTTAAAGAAAAACTCGGCTATTGGAGGGATTTTATTCCATGCCTCCAATTTCTTCTTAAATAAACTCACTATTTAAAAAATATATATTTTTATTTTATAAACAATTGTCCAATAAACGGGCAAAAGAAATGTAGGCCCACTAGCCCTAAATATTTGCTAAATAATAATAATAATGAATAATGAATAATAATAGTAATTCATTATCTTTGCATTCACTTTTTTATCCTGTTGCTCACTGCTAGTCCTGGTAAAATAGTATCATACTTCATTATTCTATCATGCAAAATGTTTTTGTTTGAATTAAAATAATGTATGTCTTTTCATTTGACAAATAACACACACACACACACACACACACACACACACACACACACACACACACACACACACACACACACACACACACACACACACACACACACACACACACACACACACACACACACACACACACACACGCATTGTCTCTGTTATCGTTGGTTGTTTTACTGAGTTGTTCTGTGATGACTCAAATGATCTCACTATATTAGTCCATCTCTCTATTCAAGTGATGATTGCATTCATTGGCTTTTGTTCAAATCTTAGGTTATATACTGAACTACTGACAATTCACCCTAAACACAAAGTCATTGAAGTACTTTCAGGACAGGAGAAAGAGATGCAGTGTACATATGACAATGCTACAATGGAAAAATGCATCGCCAAATAAAGCATGGCTGAGCAACATTAGATTTAAGCCTGCCTCTCAAAACAAACAGACTACCATTACATTATCACTGGATCATATGACCGTATAATTATTGTCTTGTGTTTCTCTGTCTATGGCTCACAGTCGCACCCAATATCTATCTACGGAAAGTATTTCCCGAAGAAAAATGAAGAAGAATTCAATGTTGCTGAACCCAAGTAGCTTTGATTATGGAAATATGAAGGAGTCTGGGGAACAAACATGTTTTCATTTTGTCCTATTGTGAAATTTGTATTACTTTGTATTTGACATTTTTAGACTACCATACTTATTTCATACCAGTTGTGAGAAAGCTTGAGAAGGCTTGTTGTTCTAATGAGCTATGGATTACTCGTTGTTCTTGAAGAACTAATGTATGCTGTGTTTTGTGTACATTATGTTGAAAATCAATACTTTTTTAAATATCTTGCTTATATATTATATGTATAACACTTCTTTATTGCTAATACTAGATTATGTATATGAGTCAATTCCAGTTTTGTTTGCAGTAAGAGAACTGAGTGATCCACATGATGGGGATTGCTTTGTATTTGTGATCCCAGACACAGGTCATTTCCACACCTGTACAATCTCCTTTATTAATAACCCTAAAACCATGCTAGTGTCTACCTGCTGTTTGGGGGCTATTGCTACAGTCCATAGCTCTCACTGTAATTGTTTAAGGGGTTGTGTTAAAGTAAGATACAACACTTGTTAAGTTCCACGTCATTCTGCATTCCTTGCTGTTTGGGGTTTTAAGTTGGGTTTCTGTATAGCGCTTTGTGACATCTGCTGATGTTAAAAGGGCTTCAAAAGTCATTTGATTTGTTGTAAAAACCATTTTAGAAAGAGGCTGGTTCCTGTCCTTCAGTGTTAAAGAAATAACTGTGTCATTTTTAGCCAATCCTATGTGTCGGATCTTGCAGACATTGTATTGCTTGTATTCATATCCTCCTGCAATTCAGCATATTCTTTCAATTTGATAGCAAAAACTGTCCAAAGGTGTTAGGTGTCTCTGCTTAGCGAAACTGTTTCCTGTTCTTCAGAACCACTTCTTCTGTAAATGTCTGAGGTTCTGAAGTTCTGTACTTTGGGTAAGTACATTAGAGGTACAAGGCTGGTTATGTGGTGTAGAATACTGTAGCAGCATAACACACACACACACACACACACACACACACACACACACACACACACACACACACACACACACACACACACACACACACACACACACACACACACACACACACACACACACACACACACACACTAATCCCTCATACTGTGATGTGTGAGTGACACCTTTCCTTTACACAATGTAAATACCCTTTCATATTCAAAAAGTGTAGTTTATTTTAATAGAAATGATATAAACTAAGCTATGCCAAAACCATGTGTTTGTAACCCAAACCTCTGTGTATTTACTGTAGAGGTCTCTTTAGGGGTCTCTGTAAGGGTCTCTGTAAGGGCCTGTAGGGGTCTCTATAAGGGTCTCTGTAGGGGTCTGTAGGGGTCTCTATAAGGGTCTCTGTAGGGGTCTCTATAAGGGTCTCTATAAGGGTCTCTGTAGGGGTCTCTATAAGGGTCTGTAGGGGTCTCTGTAGGGGTCTCTATAAGGGTATGTAGGGGTCTCTATAAGGGTCTCTGTAGTGGTCTCTATAAGGGTCTCTGTAGTGGTCTCTATAAGGGTCTCTGTAGAGGTCTCTATAAGGGTCTCTGTAGGGGTCTCTAGGGGTCTCTGTAAGGGTCTCTGTAGGGGTCTGTAGGTGTCTCTATAAGGTTATTTGTAGTGGTCTCTATAAGGGTCTCTGTAGGGGTCTCTATAAGGGTCTCTGTAGGGGTCTGTAGGGGTCTCTGTAAGGGTCTATAAGGGTCTGTAGTGGTCTCTGTAGGGGTCTCTATAAGGGTCTCTGTAGGGGTCTGTAGGGGTCTCTATAAGGGTCTCTGTAGGGGTCTCTGTAGTGGTCTCTGTAGGGGTACCTGTAGGGGTCTCTATAAGGGTCTCTATAAGGGTCTCTGTAGGAGTCTCTATAAGGGTCTCTGTAGGGGTCTGTAGGGGTCTCTAGGAGTCTCTGTAGGGGTCTCTGTAGTGGTCTCTGTAGGGGTCTGTAGGGGTCTCTGTAGGGGTATCTGTAAGGGTCTCTGTAAGGGTATCTGTAGTGGTCTCTGTAAGGGTCTCTGTAGGGATCTCTGTAGGGTCTCTGTAGGGGTCTCTGTAGGGGTCTCTGTAAGGGTCTCTGTAGGTGTCGGTCCCGCTGCTGGTATAATCACATATGAGGGGTGAGGAAGGCCTAAGTAATGTCAGGAGTTGCATTAGACTAATAATTTACTTATTGATTAAACAACAACTTAAATCTATGTTGACTGACTCCTCTCAATTAACATGGGTGAGTAGAGACATTCACAAACTGCTGTTTCTTGGAGATGTACTGTAGCGTGCTACTGCCCTCTCTTGGAGATGTAGCGTGCTACTGCCCTCTCTTGGAGATGTAGCTTGTTACTGCCCTCTCTTGGAGATGTAGCGTGCTACTGCCCTCTCTTGGAGATGTAGCGTGTTACTGCCCTCTCTTGGAGATGTAGCGTGTTACTGCCCTCTCTTGGAGATGTAGCGTGCTACTGCCCTCTCTTGGAGATGTAGCGTGCTACTGCCCTCTCTTGGAGATGTAGCGTGTTACTGCCCTCTCTTGGAGATGTAGCGTGCTACTGCCCTCTCTTGGAGATGTAGCGTGTTACTGCCCTCTCTTGGAGATGTAGCGTGCTACTGCCCTCTCTTGGAGATGTAGCGTGTTACTGCCCTCTCTTGGAGATGTAGCGTGCTACTGCCCTCTCTTGGAGATGTAGTGTGCTACTGCCCTCTCTTGGAGATGTACTGTAGCGTGCTACTGCCCTCTCTTGGAGATGTAGCGTGCTACTGCCCTCTCTTGGAGATGTACTGTAGCGTGCTACTGCCCTCTCTTGGAGATGTACTGTAGCGTGCTACTGCCCTCTCTTGGAGATGTAGCGTGCTACTGCCCTCTCTTGGAGATGTACTGTAGCGTGCTACTGCCCTCTCTTGGAGATGTAGCGTGCTACTGCCCTCTCTTGGAGATGTAGCGTGTTACTGCCCTCTCTTGGAGATGTAGCGTGCTACTGCCCTCTCTTGGAGATGTAGCTTGCTACTGCCCTCTCTTGGAGATGTAGCTTGCTACTGCCCTCTCTTGGAGATGTAGCTTGCTACTGCCCTCTCTTGGAGGTGTACTGCCCTCTCTTGGAGATGTACTGCCCTCTCTTGGAGATGTAGCTTGTTACTGCCCTCTCTTGGAGATGTACTGCCCTCTCTTGGAGATGTACTGCCCTCTCTTGGAGGTGTACTGCCCTCTCTTGGAGGTGTACTGCCCTCTCTTGGAGATGTACTGCCCTCTCTTGGAAGTGTACTGCCCTCTCTTGGAGATGTAGCTTGTTACTGCCCTCTCTTGGAGATGTACTGCCCTCTCTTGGAGATGTAGCTTGCTACTGCCCTCTCTTGGAGATGTAGCTTGCTACTGCCCTCTCTTGGAGGTGTACTGCCCTCTCTTGGAGATGTACTGCCCTCTCTTGAAGATGTACTGCCCTCTCTTGGAAATGTAGCTTGTTAATGCCCTCTCTTGGAGATGTAGCTTGTTACTGCCCCCTCTTGGAGATGTACTGCCCTCTCTTGGAGATGTAGCTTGTTACTGCTCTCTCTTGGAGATGTACTGCCCTCTCTTGGAGATGTAGCTTGTTACTGCCCTCTCTTGGAGATGTACTGCCCTCTCTTGGAGATGTACTGCCCTCTCATGGAGGTGTACTGCCTTCTCTTGGAGGTGTACTGCCCTCTCTTGGAGACGTACTGCCCTCTCTTGGAGATGTAGCTTGCTACTGCCCTCTCTTGGAGATGTAGCTTGCTACTGCCCTCTCTTGGAGATGTAGCTTGCTACTGCCCTCTCTTGGAGGTGTACTGCCCTCTCTTGGAGATGTACTGCCCTCTCTTGGAGATGTAGCTTGTTACTGCCCTCTCTTGGAGATGTACTGCCCTCTCTTGGAGATGTACTGCCCTCTCTTGGAGGTGTACTGCCCTCTCTTGGAGGTGTACTGCCCTCTCTTGAAGATGTACTGCCCTCTCTTGGAGATGTAGCTTGTTACAGCCCTCTCTTGGATATGTACTGCCCTCTCTTGGAGATGTAACTTGTTACAGCCCTCTCTTGGTGATGTACTGCCCTCTCTTGGAGGTGTTCTGCCCTCTCTTGGAGATGTACTGCCCTCTCTTGGAGGTGTACTTCCCTCTCTTGGAGGTGTACTGCCCTCTCTTGGAGATGTACTGCCCTCTCTTGGAGATGTAGCGTGCTACTGCCCTCTCTTGGAGATGTAGCGTGCTAGTGCCCTATTCTTGGAGATGTAGCATGCTACTGCCCTCTCTTGGAGATGTGGTGAATGCCAGTGCTGCACTCTTGAAGATCTGGCTTATGCGATATCAGGTTTGCCCAATTCCAGTTCTGGAGGGCTGAAACACTTCTGCTTTTTGTTTCTACCTGGTAGTTAATTGCAGACACCCGGTGTCCCAGGTCTGGTCCCTGATTAGAAGGTGAGGAAGAAAACCAGAAGCTTTTCGTCCCTCCAGGACTGGAATTGTGCAGCCCTGTGCTATATCCTCCATAGTGGAGCCTTTTTCACTAGCTGGCAACAGTTACCTTTCTAATAGGGCAACTGCATTGTGTCACTAAGACTTCAATATTACTTGTATATTTTCTTTGTCAGACCTAATCTCTCTTTGTCAGACCTAATCTCTCTTTGTCAGACCTAATCTCTCTTTGTCAGACCTAAAAACACAGTTATGTTCAGAACATGTAGTAACCATGGTAGGCCACAAGGTGGCAACAATACCTTGCAGATAATAAAAAAGTCTCTAAACTTCTGGCTGTCATTGGATATTCCGTAAATGGTTGCCAAACAAAAGCCCTATACAGAGGATTATTCACTGACGATAGTCAAATCATAAACCAATGGAGGATGTATTCGTAGTCTCACCAATGCAAATTATGTAAACGTCATAAAAAGTATTTTTGCCATACTTTTAAATATGATATAAATGGCAGCTAACTTTCAAAGCTTGTACAACAATGACTGTGTGGGGTTTAACCTGAATTTTCTTCTCGAAGTGTGTAGCATATGTTATTCAAAAAAAGAGTGACAGGTGCACTTTCCCACTGAACCGCAATAACGCTTCAGGCTAGATACAGTATTTGCATGCTTCACCTTCTGTGGACATTGTACAGTAGGATGCAAAACATTCACCAATGATCTGACAATATGACCAGTATATATCTGAGACAGAATATCTCACTTTCCTTTTTTACTTCTTTTTTTTCTCCTCCACTGTATACTCTGTCCTCTTTTAACCCATGTGTTGAAAACAACTGTCTACATGGGACAAAATGCACATTGTCTACAGTGAAACTCGTAGAACAGGATTTAACCGACAGACCAAAGACTAGTTAGTAACAGGAGATTCTTTGATCTACTATACATCTTGAGGCAAAATGGCTGCTGTACCTGTTCCACATTTGTTGTCTTGTTACGTATTCACACTATTCAGCTCTGTTGAACAGAGGAAGGAGGGAGAAAGGAAAACCCACACCAGGGCAACATTAATCACATGAATCATCAGGCAGTTTACAGAGAGGCGTCAGGTTGACAAGATGGTCAACAGTACTTGAATATTTGAGATAAATGTCTTCAGGATACAGATTTTTACAACACTACATGATACTGTATGTCTTTGTGTCCCCTCTATTTTGCTCTATGATGCTATTTCATAGTATGTCTGGACTAACACCGTATGAAGAAGTGTAATAACAGTGCATTGAGGCCAGGCTCAGTGCTAGCTACTGTGGAACCTCAGGAAGCGCACCTGCTGAGACCTGTTGGAGGGAGATATTGTGGTTACGGCGGCAGGAAGTCAGGAAGTCATCAAGTTGGGATGGACCTTACTGTAGAGCAGGTGTGTTGGCTGTGATCAACCTGATTAACATCACAGAGAGACTGGGGGGGTGGGGGGGGACACAGTTTACAAGAGGAAGGCAGACCTATAGGAAGACCAGGAAATTCAGTCTCTCTCTCTCTCTCTCTCTCTCTATTCTCTATTCTCTATTCTCTCTCTCTCTCTCTCTCTCTCTCTCTCTCTCTCTCTCTCTCTCTCTCTCTCTCTCTCTCTCTCTCTCTCTCTCTCTCTCTCTCTCTCTCTCTCTCTCTCTCTCTCTCTCTCTCTCTCTCTCTATTCTCTCGCATGCTCTCTCAAACATTGTTGTGTTACAATTTTTAGCACTGCCTCAGACGCCTTGACTTTTTCCACATTTTGTTACGTTACAGCCTTATTCTAAAATGTATTAAATAGAGTCATCAGTCTACACACAATACCCCATAATGAAAAAGCAAAAACAGGTTTTTAGAATTTTTTGCAAATTTATAAAATAAAATAAATGTATCCAGACCCTTTACTCAGTACTTTGTTGAAGCACCTTTGGCAGCGATTACAGCCTTGAGTCTTCTTGGGTATGACGCTACAAGCCTGGCACACCTGAATCTAGGGAGTTTCTCCTATTCTTCTTTGCAGATCCTCTCAAGCTCTGGCAGCTTGGATAGGGAGCGTCGCTGCACAGCTATTTTCAGATCTATCAAGAGATGTTCGATCGGGTTCAAGTCCGGCCTCTGGCTGGGCCACTCAAAGACATTCAGAGACTTGTCCCGAAGCCACTCCTGCGTTGTCTTGGCTGTGTGCTTAGGGTCGTTGTCCTGTTGGAAGGTAAACCTTCACCCCAGTCTGAGGTCCTGAGCACTCTGGAGCAGGTTTTCATCAAAGATCTCTCTGTACTTTGCTCCGTTCATCTTTCCCTCGATCCTGACTAGTCTCCCAGTCCCTGCCGCTGAAAAACATCCCCACAGCATGATGCTGTCACCACCATGCTTCACTGTAGGGATGGTGCCAGGTTTCCGCTAGACATGACGCTTGGCATTCAGGCCAAAGAGTTCAATCTTGGTTTCATCAGACCAGAGAATCTTGTTTCTCATGGTCTGAGTCCTTTAAATGCCTTTTGGCAAACTCCAAGCAGGCTGTCATGTGCCTTTTACTGAGGAGTGGCTTCCATCTGGCCACTCTACCATAAAGGCCAGATTGGTGGAGTGCTGCAGAGATGGTTGTCCTTCTGGTAGGTTCTCCCATCTCCACAGAGGAACTCTGGAGCTCTGTCAGAGTGACCATCGGGTTCTTGGTCACTTCCCTGACCAAGGCCCTTCTCCCCCGATTGCTCAGTTTGGTCGCACGGCCAGCTCTAGGAGGAGTCTTGGTGGTTCTAAACTTCTTCCATTTAAGAATGATGGAGGCCACTGTGTTTTTGGGGAGCTTCAATGCAGCAGACATTTTTTGGTACCCTTCCCCAGATCTGTGCCTCGACACAATCCTGTCTCGGAGCTCTACGGGCAATTCCTTCAACCTCATGGCTTGGTTTTTGCTCTGACATACACTGTCAACTGTGTGACCTTACATAGACAGGTGTGCGCCTTTCCAAATCATGTCTAATCAATCTGTTTATCAGGTGGACTCAAATCAAGTTGTAGAAACATCTCAAGGATGATCAAGGGAAACAGGATGCACCTGAGCTCAATTTTGAGTCTCATAGCAAAAGGTCGGAATACTTATGTAAGGTATTTTTTTTATTTTATTTTTATACATTTGCAAAAATTTCTAATAACCAGTTTTCACTTTGTCATTATGGGGTATTGTGTGCACATTGATGAGGATTTGTATTTTTTTTTAAATCCATTTTAGAATAAGGCTGTAAGTTAACAAAATGTGGAAAAAATCTACAGGTCTGAATAGTTTGGGAATGCAGTGTATAGGTAATACTATGAAAACAAACCAAATCAATATCTTCTGATCTTCATATGAGTGTGACTGGCTGAGTGACCTGTACAGTATGTTTACAGTGACCAGGACTGAGGGAATACCAAAGGGTCAGAGACTGTTATCCTGAGGGTGTAGTGGTTATACATATTCACACTGTTCCTCAGTCCTAATATCTCATGTTCTGATCACAGCATCAATAATGATGACTAACCCATCGGTCAACTCTCTGTAGCCTCAAAGGTGTTAAAATACAGCCACATACCTCCTAAACTCCTGATAATCAACTCCTTAGGGTCAAGCCCTTCTATAGCGCTGTCACGTTCCTGACCTGTTTTCCTTTGTCTTGTATTTATTTTAGTTGGTCAGGGCGTGAGTTGGGTGGGTTGGTCTATGGTTGATTTTCTATGTTGGGATTTGGTGTTCGGCCTGGTATGATTCTCAATCAGAGACAGCTGTCAATCGTTGTCCCTGATTGAGAATCATACTTAGGCAGCCTGAGTTTCACTTGTGTTTGGTGGGTGTTTGTTCCTGTGACTGTGTTTGGGCCACACAGGACTGTTTCGGGTTTGTCACGTTTGTTGGTGTTGTATTTTGAAGTGTTTTGTTGATTTTTCATTAAATAATGAACCCTAACTACTCTGCATCTTGGTCCGATCCATGCTCCTCCTCGTCTGAGGAGGAGAACGACTACGACAGCTGTTACAAGCGCTCTCATTAGAATTGATATAGCCAATCACCTAAACTCTTCAGAAGTGATAGAACTATTTAGTATTGACATAGCCACACATACAGTAGAACTCTACTGGCATAGCCACACATACAGTAGAACTATTTAGTATTGACATAGCCACACATACAGTAGAACTATTTAGTATTGACATAGCCACACATACAGTAGAACTATTTAGTATTGACATAGCCACACATACAGTAGAACTATTTAGTATTGACATAGCCACACATACAGTAGAACTATTTAGTATTGACATAGCCACACATACAGTAGAACTATTTAGTATTGACATAGCCACACATACAGTAGAACTATTTAGTATTGACATAGCCACACATACAGTAGAACTATTTAGTATTGACAAAGCCACACATACAGTAGAACTATTTAGTATTGACAAAGCCACACATACAGTAGAACTACTTAGTATTGACATAGCCACACATACAGTAGAACTATTTAGTATTGACATAGCCACACATACAGTAGAACTCTACTGGCATAGCCACACATACAGTAGAACTATTTAGTATTGACATAGCCACACATACAGTAGAACTCTACTGGCATAGCCACACATACAGTATAACTATTTAGTATTGACATAGCCACACATACAGTAGAACTATTTAGTATTGACACAGCCACACATACAGTAGAACTATTTAGTATTGACATAGCCACACATACAGTAGAACTCTACTGGCTTAGCCACACATGCAGTAGAACTATTTAGTATTGACATAGCCACACATACAGTAGAACTATTTAGTATTGACAAAGCCACACATACAGTAGAACTATTTAGTATTGACAAAGCCACACATACAGTAGAACTATTTAGTATTGACATAGCCACACATACAGTAGAACTATTTAGTATTGACATAGCCACACATACAGTAGAACTATTTAGTATTGACATAGCCACACATACAGTAGAACTCTACTGGCATAGCCACACATACAGTAGAACTATTTAGTATTGACATAGCCACACATACAGTAGAACTATTTAGTATTGACATAGCCACACATACAGTAGAACTATTTAGTATTGACATAGCCACACATACAGTAGAACTATTTATTATTGACATAGCCACACATACAGTAGAACTATTTAGTATTGACACAGCCACACATACAGTAGAACTATTTAGTATTGACATAGCCACACATACAGTAGAACTATTTAGTATTGACATAGCCACACATACAGTAGAACTATTTAGTATTGACATAGCCACACATACAGTAGAACTCTACTGGCATAGCCACACATACAGTAGAACTATTTAGTATTGACATAGCCACACATACAGTAGAACTATTTAGTATTGACATAGCCACACATACAGTAGAACTATTTAGTATTGACATAGTCACACATACAGTAGAACTCTACTGGCTTAGCCACACATGCAGTAGAACTATTTAGTATTGACATAGCCACACATACAGTAGAACTCTACTGGCATAGCCACACATACAGTAGAACTATTTAGTATTGACATAGCCACACATACAGTATAACTATTTAGTATTGACATAGCCACACATACAGTAGAACTATTTAGTATTGACATAGCCACACATACAGTAGAACTCTACTGGCATAGCCACACATACAGTAGAACTATTTAGTATTGACATAGCCACACATACAGTATAACTATTTATTATTGACATAGCCACACATACAGTATAACTATTTAGTATTGACATAGCCACACATACAGTAGAACTATTTAGTATTGACATAGCCACACATACAGTAGAACTCTACTGGCATAGCCACACATACAGTAGAACTATTTAGTATTGACATAGCCACACATACAGTATAACTATTTATTATTGACATAGCCACACATACAGTATAACTATTTAGTATTGACATAGCCACACATACAGTAGAACTATTTAGTATTGACATAGCCACACATACAGTAGAACTCTACTGGCTTAGCCACACATGCAGTAGAACTATTTAGTATTGACATAGCCACACATACAGTAGAACTCTACTGGCATAGCCACACATACAGTAGAACTATTTAGTATTGACATAGCCACACATACAGTATAACTATTTAGTATTGACATAGCCACACATACAGTAGAACTATTTAGTATTGACATAGCCACACATACAGTAGAACTCTACTGGCATAGCCACACATACAGTAGAACTATTTAGTATTGACATAGCCACACATACAGTATAACTATTTATTATTGACATAGCCACACATACAGTATAACTATTTAGTATTGACATAGCCACACATACAGTAGAACTATTTAGTATTGACATAGCCACACATACAGTAGAACTCTACTGGCATAGCCACACATACAGTAGAACTATTTAATATTGACATAGCCACACATACAGTAGAACTATTTAGTATTGACATAGCCACACATACAGTAGAACTATTTAGTATTGACATAGCCACACATACAGTAGAACTCTACTGGCTTAGCCACACATGCAGTAGAACTATTTAGTATTGACATAGCCACACATACAGTAGAACTATTTAGTATTGACATAGCCACACATGCAGTAGAACTATTTAGTATTGACATAGCCACACATACAGTAGAACTATTTAGTATTGACATAGCCACACATACAGTAGAACTATTTAGTATTGACATAGCCACACATACAGTAGAACTATTTAGTATTGACATAGCCACACATACAGTAGAACTCTACTGGCATAGCCACACATACAGTAGAACTATTTAGTATTGACATAGCCTCACATACAGTAGAACTATTTAGTATTGACATAGCCACACATACAGCATAACTCTACTGACACAGTATAAATCTATTGACATAACCTTCTGTTGTTTGATTAGACCAATTCTCTTTCCTTCTTTTAAAATATTTGATTTTACTCTCTTGAATGAAGTTCAGGTGACTTCTACCTACCTGCAGGAGAGAACTACTTCAATGTCTTACAGAAGCTTCAGAGGCTACACCCACTTTTAGATGTGGCCCCTCCCCATTTCTCACCTCTATATAAAATAACCTGTAGCATCAGTCTCACAGTAGACTCAGCATTCTCCAGGATCCCTCTCTCCCTCTTTCTCTATCTCACTGAAGAGAACAGAATCCAGGTCAGTGGTTTCATTTCACTGTTTCTATTTAGTCCTATCTTTTTAAAGAAAGATAATCAAGTTTGTCTGAATAACTGTAATGAAATGTATTTTTTAAAACAGTAAATGTATAATGACAAAAATATTGAAAACTAAGTTATAATGAAAGATTGTAATTCATAAGATTATAAATTGTAATTCAAATATCTTTATTTGTGCCTTTATCGCCTTATGTTTCTCTACTCATCACATCACAAAGGAATGTTTTATTTTTTCGGATGTTTTGTTGTTGGTGGGAGAAACTCACAGAGTATTAAATGACAGAGATAGTTTTACCTATTGAACAGCTCACCCACTGGTCCAATCAGCGTTGTTTCCACATCATTTAACCAAAAAACTCAATGCGATGACATTAAATTAACTTGGAAAACTGATCGAATTTGCAAAATGTCCTCAACGTAAGGGAATTTTGTATTTTTTTCAGCCAACTTTTCCCCTAAATCCAATGACAGGGTGACATTTTTGGTTGATTTCACATTGAATTCACGTTAGTTGACAACTCAACCAAATGTAAATCCAAACTAGACGTTGAACTGACATCTGTGCCCAGTGCCTGGTGACTGTGGACGCTGTCTGTTTCCCATGCAAACACCAAACAATACTAGTATTGTTTTAGACAGAACATAACTCTGAACTCATGTCTGTTCTTGGTTTTGTGAGTTCTCCCATTGACAAGAGGTAAAAAGTAGCTTTCTAACTTATTGTTGAATAGGATATTAACAACAATAACTATGCCCATAGTAATGTAAGATATGAAGGGTTTTCTGACAGTTCTTGGGAAACTCTTCTGATACCAGATTGGTATCAAGACAGTCTAGTAGCCATACAAACTGTCTGGTAGTCATAAAGACAGTATGGTAGTCATAAAGACAGTCTGGTAGTCATACAAACAGTCTGGTAGTCATGAAGACAGTCTAGTAGTCATAAAGACAGTCTAGTAGTCATAAAGACAGTCTGGTAGTCATAAAGACAGTCTAGTAGTTATAAAAATAGTAATCCATTGAAGTTTATCACTGGCTGATTCTTAGTTTGAATAGACAGCAGCGGAGGGCTCGTTCAAAATGGCCCCCAGGCTATGTGTTCTTTTGAGCCCATGAATGTATTGTTTCAGTCTGATCAAAATAGTGCACATTTGGTATGTTGACAGACCTGTTATACTAGCCTAAGGTTTACGTGCCTTTAATAATTATTTGCATACTGCAACAATCAATGGTGTAATGACCTTGATCAATTTTGTCCTCAAATAATGAGGATTTCCATATGAAACTGAGCTGAAGCACCACTAGACTAGAGACATATTCCTTGAGGCCACATTAGTCATGTGTAGTCGACACAAGTGTGTATATGAAACTGAGCTGAAGCACCACTAGACTAGAGACATATTCCTGTCATGTGTAGTCGACACAAGTGTGTTTATTACAGCAGCGTTCCGACCCTCTAATCTTCATCAGGTCTTCTTCCTCTTTGTCATCTCCCACACAGAGCCGTCATGTCGTCCACTTTCTCAGTGCGGAGCTTCTCTGTGGGCCGTCAGCCCTCTTTCTCAAGCCTGTCTCTGAGAGACAGCGGCCGTGCCCGCTCCAGAGCTGCCGTGTCCTTTGCCACCAGCCCCCTGACCCGCTCCGCCTCCGTCAGCCATGACCTGAACGGAGTTCCAGTCACCCTGAACCTCAATGGGCAGCTGGGCAACCACACCAACGAGAAGGAGGCCATGCAGGGCCTCAACAACCGCCTGGCCACTTACCTGGACAAGGTGGGTGGAAGGTAGCCTAGAGGGTAGAGGTTAGAGAAGGGGTTCAGCAACCGGAGACTCGCTGGTTCAAATCCTAGATCTGACAGGAAATCTAGTGTGGAGTGAGCTAGCAACTATCCTGAACAGAGGAGGCTGGTGGGAGGAGCTGAGGAGGAAGAGCTCATTGTAATATCTGTAATGTCATTAATGGAACGTTCCATGGATTCCATTCCAGCCATTACAATGAGCCCGTCCTCTTCTGATCCTGAGTGCCATCCTGTCGTTGTACCCTTGAGCAAGCACTTTGCAAGATAATGGATAATAAGTCTTCTTCTTAGGTGCGCTCCCTGGAGACGTCCAACGCAGACCTGGAGCTGAAGATCAAGCAGATAATGATTGAGCGCATCCCTAAAGGTCACGACTTCGAAACCATGATGGCCCAGGCCCACCAGGTGGAACAGGAGGTGGGTTCCCAGCGTTCCTACGTTCCCATGAGCCCTCTCTCTCACCCCACGTAACTTAACCATGCACTTTTCTCACTGTACAATGAGGACACTGTGTCTATGTCTGAGTCATGATGTGGATTTATACATTGTAAACATAGTCACGCTCAGTACACACACGTGGCCGTACACGTACACGTTTACCATGCAAGTGTTGACACAGTGACTCTCTTTAATAGGAGTTTAACGTTAGCAGAAATAGACCCTTTAACTTAACCTGCGCTAGACTGTCCCACCAGATGGTGGGTAAAAGATGAGCGTAAGGCCATTTTAAATCAAACGGTTACAGTTTAATGCATTACCCAATATCCCAAGGATGCATATGGAGTCAGCGTTTCAGTAAGTGAGGGTTAAGTGACAGTGAAAGTGTCAGTTTAAGATACATTAGAGACGATGGAAACCTTCAACTGTAAAATTGTACTAGTACGTGGTAGATATGTGAAAGGTAACGCTTACGCTGATCCCTGTCTTTCCTCAGGTGAGGAGGAAGACGCTGGAGAACGCTCGCCTCATGCTGGAGATTGACAATGCTAAACTGGCAGCTGATGACTTCAGGATCAAGTGAGTGTGTTTCTCTGTGTTTGTTTGTTTTGAAGTGAAAGCTCTTCAAACATGGTTTGCAGATGTATGTTCAGGCTCCACTCCAACGCTGCACTAAGTAGACAAATATTTGTCTGCATGGCGGAACTGTGTGCTTGTGTGTGTTTTAGTCTGTGTTTGTGTCAGTTAATCCTTCCCCTCCTCCCTCACCCCACCCCACCCCTTCTTTCAAGTGTAATGTTTATTTTACTATCTGTATTGAATACTTTAGAAATATTAGTCACCAAAGCTCTCACAATCTCTCACTTCAGAATCTCTCACTTCTCAATCTCTTCCTCCTACTCCTCCTCCAGGTGGGAGACAGAGTTGTGCATGTCCCAGTCTGTGGAGAGGGACTGTTTGGCCCTGAAGAAGGCCAAGGTGGACCATGATCAGATCATCGGGTCCCTGAAAGGAGACCTGGACAGCCTGAAGGAAGAGATCTACTTCCTGAAGAAGAACCACGAGGAGGTGAGAGGAGGTAGCTCCGTAGATCAGGACTTTATCCATCCTAAAGCATGTAAGTCAAAAACTTGAGAGAGGTCAACTTTCTTTATTAAGGATGATGGTATCCCGACAGACAAAACTAGTGGGAATGATGTCATCAAGATGTCATTTTAATCCGTTTTGAGCTCTGGGATAGAGGGGCCAGGAGTTTTTCCTCACTTCATTACGAAGCCAGGAAAAACTATGGGTCCCTAGTTACAGCCAGGTTATAACTGAACCACGGATTTTTCTCATGGTCTCCTAGTATGGGGAGATATCTCTGACTGGAGTAAGACAAGGATGTCCTCTGTCACCTTTCCTCTTCTTACTGGCCATTGACCGAATGGCCTGAACTGAATGACAGACCACTGAATCAAGTAAGTGGTCTGAGAGGGGAAGAGACTGGTCCTCTGTTCATTTCTGTCCCAGTGGTGGTATCACTCTACATCCCCTTGGAAGCTTGGAGTAGGAACCGGCTCAGACTCTGAAACACAACACCGGAGGTCTCTTTGTCTTAAGTAACTCAAAGCCTGAAAGTAACTCAGGTCTTAGCTTTTTTACTCAAGTCTACAGAGACCCCTCTCAAAACAGCATTGGTTCACTGGTTGCTCTGCTCTGAATAGGAACACTACAGACCTGTGTGAAGGGATAAGTCACCTTGTACTACTTGTATGTGGCACGGGGTAGAATGATGTGATTGTAAGTTTCTTCTGGTGTGTGTGCACGTGCCTGCGTCCGTGTGCGTGTGCGTGCCTGCCTCTGTGTGTGTGGGTGCTTGGCTCATCCCTTCCTATTTTCCTATGGTGTGTGTATGTGTGGGTTGTCGATAACTGGCCCTAGATGTGCTCGGTGTGTCTATAAAGCTGGGTGTGGTGCCAATGCAGTGGTGCCATATGCTTAGTCTATTAAGTTGTGTATTTCGCAGAGAGAGAGAGAGAGAGAGAGAGAGAGAGAGAGAGAGAGAGAGAGAGAGAGAGAGAGAGAGAGAGAGAGAGAGAGAGAGAGAGAGAGAGAGAGAGAGAGAGAGAGAGAGAGAGAGAGAGAGAGAGAGAGAGAGAGAGAGAGAGAGAGAGAGAGAGAGAGCTGAGCCCAGAAACGAGCCCTCTCAGTCAGCTGGTGTTGGACCTAACCAACCAAGCTGACACCAGCACTGCTTCAAAACAAAGAATTCCAATAAACAAAATCATGAACCAATCAAAGGACTCATATTTACAACATTGGAAAAACGAAACAAAATCCCAAAGCCGACTAAATTGCTATCTGACCCTAAACAGAGAATATGAATTGGCTGAATATCTCTACTCTGTCAGAGATTCGAAGCAGAGACAGATCCTTACCAAGTACAGGCTGAGTGACCACCGATTGGCAATAGAAACCGGCAGACATAAAAAGACATGGCTACCCAAAGAGGAGCGTGTATGTGGTCACTGCACGACAGGGGAGGTAGAAACAGAGATGCACTTTCTCCTTTACTGTGATAAATATTCCTCACCAAGAGATTCATTATTCACAGAAATGACTACATTTATTCCAAATTTTAACTTATTAAACCCAGAGGAAAAACTAAAAATACTCATGGGCGAAGGAGCAATTTGCCCTCTTGCCCCTGAGCAAGGCAGTTAACCCACTGTTTTCCAGGCGCCGATGACGTGGATGTAGATTAAGGCAGCTAACCGCACCTCTCTGATTCAGAGGGGTTGGATTAAAAGCGGAAGACACATTTCAGTTGAATGCATACAGTTGTACAACTGACTAGGTATCCCCCTGTCCCTGTGAGAGGGAACAGTGAGAGGGAACAGTGAGAGGGAACAGTGACATGAGCTCACCTCCATCAAGTATTCATGGAGAGGATGTTAATAATGAAGAGGGTCTCTCTGTCACAGTGGGGTGTAGAATTCACTGACCTCTCTGTCACAGTGGGGTGTAGAATTCACTGACCTCTCTGTCACAGTGGGGTGTAGAATTCACTGACCTTTCTGTCACAGTGGGGTGTAGAATTCACTGACCTCTCTGTCACAGTGGGGTGTAGAATTCAGTGATCTCTCCGTCACAGTGGGGTGTAGAATTCACTGACCTCTCTATCACAGTGGGGTGTAGAATTCAGTGATCTCTCCGTCACAGTGGGGTGTAGAATTCACTGACCTCTCTATCACAGTGGTGTGTAGAATTCACTGACCTCTCTGTCACAGTGGGGTGTAGAATTCACTGACCTCTCTGTCACAGTGGGGTGTAGAGTTCACTGACCTGTCTGTCACAGTGGGGTGTAGAATTCACTGACCTCTCTATCACAGTGGGGTGTAGAATTCACTGACCTCTCTGTCACAGTGGGGTGTAGAGTTCACTGACCTCTCTGTCACAGTGGTGTGTAAAATTCACTGACCTCTCTATCACAGTGGGGTGTAGAATTCACTGACCTCTCTGTCACAGTGGGGTGTAGAATTTACTGACCTCTC
The DNA here is from genome assembly GCF_045679555.1 of Salvelinus alpinus. Classification (NCBI taxonomy): domain Eukaryota; kingdom Metazoa; phylum Chordata; class Actinopteri; order Salmoniformes; family Salmonidae; genus Salvelinus; species Salvelinus alpinus. Next base: position 107,080,932 of record NC_092086.1, read on the forward strand.
CGTCACAGTGGGGTGTAGAATTCACTGACCTCTCCGTCACAGTGGGGTGTAGAATTCACTGACCTCTCTGTCACAGTGGGGTGTAGAATTCACTGACCTCTCCGTCACAGTGGGGTGTAGAATTCACTGACCTCTCTGTCACAGTGGTGTGTAGAATTCACTGACCTCTCTGTCACAGTGGTGTGTAGAATTCACTGTCCTCTCTGTTACAGTGGGGTGTAGAATTCACTGACCTCTCCGTCACAGTGGGGTGTAGAATTCACTGACCTCTCTATCACAGTGGTGTGTAGAATTCAGTGACCTATCTGCCACAGTGGGGTGTAGAATTCACTGACTTCTCTGTCACAGTGGGGTGTAGAATTCACTGACGTCTCTGTCACAGTGGGGTGTAGAATTCACTGACCTTCTCTCTGTCACAGTGGGGTGTAGAATTCACTGACCTCTCCGTCAAAGTGGGGTGTAGAATTCACTGACCTTCTCTCCGTCACAGCGGGATGTAGAATTCACTGACCTCTCTGTCACAGTGGGGTGTAGAATTCACTGACCTCTCTATCACAGTGGGATGTAGAATTCACTGACCTCTCTGTCACAGTGGGATGTAGAATTCACTGACCTCTCTGTCACAGTGGGGTGTAGAATTCACTGACCTCTCTGTCACAGTGGGATGTAGAATTCACTGACCTTTATGTCACAGTGGTGTGTAGAATTCACTGACCTTTCTGTCACAGTGGTGTGTAGAGTTCACTGACCTCTCTGTCACAGTGGTGTGTAGAATTCACTGACCTTCTCTCTGTCACAGTGGGGTGTAGAATTCACTGACCTCTCTGTCACAGTGGGGTGTAGAATTCACTGACCTCTCTGTCACAGTGGGGTGTAGAATTCAGTGATCTCTCCGTCACAGTGGGGTGTAGAATTCACTGACCTCTCTGCACAGTGGGGTGTAGAATTCACTGAACTCTCTGTCACAGTGGGGTGTAGAATTCACTGACCTCTCCGTCAAAGTGGGGTGTAGAATTCACTGACCTTCTCTCCGTCACAGCGGGATGTAGAATTCACTGACCTCTCTGTCACAGTGGGGTGTAGAATTCACTGACCTCTCTGTCACAGTGGGATGTAGAATTCACTGACCTCTCTGTCACAGTGGGGTGTAGAATTCACTGACCTTCTCTCTGTCATAGTGGGGTGTAGAATTCACTGACCTCTCTGTCACAGTGGGGTGTAGAATTCACTGACCTTTTTGTCACAGTGGGGTGTAGAATTCACTGACCTTTATGTCACAGTGGGGTGTAGAATTCACTGACCTCTCTATCACAGTGGGGTGTAGAATTCACTGACCTCTCCGTCACAGTGGTGTGTAGAATTCACTGACCTCTCTGCCACAGTGGTGTGTAGAATTCACTGACCTCTCTGTCACAGTGGGGTGTAGAATTCACTGACCTCTCTGTCACAGTGGGGTGTAGAATTCACTGACCTCTCCGTCACAGTGGTGTGTAGAATTCACTGACCTTTATGTCACAGTGGTGTGTAGAATTCACTGACCTTTCTGTCACAGTGGTGTGTAGAGTTCACTGACCTCTCTGTCACAGTGGTGTGTAGAATTCACTGACCTTCTCTCTGTCACAGTGGGATGTAGAATTCACTGACCTCTCTGTCACAGTGGGGTGTAGAGTTCACTGACCTCTCTATCACAGTGGGGTGTAGAATTCACTGACCTTTCTGTCACAGTGGTGTGTAGAGTTCACTGACCTTCTCTCCGTCACAGCGGGATGTAGAATTCACTGACCTCTCTGTCACAGTGGGGTGTAGAATTCACTGACCTCTCTGTCACAGTGGGATGTAGAATTCACTGACCTCTCTGTCACAGTGGGATGTAGAATTCACTGACCTCTCTGTCACAGTGGGGTGTAGAATTCACTGACCTTCTCTCTGTCATAGTGGGGTGTAGAATTCACTGACCTCTCTGTCACAGTGGGGTGTAGAATTCACTGACCTTTTTGTCACAGTGGGGTGTAGAATTCACTGACCTTTATGTCACAGTGGGGTGTAGAATTCACTGACCTCTCTATCACAGTGGGGTGTAGAATTCACTGACCTCTCCGTCACAGTGGTGTGTAGAATTCACTGACCTCTCTGCCACAGTGGTGTGTAGAATTCACTGACCTCTCTGTCACAGTGGGTGTAGAATTCACTGACCTCTCTGTCACAGTGGGGTGTAGAATTCACTGACCTCTCCGTCACAGTGGTGTGTAGAATTCACTGACCTTTATGTCACAGTGGTGTGTAGAATTCACTGACCTTTCTGTCACAGTGGTGTGTAGAGTTCACTGACCTCTCTGTCACAGTGGGGTGTAGAATTCACTGACCTCTCTGTCACAGTGGGGTGTAGAATTCACTGACCTCTCCGTCACAGTGGTGTGTAGAATTCACTGACCTTTATGTCACAGTGGTGTGTAGAATTCACTGACCTCTCTGTCACAGTGGTGTGTAGAATTCACTGACCTTCTCTCTGTCACAGTGGGATGTAGAATTCACTGACCTCTCTGTCACAGTGGGGTGTAGAGTTCACTGACCTCTCTATCACAGTGGGGTGTAGAATTCACTGACCTTTCTGTCACAGTGGTGTGTAGAGTTCACTGACCTCTCTGTCACAGTGGTGTGTAGAATTCACTGACCTTCTCTCTGTCACAGTGGGATGTAGAATTCACTGACCTCTCTATCACAGTGGTGTGTAGAATTCACTGACCTCTCCGTCACAGTGGTGTGTAGAATTCACTGACCTCTCTGCCACAGTGGTGTGTAGAATTCACTGACCTCTCTATCACAGTGGGGTGTAGAATTCACTGACCTCTCCGTCACAGTGGTGTGTAGAATTCACTGACCTCTCTGCCACAGTGGTGTGTAGAATTCACTGACCTCTCTGTCACAGTGGGGTGTAGAATTCACTGACCTCTCTGTCACAGTGGGGTGTAGAATTCACTGACCTCTCCGTCACAGTGGTGTGTAGAATTCACTGACCTTTATGTCACAGTGGTGTGTAGAATTCACTGACCTTTCTGTCACAGTGGTGTGTAGAGTTCACTGACCTCTCTGTCACAGTGGTGTGTAGAATTCACTGACCTTCTCTCTGTCACAGTGGGATGTAGAATTCACTGACCTCTCTGTCACAGTGGGGTGTAGAGTTCACTGACCTCTCTATCACAGTGGGGTGTAGAATTCACTGACCTTTCTGTCACAGTGGTGTGTAGAGTTCACTGACCTTCTCTCCGTCACAGCGGGATGTAGAATTCACTGACCTCTCTGTCACAGTGGGGTGTAGAATTCACTGACCTCTCTGTCACAGTGGGATGTAGAATTCACTGACCTCTCTGTCACAGTGGGATGTAGAATTCACTGACCTCTCTGTCACAGTGGGGTGTAGAATTCACTGACCTTCTCTCTGTCATAGTGGGGTGTAGAATTCACTGACCTCTCTGTCACAGTGGGGTGTAGAATTCACTGACCTTTTTGTCACAGTGGGGTGTAGAATTCACTGACCTTTATGTCACAGTGGGGTGTAGAATTCACTGACCTCTCTATCACAGTGGGGTGTAGAATTCACTGACCTCTCCGTCACAGTGGTGTGTAGAATTCACTGACCTCTCTGCCACAGTGGTGTGTAGAATTCACTGACCTCTCTGTCACAGTGGGTGTAGAATTCACTGACCTCTCTGTCACAGTGGGGTGTAGAATTCACTGACCTCTCCGTCACAGTGGTGTGTAGAATTCACTGACCTTTATGTCACAGTGGTGTGTAGAATTCACTGACCTTTCTGTCACAGTGGTGTGTAGAGTTCACTGACCTCTCTGTCACAGTGGGGTGTAGAATTCACTGACCTCTCTGTCACAGTGGGGTGTAGAATTCACTGACCTCTCCGTCACAGTGGTGTGTAGAATTCACTGACCTTTATGTCACAGTGGTGTGTAGAATTCACTGACCTCTCTGTCACAGTGGTGTGTAGAATTCACTGACCTTCTCTCTGTCACAGTGGGATGTAGAATTCACTGACCTCTCTGTCACAGTGGGGTGTAGAGTTCACTGACCTCTCTATCACAGTGGGGTGTAGAATTCACTGACCTTTCTGTCACAGTGGTGTGTAGAGTTCACTGACCTCTCTGTCACAGTGGTGTGTAGAATTCACTGACCTTCTCTCTGTCACAGTGGGATGTAGAATTCACTGACCTCTCTGTCACAGTGGGGTGTAGAATTCACTGACCTCTCTGTCACAGTGGGGTGTAGAATTCACTGACCTGTCTGTCACAGTGGGGTGTAGAATTCACTGACCTCTCTGTCACAGTGGGGTGTAGAATTCACTGACCTCTCCATCACAGTGGGGTGTAGAATTCACTGACCTTCTCTCTGTCACAGTGGGGTGTAGAATTCACTGACCTCTCCGTCACAGTGGGGTGTAGAATTCACTGACCTCTCTGTCACAGTGGGGTGTAGAATTCACTGACCTCTCTGTCACAGTGGGGTGTAGAATTCAGTGACCTCTCTGTCACAGTGGGGTGTAGAATTCACTGACCTCTCTGTCACAGTGGGGTGTAGAATTCACTGACATCTCTGTCACAGTGGGGTGTAGAATTCACTGACCTTCTCTCTGTCACAGTGGGGTGTAGAATTCACTGACCTCTCTGTTACAGTGGGGTGTAGAGTTCACTGACCTCTCTGTCACAGTTTGCCTGCTCCGTAGCAGGCTGCTCTATCCGCACTGAATATTTTAATGTCGAGCTCAATGTAAAAAATACAACAATCTCAGAGGTTTTAAAAGGAACAGAAAGAAGCGATATAAACGTAACTTTTGGGGGGTTCGGACCGTTTCAGGGGGGGTTCGGACCGTTTCAGGGGGGGTTCGGACCGTTTCAGAACTTTATTTTACTGGTTGGAACAGTGGACGGGGAAAAAAAGGTTCTGTTCAGAAAGACACGATTGGAAAAAAGTTCCAACCCCTGGTACTTTGTGACAACATTTGTAATTGATTGATTTATTTATGTATGAATTGTCTCTCTGCAGGAGGTGGAGTCTATGAAGGGCCATATTGCTGCTCAGACTGTGACCGTGGAGGTGGACGCAGGCCGTGGTGGACCTGAACTGGGCACAATAATGTCAGAGCTCAGAACTCAGTACGAGGGCATCGTCAAGAAGAACAAGGACCAGGCTGAGCAGTGGTACCTCAAGAAGGTCAGTGGGGGATTGGCTGGATGAGGACCTCAAGAAGGTCAGTGGGGGACTGGCTGGCTGGGGACCTCAAGAAGGTCAGTGGGGGACTGGCTGGATGAGGACCTCAAGAAGGTCAGTGGGGGACTGGCTGGCTGGGGACCTCAAGAAGGTCAGTGGGGGACTGGCTGGCTGGGGACCTCAAGAAGGTCAGTGGGGGACTGGCTGGCTGGGGACCTCAAGAAGGTCAGTGGGGGACTGGCTGGCTGGGGACCTCAAGAAGGTCAGTGGGGGACTGGCTGGCTGGGGACCTCAAGAAGGTCAGTGGGGGACTGGCTGGATGAGGACCTCAAGAAGGTCAGTGGGGGACTGGCTGGCTGGGGACCTCAAGAAGGTCAGTGGGGGACTGGCTGGCTGGGGACCTCAAGAAGGTCAGTGGGGGACTGGCTGGCTGGGGACCTCAAGAAGGTCAGTGGGGGACTGGCTGGCTGGGGACCTCAAGAAGGTCAGTGGGGGACTGGCTGGCTGGGGACCTCAAGAAGGTCAGTGGGGGACTGGCTGGCTGGGGACCTCAAGAAGGTCAGTGGGGGACTGGCTGGCTGGGGACCTCAAGAAGGTCAGTGGGGGACTGGCTGGCTGGGGACCTCAAGAAGGTCAGTGGGGGACTGGCTGGCTGGGGACCTCAAGAAGGTCAGTGGGGGACTGGCTGGCTGGGGACCTCAAGAAGGTCAGTGGGGGACTGGCTGGATGGGGACCTCAAGAAGGTCAGTGGGGGACTGGCTGGATGAGGACCTCAAGAAGGTCAGTGGGGGACTGGCTGGCTGGGTGCATCACCATGCCAGAAACTAGACACTAGAGTTTAGTCTCTCAGGGCTGATTTGTAACATGAGATAAGTGCGTGTGACTCAAATGTTCATGCAAATCTCCCGTTGGCATTGCATGTGTATCTCAAGTTACGATTCAGGCGTATCATAGTTATCATATCCAGGTGAACCCAGGTGTGGTATCTAGTATCTAGTAACCTGGGGATGCGGTGTGTTCAGGAACGTGTGTGTTACTGTTTTCAGTAACATGGGGGTGCGGTGCATTCAGGAACGTGTGTGTCGTGTGTTACAGCTGGAGATGGTGCAGAACGAGGTAAAGGAGTCTAACGAGGCTCTCAGGGGGGCTCAGAGTGACATGGTGGAGAGACAACGCTTCCTACAGAACCTGGAGGTGGAGCTGGAGAGTCTGCACAAACAGGTAGGAACTAGGAACCTGTCAACTGGGGGTTGTGTTGTACTGGGGATCTACAGCTGGACAACCAGCACAACTACAGTATCGATGAAATCCTTGCTCTTTTCCCCACCCATGTTATCCTTGTTGACTATAAATATCTCTCCTCTTTTCCCCACCCATGTTATCCTTGTTGACTATAAATATCTCTCCTCTTTTCCCCGCCCATGTTATCCTTGTTGACTTTAAATATCTCTCCTCTTTTCCCCACCCATGTTATCCTTGTTGACTATAAATATCTCTCCTCTTTTCCCCGCCCATGTTATCCTTGTTGACTATAAATATCTCTCCTCTTTTCCCCACCCATGTTATCCTTGTTGACTATAAATATCTCTCCTCTTTTCCCCACCCATGTTATCCTTGTTGACTATAAATATCTCTCCTCTTTTCCCCGCCCATGTTATCCTTGTTGACTATAAATATCTCTCCTCTTTTCCCCGCCCATGTTATCCTTGTTGACTATAAATATCTCTCACCTTCCTTGATGTTGGGTCAGATACACTCCTTTAGGAGAACCCTTTTTGGTTCTAGATAGAATAGGGTTCTTTAAAGGGTTCTTCTAGCAGGTTCTAGAGAGCACCTTGTTTCTAAGAGTGTAAGGATCGGTGTTATAACAACAGCCATCCCCTGACCTGTACACAGATTCTCTTCCTTTCTGTAATCACACACTGTATATTTGATGAGAAGGTGTATCAGGTATACATTTAATCTGCGTGTGTACATCACTGTATATTTGATGAGAAGGTGTATCGGGTATACATTTGATCTGCGTGTGTACATCACTGTATATTTGATGAGAAGGTGTATCGGGTATACATTTGATCTGCGTGTGTACATCACTGTATATTTGATGAGAAGGTGTATCGGGTATACATTTGATCTGCGTGTGTACATCACTGTATATTTGATGAGAAGGTGTATCGGGTATACATTTGATCTGCGCGTGTACATGTGTGCATGCATGTTTGTCTCGTCCGCAGTTTATTTGCATTTCCCCTCCCCCCCTGGAACGCTGCTGCTACTCTCTGTTATTATCTATGCATATTCACTTTAATAACTCCACCTACATGTACATATTACCTCATATTACCTACCGTTACCTCGGTAACGGTACCTCCTGTATATAGCCCCACTATTGTTATTTACTGCTGCTCTTTAATCATTTGTTATTCTTATCTCTTACTTTTTGTATTTTCTTAAAACTGCATTGTTGGTTAAAGGCTTGTAAGTAAGCATTTCACTGTAAGGTCTACTACACCTGTTGTATTTGGCGCATGTGACAAATAACATTTGATTTGATGTGATTTCTATAATCGGACTCACCCTCTCCACCCCAGGTGTCAGCTCTGAAGGGTAACCTGGGGGAGACAGGTCAGAAGTACAGCCTGGAGATGGAGCGTCTGCAGACCACGCTGTCCCAGCTGGAGGAGGACCTGTCTCAGCTGCGTCTGGACATGCAGGTGCTCACTGGTAGCCCAGGGGCTAAGGAGGTGGAACTGTACTCATATTTCCGTTGTTTACAGTAACAAAGGGACTAATAAAGTTGTATTGTATTTTATTGCAGCGCAACAAGACGGACTATGAACAGCTGCTCCGCATCAAGCAGAACTTAGAGCTGGAGATCGCCACCTACAGGAGACTGCTGGAGGGAGAGGAGACGTGAGTCACTAGGATGATCATCTTTATGTGAACATTTAAAGGGAAATCATTTTCAACTTCATATTCATCATCTCCAGCACCACCCCAACATCAACATATGTGAAAATTGCACATTTCTATGTTTTGTAGTAAAAGATATAGAGGAAGATAAGTGTTTCCAATGACATCATCAGTGTGCATCGTGTGATTTTAACCAATTATGAGTAGGCATTGCCTGCTAATTGTCTACTAATTCATTGATGATGTCATTGGAAACGCCTCTCTTCTTCTATCTTTGTTACATATAATGCCATGGTCAGAGGTAAAGAAGGGGTGCTTAATACTGTATATCCAGGAAGGTTCTGCTCTCAGTGGAGTTTATTCAAACAGATAATTGTTCTTCCTGGAACATAACATCTTCTGCCAGTGACAATTTCCATGTATCAGTTAAAGTCATTGGGCACATTCTTTTCCCATTATTGATGCAGGATTAAAGAAGCGCCATCACCAAAACGTGAGTAACAGTACTTTAACTTGACATCACTCTCACATCCTCATTGACACAGGCTAACCTAAGCAAACATCAACAATTACTTACTCAGCAACACATTGATTGATTGGCGCACAATTGGCCCAGCGTCCTCCAGGTTTGGCCTGGAGTAGGCCGTCATTGTAAATACAAATTTGTTCTTAACTGACTTGCCTAGTTAAATAAAGGTTAAATAAATAAAAAATAAGAAATGTAAATGATTGTGGATGTGACCGTACACATGGATGGAGAAAGCTCCTCTATCAGTGTGACATTAGGTAATTCCATCCATGGCGTGTGATAAGAGTCCCCATTCATTCATGAATAGGTCATTTCATTCTCACACAGAGAGACCTCAATTCACCTCAGTCTCTCAAATGGACTGCATGGACTTATCCTGATCACCCATCCTGATCACCCATCCTGGTCACCCATCCTGATCACCCATCCTGGTCACCCATCCTGATCACCCATCCTGGTCACCCATCCTTGTTTCCCTTTCTTATCTTCCCTCCTCCCTTCTCCAACTCACCTTCACATTCACTCTCACCTTCACAGAGCATTTCATTGGTCTGAATGTTCACCAGTCTCAAGTCCAGGGGGGTTACGCTCCCGGGTGAAGTTTCCCCTAGGTACAGATTTAGATTTAGGATCAGCCCCCCCCCCCCCCCCCCCCCAATCCTAGTCGGGAAACTGCAAAACTGACCCAAGATCAGAATCTAGGGGCAACTTTACCCCCCACCAAGCAGTTACACTGGGAAACGACCCGAGACTAGCTTGTGTAGGTACTGTCTGTGACCTAGAGTAAAGTTGAGGTACTCCGGGCCATTGGCTCGCTGACAAAGCCAACTGCCCAACAGCTATTTACACTACAGGTTTAAAATAGGGTCAGCGGTGTTGCCTTATGTCAGATACAACTTGATTCTGTGCTGCTTCCGCCACCCTGGCATCAAATCAAGGGGCCGTGGCCACAGACTAATGGCAGTTTCACAAACCTGCAAACAAAGCAACGCCCAAAACAGAGCTGTCCCTAGCAACTGCATTAGGTGAAAATAATACCAAGTCTCAATGTTGTAACGTATTGTTACTGTAGGCTTGTGACTACTCACTGAATCAATTTGGTAGCACTTTATTTGGGGTGTACTTACAAAATGAATTCTTAGCACATTCATAAACTATACTTAATACATTCATAAGCTATACTTAACTCATTCATAAGCTATACTTAACACATTCATAAGCTATATTTAACACATTCATAAGCTATACTTAATACATTCATAAGCTATATTTAACACATTCATAAGCTATATTTAACACATTCATAAGCTATATTTAACACATTCATAAGCTATACTTAACTCATTCATAAGCTATATTTAACACATTCATAAGCTATATTTAACACATTCATAAGCTATACTTAACTCATTCATAAGCTATATTTAACACATTCATAAGCTATATTTAACACATTCATAAGCTATACTTAACTCATTCATAAGCTATATTTAACACATTCATAAGCTATATTTAACTCATTCATAAGCTATATTTAACACATTCATAAGCTATATTTAACACATTCATAAGCTATATTTAACACATTCATAAGCTATATTTAACACATTCATAAGCTATACTTAACTCATTCATAAGCTATATTTAACACATTCATAAGCTATACTTAACTCATTCATAAGCTATATTTAACACATTCATAAGCTATACTTAACTCATTCATAAGCTATATTTAACACATTCATAAGCTATATTTAACTCATTCATAAGCTATATTTAACACATTCATAAGCTATATTTAACACATTCATAAGCTATATTTAACACATTCATAAGCTATATTTAACACATTCATAAGCTATACTTAACTCATTCATAAGCTATATTTAACACATTCATAAGCTATGCTTAACACATTCATAAGCAGTAGATATATCATCAACACGTTGTCAAGTTCATAGGTCGTGTTACAATTCAGAGCCTGTTGGGTTACAGTAATACTGTGACATCCTCTTCCTCTTCCTCAACCTCTTCCTCTCGTTTCCCTGCAGAGGAGCCGGATGTGCGGACCAGGAAGATAGTGAAGGTGGTGACTCAGACTATGATCAACGGCAAGGTGGTGGATGAGTCCAGCGAGGTGGAGCAGATACAGGAGGAGGTGAAGAAGAAGAAGAAGTGAGAGGGGCCTCATCATCATCATCATCATCTTCATATAGCCTCGTTATTGTTATTTTATTGTGTTATTTTTTAAATTAATTTTTACTTTATTTAGTAAACATTTTCTTAACTATATTTTCTTAAAACTGCATTGTTGGTTAAGGGCTTGTAAGTAAGGATTTCACAGTAAGGTCTACACCTGTGTGACAAATAACATTTGATTTGATTTGATCATTTCTTCTCACACATTGTGGTCAAGGGCCAGCCTTACCCACGGACCCTCAGGGGCCTCCACCAACATGGATGTCTGTTTCATTCCCATCAGAGTGTTAGTCTTCCCTGTTTCTTTCACAGCCTCGTGGATATGTCTGGGGACACTATGAGATATATAGTATGCATACAATAATATAATAATACAATAATATGAGATGTACTGAAAGTCAATGAGATGTCTCATACGGCATCCGTCCCTCAGTTGTCATGACTAACATGGCTGTTGTTTAATAAAAGGTTTTGCTTTGTGCATTAAACTATTTATTTCTATATTTAGGTAACAAGCAATAGACACAGTAAATCTCTTTCAACTGAAGTGCATTTTTTGGGCTGGGTTTTCAACATGCTTTTGTGTCTGTATCTATAAACTTCTGTAATGTCTGAAATAAAGGTTTGTCTTTTAGTCAAAGTTGGTGTTATTTTCTCTTTTATTTTGTTTCATCATCATGGAGTATCCAAAATACTTCTTATAACTATCAACCACACTCTACAATGTTAAGACGTATTACATCCAACACATTCCACACATACTCAAAACATACTCAAAACACATTCTATGATTTCTACACATACTCAAAACATACTCAAAACACATTATATGAATTCTACACATACTCAAAACATACTCAAAACACATTCTATGAATTCTACACATACTCAAAACATACTCAAAACACATTCTATGAATTCTACAGATACTCAAAACACATTATATGAATTCTACACATACTCAAAACATACTCAAAACACATTCTATGAATTCTACACATACTCGAAACATACTCAAAACACATTCTATGAATTCTACACATACTCAAAACACATTCTATGAATTCTACACATACTGAAAAAAATTATATGTAAAACCATGAAACTACCCTGTCTACTACGTAGCCTGATGAGCACAATGACACGTCAGTGGAGATAACTGTGCCTGTTCATGTGCGTGTGATGACAGCTTTGTGCAGTAGGGAGGCATGCATACAACACTGCAAGGTTACCTTCATGTTGAGCCTAAACGTCTGTCTGACAGCTCTGATTAATGCTCCAGACCTATTCATCCATCATAGCACTTAGCTAATCACACTTTATAATGATGAAAGGTTAGTAAGACTATTCGATTTGATTTGATGTGCTTGTTGTACTTATGGCCTTTAATCAACTTTAACGTTGAAGTCAAATAATGCAAATGCCATCCAATCTTTCACCAGAATACTTTACCTTGTAATCAGAGACATTTAGTAAATGCTGCTTGGACTTAGAGGTCCCTGCACAGCAATTTGTGTGCACATATGTTTAAAGGCAGACTGCCATGCAATCTCTGAACAATGAAGTCATCGATTTGATGTCTCTGTTAATCTTTGCATTGGAAAAACCATTAGGTGTTTCATTAAGTATATAGGGTGGTTTTTCTGGTTTTGGGTTGTGAGGTATGAGACAGAGGTGCCGTCTAAATAATGTTTTACTAAATGACTGACTGACTTCAACAGACAAACAGCTTTTACAATGACAAGTTCATGATCTCCATCAAATGCAAGTCAGCTGAGTCCAAAAACTGTGTTGCTGAAATACATTGTTGTGAATGTAAAGCAGTGTGTTGCTGAGCTACACAGATGTAATTACATAATCATTAACTGCAGAAACCATTATGCTGTCACCTTGGCATCAGTTATTTATGGGAAGATAATCTGTGAAAGCAAAAAATGTGTCTAAATATGCGGTAGGAGAGGGCTGTTTGTAAGTAGGTGTGGGTCTGTCCGGGTCTGTGAGGGTCTGTCCGGGTCTGTGAGGGTCTGTCCGGGTCTGTGTGGGTCTGTCCCGGTCTGTGTGGGTCTGTCCAGGTCTGTGTGGGTCTGTGTGGGTCTTTGTGGGTCTGTCCGGGTCTGTGAGGGTCTGTCCGGGTCTGTGTGGGTCTTTGTGGGTCTGTCCCGGTCTGTGTGGGTCTGTCCAGGTCTGTGTGGGTCTGTCTAGGTCTGTGTGGGTCTGTGTGGGTCTTTGTGGGTCTGTCCCGGTCTGTGAGGGTCTGTCCGGGTCTGTGTGGGTCTGTCCAGGTCTGTGTGGGTCTGTGTGGGTCTTTGTGGGTCTGTCCCGGTCTGTGTGGGTCTGTCCCGGTCTGTGTGGGTCTGTCCAGGTCTGTGTGGACTACACAGACCCACACAGACTCACACAGACTCACACAGACCTGGACAGACCCACATAGACCCACACAGACCTGGACAGACCCACACAGACCGGGACAGACCCACAAAGACCCACACAGACCCGGATAGTCATGTATGATCATGTATACTCATGTATGGTCTTGTATAGTTATGTATGTGTGTGTTGCTTCCAAAGCTCTCCATCAACACAGGGGAGTGGTCACAGTCAGACATTGAGCCCTTCTTGGGAGGTGATTGTCTCTCTGGACACTAATCACTGTCACAATGAACAATTATTGGAAATATGAGTGTGTCTGCTTGTCTCTTTCCTCTACTGTACCATCCTCAACCAGCCAAGCCACACGGGCTGAGGAGATCAGGGTGTGTGTGGGACTTTCCCAGCAACAAACCCTCTAAGCTCCCTGACACACATCAGAGAAGGGACTGACTGATGAGGGTGGGCGCCACACTATGTGCCCAGCCCAACGTTTCTCCTTCCTTCCATCCTTAATAACGGCCACTTTCAGAGATCTGTTAAACCCTACTATTGGCAAGGCGTGAGCTGAGGCAGACTGAGAGGAATGTGAGGCATAGTATATGTAACAGTATAACTTTAAACCATCCCCTCGCCCCGACCTCGGGCGCGAACCAGGGACCCTCTGCACACATCAATAACTGACACCCACGAAGCGTCGTTACCCATCGCTCCACAAAAGCCGCGGCCCTTGCAGAGCAAGGGGAAACCCTACTTAAATCTCAGAGCAAGTGACGTAACTGATTGAAACGCTACTAGCGCGTACCCGCTAACTAGCTAGCCATTTCACATCCGTTACACTCACCCCCCTTTCAACCTCCTCCTTTTCCGCAGCAACCAGTGATCCGGGTCAACAGCATCAATGTAACAGTATAACTTTACGGCGTCCCCTCGCCCCGACACGGGCGCGAACCAGGGACCCTCTGCACACATCAACAACGGTCGCCCACGAAGCATCGTTACCCATCGCTCCACAAAGGCCACGGCCCTTGCAGAGCAAGGGGAAACCCTACTTAAATCTCAGAGCAAGTGACGTAACTGATTGAAACGCTACTAGCGCGTACCCGCTAACTAGCTAGCCATTTCACATCCGTTACATATAGCCAGACATAGTATAGGAGAGATTCCGTCCCTCTCTCATTCATAAGTTTATGATAAACAGACGTCTATGACAGATGTCTATGACAGATGTTCGTTCGTCTGTCTGTCTGTCATAGGCATCTATCTATCATAAACTATCTATCTATCACAAACAGACAGGTGTGTTTCAGAAGACACTATAAACATGTACACGTTGCCTGTGTGTGCAGTCGTGTGTGACACACCTGTCCTAAGGAGATGTGTCTGTCTGGGTGGTGCACCACAACATGAGCCTCTGGAAGCCTTATTGATGAGCCAGATTAAGGCCTGTATAATGACTGTGTAATAATGACTGTGCAGTAATGTTTGGCAATGACTGTTATTATTATTATGGTGGTGATGAACAACACCTTCCCTTGTCTCTCTGTCTGGGTTCTGCCTACAGTAGAGTTTCTCCGGAGGTCAGATCAGGTCTTGGAAGTCTGAGGCTATTGTTGTTTCTTAAGAGGCTCCAGTCAACAAATTAGACTATAGTTAATTCAATATATCATTCATCTTCAATCCCTTGTCCCGATATGAAAGGTAAATAATTACTACAACTTGACCCAGCTTGTCAAAGCTGTGATGCTGATCAGACATTTCTTTTCTACAACTCAACAGACATAGAGAAACAGGTCTCGGCATGCTTCTCCACATCATTATATTTTGGGTCCTCGTAATCTACTGGACCACTAAGGATGGGGAAAATACCTGAAGTGTGACCTCAGACACAATACCTTATGATCTGTGTTTTACCTGGATGAGATGTAACCAGACTGTTCTCATGTGTCTGTCTGTCTGTCTGTCTGTCTGTCTGTCTGTCTGTCTGTCTGTCTGTCTGTCTGTCTGTCTGTCTGTCTGTCTGTCTGTCTGTCTGTCTGTCTGTCTGTCTGTCTGTCTGTCTGTCTGTCTGTCTGTCTGTCTGTCTGTCTGTCTGTCTGTCTGTCTGTCTGTCTGTCTGTCTGCCTGCCTGCCTGCCTGCCTGCCTGCCTGCCTGCCTGCCTGCCTGCCTATCTGCCTGCCTGTCTGCCTGTCTGTCTGCCTATTTGTCCGCATAGGGAGTTCTGACGATCAGGAACCTATTGTTTAGGATTAGCTATGCCAAAGCAAACACCTAGCTTTTGTAAAAGGTCATTACCATCTAATACAGATATGTGAAAACATCCCCAAAGTATTAGAAAACAAAAACAAACCATATAATGGTCTTGTAATTTACTCATGTTTGGCGATACTGTACTTGAGAATGTTTTTAACTGGAAATACTTCCACTCATTAAGGTGTCATCATCATCATCACTTTGTAAAAGAACATGGTCACAACAAGGATCAACATGAACTTTAAACCAAACAGAGACAGGTGGGAGACAGAGGAATCATACGGAGGTCGACACCACATACCCCCCTCTGACTGGTACAGTGTAAAGACTACGGCTCTCCCACACTACCTCCGGAGGTCTACACCACATACCCCCTCTGACTGGTACAGTGTAAAGACTACAGCTCTCCCACACTACCTCCGGAGGTCTACACCACATACCCCGCTCTGACTGGTACAGTGTAAAGACTACAGCTCTCCCACACTACCTCCGGAGGTCTACACCACATACCCCCCTCTGACTGGTACAGTGTAAAGACTACGGCTCTCCCACACTACCTCTGGAGGTCTACACCACATACCCCCTCTGACTGGTACAGTGTAAAGACTACGGCTCTCCCACACTACCTCCGGAGGTCTACACCACATACCCCCCTCTGACTGGTACAGTGTAAAGACTACGGCTCTCTCACACTACCTCCGGAGGTCTACACCACATACCCCCTCTGACTGGTACAGTGTAAAGACTACGGCTCTCCCACACTACCTCCGGAGGTCTACACCACATACCCCCTCTGACTGGTACAGTGTAAAGACTACAGCTCTCCCACACTACCTCCGGAGGTCTACACCACATACCCCCCTCTGACTGGTACAGTGTAAAGACTACGGCTCTCACACCACATTTTACCTTAACTACCTTAATACCTGTAGACAACATTTTTGCTCTGTTAGTCAAATTGAAAATGAAAGGCTTTTAAAATAGCCACACATTTGTGAATCATTGCATTAATCAGGTGTGAAACACTAAGTGCAATACGGTTTAGATGTGAAGCTCCTGTATAGATTGAATTGCTATTCTTATGTCCAGGGGCGCAACTTTGCTTTTAGAAGTGGGGGGGACAGTTGTTTTCTTTTGGATTTTTCATCAAGTTGGATAAACACCCCAAACAGGTTTCCTGACCGCTCAGAGGCGTCCACATGGTCCTAAAGCACACAGTTGCCTCGTTTTTATCACATTCCAATGATAAAACTGGGAGGGACAAAAATGCAATTTCAGAATGAGGGCTGGACAAGTCCCCCCCCCCCGTCCTATAGTATTTACGGTATAATAGCAGCACTCACACATTAGGCAGGAATGTGGCTTTGGCCACATCACATCCAAGGCTAATGTAAACAGAAAAGTTGCAAATCTGATGTTGAAATCAAATCAAATCAAATTGTATTTGTCACATGCGCCGAATACAACAGTGAAATTACAGTGAAATGCTTACTTACAAGTCCTTAACCAACAATGCAGTTTTAAGAAGAAAACATTTGAAATATAACTAATCAATAAGGAGCAACAATAAAATAACAGACGCGAGGTTATATACAGGGTGTTCCGGTACAGAGTCAATGTGGAGGCTATATACAGGGTGTTACGGTACAGAGTCAATGTGGAGGCTATATACAGGGGGTACCGGTACAGAGTCGATGTGGAGGCTATATACAGGGTGTTACGGTACAGAGTCAATGTGGAGGCTATATACAGGGGGTTCCGGTACAGAGTCAATGTGGAGGTTATATACAGGGTGTTACGGTACAGAGTCAATGTGGAGGCTATATACAGGGTGTTACGGTACAGAGTCAATGTGGAGGCTATATACAGGGGGTTCCGGTACAGAGTCAATGTGGAGGCTATATACAGGGTGTTACGGTACAGAGTCAATGTGGAGGCTATATACAGAGGGTACCGGTACAGAGTCAATGTGGAGGCTATATACAGGGTGTTCCGGTACAGAGTCAATGTGTGGGGGTACAGGCTAGTCGAGGTAATTGAGGTAATATGTACATGTAGGTAGAGGTAAAGTGACTATGCATAGATAATAACAGAGGATAGCAGCAGTGTAAAAATGGGGAGTGGGGACAATGCAAATAGTCCTGGTAGCCATTTGATTAGCTGTTCAAGTCTTATGGCTTGGGGGTACAAGCTGTTATTATGAAGCCTTTTTGACCTGCACTTAGAGAGATACAGTAGATCTCACTAGACATATTTTACTCATGAAAACCCACCCATAGAGGGTGACAGGTGTGTTGTTGAGGCCCTTACAGTTTCAGAGAAGCTTGTGAGAGGCTGACTGGATTGAGACAGTCCACCCTAAAGTGGAGAAAAGTCCTAATCGTTTGGCCTTGAAGTCATCACTATGATTCCAGGTGGCTCCTAACAGATCTTATGAGGTCTGGTGGATTGGTGAGATCAGGGAAAGGCCAGGAAGAAGTGAACCTCTCACAGTATTTGGTCCCTTCAGGGTTGTGTCATCACTGTTGGACTATTTGACTCACATGTTCCCAGTATTACCTCAGAGGACAGCTCTCCAACCCAGTTCCAGGTGACCTATTTTTTATTTTTAAAAGTCAGTTAAGTTGAGAACAAATTCTTATTTTCAATGACAGCCTAGGAACAGTGTGTTAACTGCCTTGTTCAGGGGTAGAACAACAGATTTTTACCTTGTCAGCTCAGGGATTCGATCTTGCAACCTTTCGGTTACTAGTCCGACGCTCTAACCACTAGGCTACCTGCCACCCCTATAATGATATATATCTATTCTACAGCCTAGTCTGAATTGCCAGATTGAGGACATGTATTTTTTTCACAAAGTAGTGTAGTATTATTCACAAATGTAAATTGTCTTCATCGGGCTTCCTTAAGCTGAGAACATTGTGTAGAGATTGCTTTGAAGTCTGTGAAAGTTTGTACGGTAAATCTACAGTCTAGTCTGAATACTCAGATAGAGGAAAATGCATGTTTTTAAACGAGACGAATAATCAATATTCACAAAAATAATGTAGCATTCACAACTTTAAACTGCCTGTAAGCCCCAAGGCAAGATTGTTACTGTCGCATCATCAGACTAGGCCAGTTACAGGCTTTTCTCCTTCAAGCCATTAGCTCCTTGAGGAATATACTATCTATTATTGTCAGAGAAACAATCAAACGTCTATGGTTGTTGTCAGAACAACAAAGGCATTTAAGACTAAAAGAGAGCTGGGTTTTGATGTTCAACCACAGCCATGATTAGCCGACAGGGACAGCTGTGCTCCCGATCCCATATCCACCTGTTTGACCAGCACTCGCCTTGATCAACTATCAATTCAAATCAAATCAAATTGTATTTGTCACATGTGCCGAATACAACAGGTATAGTAGACCTTACTGTGACATGCTTACTTACAAGCCCTTGACCAACAATGCAGTTTTAAGAAAATATTTACGAAATAAACTAAAGTAAAAAATAAAATAAAAATGAAAAAATGAAAGAACAATAACAAGGCTATAGAGGGGGTACCGGTACCGAGTCAATGTGCGGGGGTAGAGGTTAGTGGAGGTCATTTGTACATGTAGGTAGGGGTATATTGACTGTGCATAGATAATAAACAGTAGCAGCTGGGGGGGTGTCAATGTAAATAGTTCAGGTGGCCATTTGATTAATTGTTCAGCAGTCTTATGGCTTGGGGGTAGAAGACTGCAATGAACTGTTATTTCCTTGGCAGCTCCTTACCTAGCCTACATTTTTGCCTTTATGTGGAACAACTCACAGAGCTCTTTGAAATGAGATGTTCTGGTCCCTCTTGGTCAGTTCAGAGAGATGATCAGAGACCTCTATGTTGAAAAATGTGTCTGTTTTTCTTCATATGTTTTGTAATTGTGTATATTGTATGTTGTATATATATGTTTGATGTATTTATGCAGGGCTCATCTGAAAAAGAGAGCCTAGTCTCAGTATAGCTTCCCTGTCCAAATACAGGTTTAATAATAATAATAACCTAATTTGTAAAGAAATTACAAGAATGCTTCAGGGGATATACTGTAGCTACAAATATAACGCCCTAAGGCAAATTCTGCAAGAAAAAGTATTAAGTTAATGCTAGCCAGATAGACTGAGATGTATATATACATATATACACACAATCATCTCAATCTATTTTTTTGGGAATCAAGCAGATATATTGTAGGGACTCAGTGTGTCTCTCATCTGGTGAAGGTAGTCATTTACAGCAGACACTTGATCATTGGCTTGCCTCAATGGCTGCTCTATTGTTTGTGTGGACTGCCCTCTGGTGGTGAAACCTTGACATGACAGCAGATAAATAATACAACCGTTACTTTTGCTACTTTTGTTATTTCATCATATTCCATTACATGTATTCAGTAGGTCGATGAAATTATAAAAGACAAAGGTAAATTAGGTGAATTATCTTCAATACCTTGTAGGCTAACTGTGTTGTTATACTAGGTTGCAGGAGTGACACACATGATGAAGAATAATTACGTCATGATCTGAGGATTAAATGAGAGCCGCATGAGGTGGAACAATTTTAGAAACTCAGCGCATATCAAACATATCGTAGGAATGACATAATATTAACGTTAGTGTTCTCATCACCTGTCTGAGGGGACTAAGGCATTTCAGCATGCGCTCCTGCGCACAATAAACGAAGTGCGTGCGTTTGGAACGCCCAGGAAACAGGAAGTGATCCGCAAGCGACTCTCTTTTTTTTGTGAATGAGCGGTGCTCGCTTGATGATGCTTCAGAGATGCGGGGATGATTACAGACATTTGTCAGCCTACACAATTATAGACACCATATAATTCGTCACCCACCCTAGGCTACGTACTGTATTCAGGAGAAGGAAGAAGAGTAGACTAGGGACTCTACTTCATACTCATATCAGGCGAGTTTGAAATATGCAATCTCTTCTGCTGCATCATTCAACTACAACAATACACTGTCTGTAATTCATGACCAGATTGTTTTCGAACGTATTGTTCAGTTGATATTGTCGGATATGCAGTAGCACTCGTCATGAAGATACAAGATCCCCACATGAGAAAAAGCACATTTTCAGTCATTGACTGGCCTGTAACTTTTAGATAAATAAAATATCTCGTCTATAAAAAAAACGATGAGAAATATATTTACAAGCAAAATACGTTTTGTGTCACTAGAAAGGTCCCTCATAAACAGTAACAACTATGTAATGATGATGTTATAACATTGTAATTACAGAGAGAGAGAAGAGCACCACCACCATGTCATCGTCCTTCTCAGACACACTCCAGTTCCGTTTCTCCAGCCCCGTCCACGATGACTCCATCCTGCAAAAGATGAGCCTGCTGAGAGAGGACCGACGCTTCTGTGACGTCACCCTCGTCCTCGGATCAGGGTCGTTCCGCTTCCCGGGTCACCGGGTGGTTCTGGCGGCCTCCTCTGCTTTCCTCCGGGACCAGTTCCTGCTGCACGAGGGGAGCCGGGAGCTGCTGGTGACCGTGGTGCCCAGTGCGGAGGTGGGCCGTCGGCTGCTCCTGTCCTGTTACACAGGCCACCTGGAGGTCCCTCTGAGGGAGCTGGTCAGCTATCTGACGGCAGCGAGCGCACTGCAGATGAGCCACGTGGTGGAGAGGTGTGCCCAGGCCGTCTCTCAGTACCTGGACCCCACCCTGGCCCATCTGAAGCTGGAGAGGAGCCCAGAGACTGAGGGGACCCCTCCACCACCACCAGACAGCGTTAAACCCCAACCCAGCTCAGCATGTCTGGACGAGGGGGAGATGGAGGGGGAGACCCAGGAGGACCCAGAGGACAGGGACCACAGCCTGACCTCAGAAGACACTCTGGACAGTGTCCACATGGTACACACTAACAGCACGTACCCTTACAGCCCGTACCCTTATCCGACGGGCGCCCACAGACGCAAGCAGCGCCCACCCACGCCATGCAGAGAGTATAGGAAGAGGACCTTCCACCCAGCAGGAAGTCCTGACCATAGCAGTTCAGGATTGGCTGACAGCTCCCAGGACCAGGAAGTGGGCGGGGACTCTGGAGAGGACATATACATGCTTGCTGCTCGTCATATGCAGGGGGTTGGGGGCGGGTCTCCCGAGACCTCCTTCAGAGTTCTGACGGGGGCAGAGTTTTCAGGACGGGAGCAGGAGATGCTCCTCCAGAGACCCTACCTGTGCAGGAAGTGTGACCGAGGGTTCCACCACCTGGACAGCTACGTGGGACACCTAAAGGAACACAGGCTCTACCCGTGTCTTCTCTGTGGGAAGAGCTTCAGCCAGAAAAGCAACCTGACCCGACACATCAGGGTTCACACAGGGGTCAAGCCTTTCCAGGTGAGTGGAACACATCCCTCCACCTTTACTGTGTTTAAAGCACTTTGAGCATCTTGACAAGCTCCTATGTGACTCAGTTGGTAAGCGTGTGGGGCTGTCAATGCCAGGGTTGTGAGATGTATAAGATGTATTTTAGAATTGTTTGTATGTAATGTATTGTAATCTGCTTTGGATGTAACTGTCTGCTAAATTTCATATATTATTATTTTATTACTATACTATTATTCCAGTGCCCGCTTTGCCACAAGACCTTTTCCCAGAAGGCCACGCTGCAAGACCACCTTAACCTCCACACAGGGGACAAGCCACACAAGTGCAACTACTGCGCCATCCATTTCGCACACAAACCAGGCCTCCGGCGCCACCTCAAGGACATCCATGGCAAGAGCAGCCTTCAGAACATGTTTGAGGAGGTGGTGTGAGCCTGGCAGCTGCTGGACTTCTGCAGCAAGAGACTTCTGAGTTAAGCATACCAGTGCCTAAATTAAAACTACAAAGAATTAGAACTACAAAGAATTAAAACTACAGAGAATTAGAACTACAAAGAATTAAACCTACAGAGAATTAGAACTACAAAGAATTAAAACTGCAAAGAATTTGAACTACAAAGAAGTAAAACTACAGAGAATTAGAACTACAAATAATTAGAACTACATATAATTAGAACTACAAATAGTTAAAACTACAAAGAATTTGAACTACAAAGAATTTGAACTACAAAGAATTTGAACTACAAAGAATTAGAACTACAAACAATTTAAACTACAAATAATTAGAACTACAAAGACAAGGAGGAAACTAGTGTAAATGTATTGCACTCAATGTGTATATATGCCAGTATATATTCAACTTGTCTGCCTCTTTAATGATGTAGGTAGAGTTTTAGCACAGACCAATGTCTAAATGAAAACTATGTAGAAGAGCAGGCCAGGAGGGAGAAGTAGACTAAACTAGAGTGGATTGAAAAGATATTGACGTCAAAAGTTCTCGAAATGACCAACTGGAGATGATCTTTCACTAGTTTGCCTCTTTCCTAATGTGATGTTTTTGCACTTTATTTTCTCCCCCCATCCAGAGACTCTAATGTGGTGTTTTTGCACTTTATTTTCTCCCCCCATCCAGAGACTCTAATGTGGTGTTTTTGCACTTTATTTTCTCCCCCCATCCAGAGACTCTAATGTGGTGTTTTTGCACTTTATTTTCTCCCCCCATCCAGAGACTCTAATGAGTGTTTTGATGGACGAGCACAGGAACATACAGAATCAGTCACCAAACTGTAGCTACATCACTGCTATTTATATTTCTGTGCATTAGTGTGTGTACCCACAAGTGTGTGTGTGTGTGTGTGTGTGTGTGTGTGTGTGTGTGTGTGTGTGTGTGTGTGTGTGTGTGTGTGTGTGTGTGTGTGTGTGTGTGTGTGTGTGTGTGTGTGTGTGTGTGTGTACTGTAAGAGAATGTGTCCACCTGTCTGTGTTTCTGTACGATAGATATCTGCTGCTTTGATATATGGTCGTGACGCACAACACCTCGAAGGATCCCATGTGTGTGTTATTAAGATGATGTCATTAAGATGATGTCATTAAGATGATGTCATTAAGATGATGTCATTAAGATGATGTCATTAAGATGTTGTTAAGATGATGTCATTAAGATGATGTTATTAAGATGATGTCATTAAGATGATGTCATTAAGATGATGTCATTAAGAGGATGTTATTAAGATGATGTTGTTAAGATGATGTCATTAAGATGATGTCATTAAGAGGATGTTATTAAGATGATGTTGTTAAGATGATGTCATTAAGATGATGTTATTAAGATGATGTCATTAAGATGATGTTGTTAAGATGATGTCATTAAGATGATGTTATTAAGATGATGTTATTAAGATGATGTCATTAAGATGATGTTGTTAAGATGATGTCATTAAGATGATGTTATTAAGATGATGTCATTAAGATGATGTTGTTAAGATGATGTTATTAAGAGGATGTTGTTAAGATGATGTTATTAAGATGATGTCATTAAGATGATGTCATTAAGAGGATGTTATTAAGATGATGTTGTTAAGATGATGTTATTAAGATGATGTCATTAAGATGATGTTGTTAAGATGATGTTGTTAAGATGATGTTGTTAAGATGATGTTATTAAGATGATGTCATTAAGATGATGTCATTAAGAGGATGTTATTAAGAGGATGTTGTTAAGATGATGTCATTAAGATGATGTTATTAAGATGATGTTATTAAGATGATGTCATTAAGATGATGTTATTAAGATGATGTTATTAAGATGATGTCATTAAGAGGATGTTATTAAGATGATGTCATTAAGATGATGTTATTAAGATGATGTTATTAAGATGATGTCATTAAGATGATGTCATTAAGATGATGTCATTAAGAGGATGTTATTAAGATGATGTTGTTAAGATGATGTCATTAAGATGATGTTATTAAGATGATGTTATTAAGATGATGTCATTAAGATGATGTTATTAAGATGATGTTATTAAGATGATGTCATTAAGATGATGTTATTAAGATGATGTTATTAAGATGATGTCATTAAGAGGATGTTATTAAGATGATGTCATTAAGATGATGTCATTAAGAGGATGTTATTAAGATGGTGTTGTTAAGATGATGTCATTAAGATGATGTTATTAAGATGATGTCATTAAGATGATGTCATTAAGAGGATGTTATTAAGAGGATGTTGTTAAGATGATGTCATTAAGATGATGTTGTTAAGATGATGTTGTTAAGATGATGTTGTTAAGATGATGCTGTTAAGATGATGTTATTAAGATGATGTCATTAAGATGATGTCATTAAGAGGATGTTATTAAGATGATGTTGTTAAGATGATGTCATTAAGATGATGTTATTAAGATGATGTCATTAAGATGATGTTATTAAGATGATGTTGTTAAGATGATGTTATTAAGATGATGTTGTTAAGATGATGTTGTTAAGATGATGTTATTAAGATGATGTTATTAAGATGATGTCATTAAGATGATGTTATTAAGAGGATGTCATTAAGATGATGTCATTTAGATGATGTCATTAAGATGATGTCATTAAGATGATGTCATTAAGATGATGTTATTAAGATGATGTTGTTAAGATGATGTTGTTAAGATGATGTCATTAAGAGGATGTTATTAAGAGGATGTTGTTAAGATGATGTTATTAAGAGGATGTTGTTAAGATGATGTTATTAAGATGATGTTGTTAAGATGATGTTATTAAGAGGATGTTGTTAAGATGATGTTGTTAAGAGGATGTTGTTAAGATGATGTTGTTAAGGTGATGTTGTTAAGATGATGTTGTTAAGATGATGTTGTTAAGATGATGTCATTAAGAGGATGTTATTAAGATGATGTCATTAAGATGATGTTGTTAAGGTGATGTTGTTAAGAGGATGTTTTGGTTTTACTACTTGAAGCACCTGTAAACATTGTAAACTGAAAATAATGAGGTAGTTTTATGCTGATTTAGAAATCAGACATTGCTAATTTTAGGTAATTTAGCAAATTTAACATTAGCTGTCTCTTTTCATATGAATATTGCATAATGTCTCATTGATTAAATGTGTGTCTGTTTAAATCAGCAGTTCTCTTGTCATGGTTGTAGATTTTTTAACTGCATACTGCGTTGTAGACTTTTATAGATGGCCACAAGGTGGCACGTGCAGTATTGGATGATGTGAATTTCATCTTTCTGACATTTCACTTGGAATAAAGAGTTTACTTGTAGACAGTCATTCTCCAAGAACACGTAATCATGGAATGTGTTGGTGTGTGTAGGAATGGAATGTATTAATCAATATGTTTTTTGCGTAAATGAGTACTCTACAATATGTTGGTGTTTCTGTGTGTTGGTCTGCAGGGCTATATGTTCTGCATGGGTAAGAGATGTAGAGTGAGGGAGGCAGTGGTATGCCCCAGTATATAACCTGAGTCATCTGTGTACCTCACTGAGCATCAGTATATAACCTGAGTCATCTGTGTACCTCACTGAGCATCAGTATATAACCTGAGTCATCTGTGTACCTCACTGAGCATCAGTATATAACCTGAGTCATCTGTGTACCTCACTGAGCATCAGTATATAACCTGAGTCATCTGTGTACCTCACTGAGCATCAGTATATAACCTGAGTCATCTGTGTACCTCACTGAGCATCAGTATATAACCTGAGTCATCTGTGTACCTCACTGAGCATCAGTATATAACCTGAGTCATCTGTGTACCTCACTGAGCCCCAGTATATAACCTGAGTCATCTGTGTACCTCACTGAGCCCCAGTATATAACCTGAGTCATCTGTGTACCTCACTGAGCATCAGTATATAACCTGAGTCATCTGTGTACCTCACTGAGCCCCAGTATATAACCTGAGTCATCTGTGTATTTCACTGAGCCCCAGTATATAACCTGAGTCATCTGTGTACTTCACTGAGCCCCAGTATATAACCTGAGTCATCTGTGTACTTCACTGAGCCCCTGTATATAACCTGAGTCATCTGTGTACCTCACTGAGCATCTACACTGTCTGAGTGGATACTCCTGCATGTCTGAGAGGGTTTCCTTGCTCTCTCTCCCCTCTTTAATCTCTCTCAGTCACTCTCTCCTCTTTCTCTTTTATCCCTTTGCTGGATAAATGTCAGCCTCACTCAGCTCAGTGCAACCCAACAATTCTCCCATGGTCCCCCCGGAGTACTGAGAGTGACACAGATCGACTGTAAAAGGGAGTAGTGTGTGTGTGTGCGTGCGTGCGTGCGTGCGTGCGTGCGTGCGTGCGTGCGTGTGTGTGTGTGTGTGTGCGTGCGTGTGTGTGTGTAAAGTGCTGTTTAGGACCGTTCCATTATTGAATGAGGAATGGAGGAGAGGAGAGAGGGGGAGTATTGGGCCTCTCTTTCTCCATCCTCTGAACTACGTTTCTGCTACTTCTAGAGCCATACTACAACCAGCCAAAACTTAGATTCCAGTATGGGCTCAATAACTAGGTTATTATAGGTAGGCTACAATCATGACACAGTAACAACTGATGATTTACTGAATGCTAGAAACATTCTGAATGCACTGCACTTTATCTTGCATTAGATTGTACTGTTAGACAAATAAGATTAGCAAGCAGAGACAGTGAGACGGTCAATTCGATAGGTGTCTGTCAATACAGCGCCAAAACCCGCTCAGAGCATTGTGTCTATAGGTCCTATCGCATCCCCTGTCTCTTTAAAAACGATGCGGTCCACGCCTCGAAAAGCGGCTTGTTCCGGCTTTGCCCCTTTACGTCTTTATCCTTGCCCATAATATGAAAATAGTACCACATACGCACAACCATAATAAACAAGGTGTCGAGGTAAATGTTCAATATATATTATTTTGTTCCGCTCGTTTTAACCCGAAACCCTATCCGGCTGATCAAGACGCGCCTGCTACCGGTACGCAGTTCAAAAACGGGAAGCGGAGTGATACAATACACACGATCGTTGTCCCTAGTTGTCAAACCAGGGGAGGGTAGGCTACCTGAGCGAACAAGTCGCGTAGGTTGGGAATGAATATAGAAATTGGACAAATAACTAATTTGATCTGCTGAAATGACAGTTTTCAATGCGGGATCTATATCATTTAGTTGATTACTGCTGTTCCATTGCAGCAGCTGCTGAATTTTTTTCTTCCGTTTGTTCTCTTGGACGATAAAAAGATGATCATTATAGTACTCCGTTACAGTGCCTAAGGTAAGTGACAGAAAGAGGCGCGACTTTCAGCTGGTTGTCCATTTCTGATTTGTTTGTGTTGCATGCTGCTAAAACGCTAGGCGAATGGCTGTACAATTTGGATGTGGAATCATGTAGTAAATGCAATTTATTTCGGAAATATTGGTGACTTAGCATTTTCTTTAGGGGAATTCATATTTATGCATCGAAAGTGCAGCCCAGTGTTATCATGAAGTCAATGAGAAAAAGAACAAATAAACAATTGCATCTTCATCTATTGGAAATAGAGCTATTATTCAATCAGGCTCTTTTCACAGAGGCATCAACAGATTCATGTTAGACAATGTTACACAAACTGGCTGTCCAATGAAGTTGCATAACAAAATGCAGGCTCCAATAATTATTGTTGCACCTACTTCCGTGTACAGTCAGATCTCTCACGAGTGATATGTGCCAGTGTCACCCACCCACCGCCAAGGTATTGATGCCAGGCTGAATACAGTCTGAAAAGGCCTTCTTAAATCAAAATGAATACAGTCTGATATACAGCATATCATGTGCCCCAGGCCTAATATCACAAGGCCTACAATTGTAAAGTTGCACTTATAGTTGTGTTTATAGAGGACTGCAGTTATTCTGTTCCAAAATGAGAATAACAAATGGTTAATTTAATTTAATAGTCTAATATTAACCCTGACAAATGGATTATGTTTGAAAGTCACTCTACTAATTAAATTGTAAAATGTTGACCTCAGAATAGATATCTAAACTGATAAACAAAAACAGGAAATAAACACTTTGGTTCTTTTTGAACCCAGGAAGAGGAAACAAGCTTGTTTTGTTGTTTTTCCTACAAACAGTTTGTTTTGAAAGGACCATGATTCAGATAACGAGGGGTTCTGAGCAAAGAGCAAGCTATACCGTGCAAAGGAATATAATATTGAACTATTCATTCAGGGGGTAGTGAGGGAATGGTGATTAGGTTTGTGGCGGTCTTTTTTCATGACTCAAATAGACAGTAATGACTGTGACTCATTGAAGCCCACTCTGCTGGCAATGTTCCGTATTCCATATTCTATATTCCACACAAACACACATGCACACACACCTATGCATGCACCTGTGCACACATTCTCTCTCTCTCGCTCTCTTTCTCTCTCTCTCTCTCTCTCTCTGTCTCTGTATTTCTCGCTCTCTCTGTCTCTCTCTCGCTCTCTCTCTGTCTCTCTCTCTGTATTTCTCGCTCGCTCTCTCTCTCTCTCTCTTTCTAAACCTCTCGCTCTTTATTTCTCCCTCTCTCTCTCTCTCTCTCTCTCTCTCTCTCTCTCTCTCTCTCTCTCTCTCTCTCTCTCTCTCTCTCTCTCTCTCTCTCTCTCTCTCTCTCTCTCTCTCTCTCACACACACACTCTTATAAAACAACCCTACTACTGGAGCTAACCTCCTCACATTCCAGGGGTTCAGGTTCTACCTCTGCCCAAAGGGAGGAGGAGGACCAACTAACATGAGGGCCTGTCCATCAGCAGACTCACAGATGATCCATTTAGAATGCCAGGCAGTCCTTTAGGTTCTAGAACACCTGCTGTTCTGTTGAGGCACATAGGGGACTCTTCGGGAGCCAACCGGGAACTCTATGGGGCCATGTGAGGACTGACTGGGGCATACAGTATGTGTGAGGAGAGCCAAATGTAAGGGGCCAAATGTGTATAGCCACATGTTAAATGTAAATTATCTGCTGGTGGAAGACTGTATGTCTGGACACCGCGCACCCTGGGCCACTTGGATGGTGTGTGTGTGTGTGTGTGTGTGTGTGTGTGTGTGTGTGTGTGTGTGTGTGTGTGTGTGTGTGTGTGTGTGTGTGTGTGTGTGTGTGTGTGTAGGAGGACAGATATCCCCTTTTCTCACCCACAGTAGTCACAAGATGATGAGCATGCCATTTCCTCTTGTTTATATATAGTTTATCACATCAGCTACTGATTGTATAAGATTCTATATCACGAGGAGATCAGGGCCAGTCTTTGCCTATCTGCTACTTTAGGCGAGACTGACAAACGCTGCCTCCCGCAAAACTAAAATAGTCCCAGTAAGCAAAATGACGTTGAAAAGACGTCTAAAAGACATCTAAAATACGTATTTTCCAGAAGTTGAAGTTAGGTTCAATTTAGGTTCTGAATGAAAGGTGAAAAGGTATTTTCCATATATTTAAAATACATCTTTTCCAAGACGTTGAAAAGGCATATTTTCTGGACGTTTAAAAATATGTATTTTCTGGATGTTAAAAATATATATTTTCCTGATGTTGAAATCAGGCTCATTTTTGTTTCTGAATGAAAGTTGAAAATAAGTAATTTATAAATGTCTATGTTTTGGCCAAATCAAGGCTGGTCAAGACCGGACAAAATCTGAACCAAACATAGACAATGTCTGTGGATGTGGAAATCAAGGCCAGTCTGGAACTGCACCAAAAAGAGAGGTCCAATCGGCATCGGCCTGTGCTTACTGAGGTGTAGCTTACCATGTTGTCTGAAATTGAATTTTATGAATGCCCATCAATGTGGTAAGCCTACTGTTTGTAAAACACCAAAGAACCTTGTCAGTACAGGACCAAAAAAATACATCCAAAAGAGGTCGGCTCATGCTTACTGGGGTGTAGCCTACCATGTCGGCCATCCATGTGGTAGGCCCATTTTTTGTAAAACAGGCCATTGCATTGACTTTATTAGTCCTGTTTGCTGTGACTAATCAATTTGACTATTTTAAACTCTGAATATCAGCTACCCAACTCTATCAGGAGTTATCGCGAGCCTATTTGCAATGTGTTTACACAGCGGGAAATGCAGAAGTATTTTATTTTTCGCTATGATCAGCTATGTCAAAAAATTTACGGTATGTCATAAATGTACTATACAAACTTGAAACCACTGATCATAATAATGGGATGAAACTCCTGGACAATAGTTGTGATTGTCCATTTTACTTTGACCTGTACCGTTTTTAGGATATGTTGTTTATTAACATGACAGCACATTTTTTTGATTGATCGCCATTTGGGTTAGGCTATTTGATCGGAGAAACCTCATGATGTCAAAAGTGTCAGTCTCATTACATCGACATACATTTTATCTCCAGCCTGTAGGCTACAGAAAATGCCACATACTATTTCAACCATATCGTATATCTGCTCCATGATTTATGTGAGATAAAAAAATTTAAGGAACGATGGTGGATCGCTGCAGAGATGCGTCTCTCCAACAGCAGCATGGAGACGCACGCTGGGAATGGACAAGCAAAATGTTTTGCGCCCCTGCCTTTAACAAAGTGGCCACTGCTTATCAACGGGCGGCACCAGCGTTCACCTAAAAAGCTCATACGCCACTGGTTGAGAGATATTGTCATAGTTTTTAGGCAGAATTATGTGAGGTTTTATGTGTTGTTGTTCGTGGTGCGTCTTGGTCAATTTATCTCAGAAAATGCCGCTCTCGTCTTTCTGCCACCCTAGGCGGCCCCCTAAACATTCATGAGGAGATGTTTTAAATGATCTGTGGCACCCCGAACAACAGGATATGTCGCTGTAGCTTACAGTCAGAAACAGGTGGTTTCAACGAGACACTGAATCACTCACTGTGGTTCAAATTGTATTTGCGGTTTCCCCGCCCAGAGGCTTCGGCGCGTCACCAAATCTAACTTCAGCTCTCCAAAAACGTTCCCCCGGTAGCTTTTACATACGTTTTCACTTTAGTCCGCGAGCCAGTGACTGAGCCCTCGCGGAAACATGACGCGCAAGATCAGCACAGAGTTGTTCACGCGGGAGAGGCAATGTGGACACCGCGCACCCTGGGCCACTTGGATGGTGTGTAATTTAGTTGGAAAAAAAGCTTGACCAGCTTGATCTTTTAGTAGATAGATTTGTAGGCATGCATATACTTTATGCAACGTTTCATTTTCTAGTTGTGTGAGATTCGTGAGTTGAGTTAATTGTTGTTTTTACTACATAATGGCATTTTCTAGTTAATGATGGACACAGCCAGCCAAGAATGCACGCACGCACACGCGAAGGCACGCATACACTTTCCTGACCTTAGGGTCACGGTGGATGGTGTCTCCCTCTCTCTGCACAATGATTGATTGTGAACAGTAGTGCGTTCCTTTGTTGCATAACTGAACTCAGCATTGCAGTAAGATAGTACAGGTCTAGCCTGGTAGAGCCATCTCTGGGCCTGCCTGATGCAACTTCCTCATGCCATGCATTGGGTGAGGGGTAATGATGGAGCAGTTGGTTCCACCCAGCAGTTACAGGTCTGTCGGTGCAGCTGTTGCATGAAGGAAAGTTCATTCCGTCGTGGCTCCTGGGTGCTTTTCTTGCTTTGTACAGAACCCCGTGATCTAAACTAAAGCCTTGCACAGGCTTGCTAATTGGCCAGATCGTCTGCAGCAATGATCCTTATCCATTTGGCTAATATTGGCTGTATGAGCATATTCTCTCTATCTCTGTCTGAACCAGACTCTGGCTTTACTGGAGACGTTGATATGGCGAATCTCCTGCCCATGAAGCAGCCATTCAACTTGCCATTCACTAGCTTTTCAAGGTTAACAATTATTTACTGCCGTCATGGCCGGTATGTATTTCCATAAAAGGTTGAAAATAAAAAGGTCTATTCGGCACGTCCAATCGTTCACGTCCCAAGGATCCCGGACAGCACTAACCTTACTGCCTACAAATCTACAATACAAAGGATGGTGCCGTAGAGGCATTTTTTCGGTTGCATGTACATTTTTATTTAGACCTTTTTTGAAAGTGCATACCGGCTGTGACAGCAGTAATTGACTATAGCTGCTAATCGAAACTCCATATTTGGTGAGTAACTTAGGTATTTTGACATTATTAAGCTTGAAACACTGCTTAATCGCAAGTTAAATGGCTGCTTCCTGGGCTTAAAGGAGTTTGCCATATAAAGACAGATTCTGGTTAAATCCCTGTCTCTCTCTGTGTGCCCATACTGATCCTGTTGCTGTCTTGGGTTTCACTCTGAGGATTTATAACCCTGTGCCCTGTAGCGGAGTGCAGAGAGAGAGAGAGAGAGAGAGAGAGAGAGAGAGAGAGAGAGAGAGAGAGAGAGAGAGAGAGAGAGAGAGAGAGAGAGAGAGAGAGAGAGAGAGAGAGAGAGAGAGAGAGAGAGAGAGAGAGAGAGAGAGAGAGAGAGAGAGAGAGAGAGAGAGAGAGAGAGAGAGAGAGAGAGAGAGAGAGAGAGAGAGAGAGAGAGAGAGAGAGAGAGAGAGAGAGAGAGAGAGAGAGAGAGAGAGAGAGAGAGAGAGAGAGAGAGAGAGAGAGAGAGAGAGAGAGAGAGAGAGAGAGAGAGAGAGAAGAGAGAGAGAGAGAGAGAGAGAGAGAGAGAGAGAGAGAGAGAGAGAGAGAGAGAGAGAGAGAGAGAGAGAGAGAGAGAGAGAGAGAGAGAGAGAGAGAGAGAGAGAGAGAGAGAGAGAGAGAGAGAGAGAGAGAGAGAGAGAGAGAGAGAGAGAGAGAGAGAGAGAGAGAGAGAGAGCTGCGCCCAGAAACGAGCCCTCTCAGTCAGCTGGTGTTGGACCTAACCAACCAAGCTGACACCAGCACTGCTTCAAAACAAAGAATTCCAATAAACAAAATCATGAACCAATCAAAGGACTCATATTTACAACATTGGAAAAACGAAACAAAATCCCAAAGCCGACTAAATTGCTATCTGACCCTAAACAGAGAATATGAATTGGCTGAATATCTCTACTCTGTCAGAGATTCGAAGCAGAGACAGATCCTTACCAAGTACAGGCTGAGTGACCACCGATTGGCAATAGAAACCGGCAGACATAAAAAGACATGGCTACCCAAAGAGGAGCGTGTATGTGGTCACTGCACGACAGGGGAGGTAGAAACAGAGATGCACTTTCTCCTTTACTGTGATAAATATTCCTCACCAAGAGATTCATTATTCACAGAAATGACTACATTTATTCCAAATTTTAACTTATTAAACCCAGAGGAAAAACTAAAAATACTCATGGGCGAAGGAGCAATGGCTCCTCTTGCAGCCAAATATGTATTTGCCTGCCATAGCCTGAGGGACACTGAATAATAACATCTGCATAGTAAGCAGTAACTTACTTATTATGACTGTTATTGTTTTTACTGTTATTGTTATTAGTATTATTATTGTTGTCTATCATTCCAAATAGTAATGGTATGGGTGGTAATGGTAATGATAGCAGTTTAAAGATGGTGGTGGTGGTAGTGGTGCATTACACCATACATAACATTCGACTATTGACTGTTACCATTTTATTGTTACTATTTTTATATTTAATTTTGTATTATTATTTACTGCCATTCTATATTATTATTTGTCATTGTTTTAATTGTATTACAATGTATATTGTATACATTGTTGCTTTGGCAATATTGACACAATGTTTTTCATGCCAATAAAGCAGCTTGAATTTTGAATTTTTTGAGAGAGAGAGAGAGAGAGAGAGAGAGAGAGAGAGAGAGAGAGAGAGAGAGAGAGAGAGAGAGAGAGAGAGAGAGAGAGAGAGAGAGAGAGAGAGAGAGAGAGAGAGAGAGAGAGAGAGAGAGAGAGAGAGAGAGAGAGAGAGAGAGAGAGAGAGAGAGAGAGAGAGAGAGAGAGAGAGAGAGAGAGAGAGAGAGAGAGAGAGAGGCTGAGCCCAGAAACGAGCCCTCTCAGTCAGCTGGTGTTGGACCTAACCAACCAAGCTGACACCAGCACTGCTTCAAAACAAAGAATTCCAATAAACAAAATCATGAACCAATCAAAGGACTCATATTTACAACATTGGAAAAACGAAACAAAATCCCAAAGCCGACTAAATTGCTATCTGACCCTAAACAGAGAATATGAATTGGCTGAATATCTCTACTCTGTCAGAGATTCGAAGCAGAGACAGATCCTTACCAAGTACAGGCTGAGTGACCACCGATTGGCAATAGAAACCGGCAGACATAAAAAGACATGGCTACCCAAAGAGGAGCGTGTATGTGGTCACTGCACGACAGGGGAGGTAGAAACAGAGATGCACTTTCTCCTTTACTGTGATAAATATTCCTCACCAAGAGATTCATTATTCACAGAAATGACTACATTTATTCCAAATTTTAACTTATTAAACCCAGAGGAAAAACTAAAAATACTCATGGGCGAAGGAGCAATGGCTCCTCTTGCAGCCAAATATGTATTTGCCTGCCATAGCCTGAGGGACACTGAATAATAACATCTGCATAGTAAGCAGTAACTTACTTATTATGACTGTTATTGTTTTTACTGTTATTGTTATTAGTATTATTATTGTTGTCTATCATTCCAAATAGTAATGGTATGGGTGGTAATGGTAATGATAGCAGTTTAAAGATGGTGGTGGTGGTAGTGGTGCATTACACCATACATAACATTCGACTATTGACTGTTACCATTTTATTGTTACTATTTTTATATTTAATTTTGTATTATTATTTACTGCCATTCTATATTATTATTTGTCATTGTTTTAATTGTATTACAATGTATATTGTATACATTGTTGCTTTGGCAATATTGACACAATGTTTTTCATGCCAATAAAGCAGCTTGAATTTTGAATTTTTTGAGAGAGAGAGAGAGAGAGAGAGAGAGAGAGAGAGAGAGAGAGAGAGAGAGAGAGAGAGAGAGAGAGAGAGAGAGAGAGAGAGAGAGAGAGAGAGAGAGAGAGAGAGAGAGAGAGAGAGAGAGAGAGAGAGAGAGAGAGAGAGAGAGAGAGAGAGAGAGAGAGAGAGAGAGAGAGCTGAGCCCAGAAACGAGCCCTCTCAGTCAGCTGGTGTTGGACCTAACCAACCAAGCTGACACCAGCACTGCTTCAAAACAAAGAATTCCAATAAACAAAATCATGAACCAATCAAAGGACTCATATTTACAACATTGGAAAAACGAAACAAAATCCCAAAGCCGACTAAATTGCTATCTGACCCTAAACAGAGAATATGAATTGGCTGAATATCTCTACTCTGTCAGAGATTCGAAGCAGAGACAGATCCTTACCAAGTACAGGCTGAGTGACCACCGATTGGCAATAGAAACCGGCAGACATAAAAAGACATGGCTACCCAAAGAGGAGCGTGTATGTGGTCACTGCACGACAGGGGAGGTAGAAACAGAGATGCACTTTCTCCTTTACTGTGATAAATATTCCTCACCAAGAGATTCATTATTCACAGAAATGACTACATTTATTCCAAATTTTAACTTATTAAACCCAGAGGAAAAACTAAAAATACTCATGGGCGAAGGAGCAATGGCTCCTCTTGCAGCCAAATATGTATTTGCCTGCCATAGCCTGAGGGACACTGAATAATAACATCTGCATAGTAAGCAGTAACTTACTTATTATGACTGTTATTGTTTTTACTGTTATTGTTATTAGTATTATTATTGTTGTCTATCATTCCAAATAGTAATGGTATGGGTGGTAATGGTAATGATAGCAGTTTAAAGATGGTGGTGGTGGTAGTGGTGCATTACACCATACATAACATTCGACTATTGACTGTTACCATTTTATTGTTACTATTTTTATATTTAATTTTGTATTATTATTTACTGCCATTCTATATTATTATTTGTCATTGTTTTAATTGTATTACAATGTATATTGTATACATTGTTGCTTTGGCAATATTGACACAATGTTTTTCATGCCAATAAAGCAGCTTGAATTTTGAATTTTTTGAGAGAGAGAGAGAGAGAGAGAGAGAGAGAGAGAGAGAGAGAGAGAGAGAGAGAGAGAGAGAGAGAGAGAGAGAGAGAGAGAGAGAGAGAGAGAGAGAGAGAGAGAGAGAGAGAGAGAGAGAGAGAGAGAGAGAGAGAGAGAGAGAGAGAGAGAGAGAGAGAGAGAGAGAGAGAGAGAGAGAGAGAGAGAGAGAGAGAGAGAGAGAGAGAGAGAGAAGCTGAGCCCAGAAACGAGCCCTCTCAGTCAGCTGGTGTTGGACCTAACCAACCAAGCTGACACCAGCACTGCTTCAAAACAAAGAATTCCAATAAACAAAATCATGAACCAATCAAAGGACTCATATTTACAACATTGGAAAAACGAAACAAAATCCCAAAGCCGACTAAATTGCTATCTGACCCTAAACAGAGAATATGAATTGGCTGAATATCTCTACTCTGTCAGAGATTCGAAGCAGAGACAGATCCTTACCAAGTACAGGCTGAGTGACCACCGATTGGCAATAGAAACCGGCAGACATAAAAAGACATGGCTACCCAAAGAGGAGCGTGTATGTGGTCACTGCACGACAGGGGAGGTAGAAACAGAGATGCACTTTCTCCTTTACTGTGATAAATATTCCTCACCAAGAGATTCATTATTCACAGAAATGACTACATTTATTCCAAATTTTAACTTATTAAACCCAGAGGAAAAACTAAAAATACTCATGGGCGAAGGAGCAATGGCTCCTCTTGCAGCCAAATATGTATTTGCCTGCCATAGCCTGAGGGACACTGAATAATAACATCTGCATAGTAAGCAGTAACTTACTTATTATGACTGTTATTGTTTTTACTGTTATTGTTATTAGTATTATTATTGTTGTCTATCATTCCAAATAGTAATGGTATGGGTGGTAATGGTAATGATAGCCAGTGTGTAAATCAGACTGATAGGATCATGCCATGGTAGAGCACCTCCATGATCTTTAGCCAGCCAAAGGAGGCCTCTCCACCTGCTTGCCCAGGAGGAGGCATGATGGAAGGGCAGGGAAGGCATCAGAGAGAGGGTGGAGCTGCAGCAGAATGGGTGGGGTTGTGGGTGTGTGACCAACTGGGGTTCTAATTTCGTGGCGCAGGTGCTCCCTAATTTCGTGGTCCGTTGAGCTAAAGCCTATGCATTAGACCAAGCAGTTAACACAAGTCTACAGAGGGTAGTGGGCAATGGATGAGAGATGTGTAGAAGAGAGTGAGATTGAGGGAAAGAAAGATAGCGTTGAGAGATTGCCGCTCCCCGCTCTACTTTCTTTTCCAAGATTGTGATTGTGAAACAGCTACAACGTTTATAGCCACTAGGGGACAGATTTATGGAGCATTGCACCTGGGCAGTTGGCACCTTTTTGTGTTTGCAAGGCAATGAAAGACAAAAAATGACACTAAAACTCAACAGGCCAGTTTCCCAGACACAAATTAAAAGCCTAGTCCAGGACTAAAAAGCTTGCTCAATGGAGGAGCAATGGAGTGCAGGATTTCTCTGGCGATGACCAGTCTGCAGCTGACCTGCACTCTAACCTACTTTCTTTCTTCTTCTATACCAGTTGTCAGTGAGCTGTCGGGGCGTGGCGGCATGCGATCTCCCTGAGCAAGACAGCGCCCCCCAGAGGTGACAGCAGGGAGGACAGGCAGCAGGATGCCAGTGCAGGCGGCCCAGTGGACAGAGTTCCTCTCCTGCCCCATCTGCTACAACGAGTTTGACAGCAGCGGCCACAAGCCCATCAGTCTGGGCTGCTCGCACACTGTGTGTAAGACCTGTCTGCAGAAGCTGCACCGCAAGGCCTGTCCCTTCGACCAGACAGCCATCAACACTGACATCGACCTCCTGCCAGTCAACAGTGCCCTGCTACAGCTGGTGGGAGCTCAGGTGGGCACAGCATGTCTTTTTGTTGTTGTTGTTGTGGTTCTTCTGATGATGATGATACTTATGATAATGATTGTGATGGTAATGATGATGATTGTGAAAATTATGATGATACAGATGATGATGATGATTGTGATGATAATGATGATTGTGATGATAATGATGATACTGATGATGATGATGATTGTGATGATAATGATGATACTGATGAAGATGATGATGATACTGATGATAATGATGATTGTGATGATGATGATTGTGATGATAATTATAATGATTGTGATGATACTGATTATGATGATGATTGTGAAGATAATGATGATGATTGTGAAGATAATAATGATACTGATGATGATATTGATGATACTGATGATGGTGATGATTGTGATGATGATGATTGTGATGATAATGATGATACTGATGACGGTGATGATTGTGATGACAATGATGACGATAATGATAATGATGAGGGTGATGATTATGATGATGATTGTGAAGATAATGATGATATCGATGATGAAAATGATGACGATAATGATTATACTGATGATGATTATAACGATGATATCGATGATGATGATGATGACGATGAGAGTGATGATGATGATGATGATGATGATTGTGATGATAATGATGATTGTGATGATAATGATGTTACGGATGATGATGAGAGTGATAATGATGTTGTGTGTTCCCAGGCTGTGGAGTCCCAGCCTGTGACTCTGAGCAGTGCTGTGGAGGTAGGGCATTATGAGGTGTGCAAGGTGTGTGTGGAGGAGCTGGCTCTCTATCTCAAACCCATCAGTGGAGGAAAAGGTACCAGAACACAGAGATTTGGTGATAAATGCATCTGTGTGTGTGTGTGTGTGTGTGTGTGTGTGTGTGTGTGTGTGTGTGTGTGTGTGTGTGTGTGTGTGTGTGTGTGTGTGTGTGTGTGTGTGTGTGTGTGTGTGTGTGTGTGAGCGTGTGCAGTTCAGGTTAGGGAAACACAGTATTTCCTGTTATTCTCAGGGTCTGAGCTTAATGTGGTGGTAACGTTTGCATCAGAGCATGTAGAAGCAGCTAGAACCAGGAAGCCCATGCGCTCTGTAAGGCCATACAGAACTTGGGCCACCAACACAAACCCCACATTACATCAATAGGAAATGTAATGATCTGTGTCGAAAGTAGTTTGAGTTAAATGCGTTTAATTTAAAGGAGTCCTTCAATTAGATGACAAGAAAAAAGTATATTTACGAAATGTGAAGAAGTTAAACTAACAACATGACTTTACCCTGCATGTCATTTCAAATTGCATATATCATGATACCTCATTCTCAGAATAACAGTATATTGCAGAGTAGATCATCTGTTTCAAATACTTTAGTTTATTTATTTTCTTAAAACTACACTGTTGGTTAAGGGCTTGTAAGTAAACATTTCACGGTAAGGTCTACCTACACCTGTTGTATTCAGTGCATGTGACAAATACAATTTGATTTGATATTTTATTTGGTAATTGCATGGTGGAGGATGGAAAATCCTTCTCCCAGGACCCATAAAACGCTGTGTGACGGGCAGTAAACCTTGAGTCCTGTTTTCCCATCAGTGCTTTTAAAAGCCAATAACTGAGGAGTAGTGCTCCGTTTATTGGGTTAATTCACCTGGAAAGCTGAGAACGCAGTTCAATCCCTCGACAGCTTTGTCAACTGTTTTTGTGGTGATCACAGAATTGGAGAGGGGACAGTGGTCATCCATCCCTGGTCTTTAATAGACTCACTCTAATAAAGGGTTTTAAGACACTTTTGTCAGCACTTTGTCCTGCTATGTGACATTTATTAGAGGATGAGAGGGGTTTTCTACTGCGGGCAGCACTAACAGACTACATAAATGCAGTTTTGTTTTAGACTAGGATTACATTTTAGCTCTGGTAAACAATAAGAGTTTGGGAAATTGTCTCTGTATTAGTATGTCAGTGTGTGTGTGTGTGTGTGTGTGTGTCTGTGTGTGTGTGTTTCTGTACATGTGTCTGTGTGTGTGTGTGTTTCTGTACATGTGTCTGTGTGTGTGTGTTTCTGTACATGTGTCTGTGTGTGTGTGTTTCTGTACATGTGTCTGTGTTTCTGTACATGTGTCTGTGTTTCTGTTCATGTGTCTGTGTGTCTGTACATGTGTCTATGTTTCTGTACATGTGTCTGTGTGTCTGTGTTTCTGTTCATGTGTCTGTGTGTCTGTGTTTCTGTACATGTGTCTGT
Source organism: Salvelinus alpinus (assembly GCF_045679555.1). NCBI lineage: Eukaryota > Metazoa > Chordata > Actinopteri > Salmoniformes > Salmonidae > Salvelinus > Salvelinus alpinus. Next base: position 107,121,391 of record NC_092086.1, read on the forward strand.
GTGTCTGTTCATGTGTCTGTGTGTCTGTACATGTGTCTGTGTGTCTGTACATGTGTATGTGTGTCTGTGTGTCTGTGTTTCTGTACATGTGTCTGTGTGTCTGTGTTTCTGTACATGTGTCTGTGTGTCTGTACATGTGTCTGTGTGTCTGTACATGTTTCTGTACATGTGTCTGTGTGTCTGTGTTTCTGTACATATGTTTGTGTTTTTGTTCATGTGTCTGTGTCTCTGTACATGTGTCTGTGTTTCTGTACATGTGTCTGTGTGTCTGTGTTTCTGTACATATGTTTGTGTTTTTGTTCATGTGTCTGTGTGTCTGTGTCTCTGTACATGTGTCTGTGTTTCTGTACATGTGTCTGTGTGTCTGTGTTTCTGTTCATGTGTCTGTGTGTCTGTGTTTCTGTACATGTGTCTGTGTGTCTGTTCATGTGTCTGTGTGTCTGTACATGTGTCTGTGTGTCTGTACATGTGTATGTGTGTCTGTGTGTCTGTGTTTCTGTACATGTGTCTGTGTGTCTGTGTTTCTGTACATGTGTCTGTGTGTCTGTACATGTGTCTGTGTGTCTGTACATGTTTCTGTACATGTGTCTGTGTGTCTGTGTTTCTGTACATATGTTTGTGTTTTTGTTCATGTGTCTGTGTCTCTGTACATGTGTCTGTGTTTCTGTACATGTGTCTGTGTGTCTGTGTTTCTGTTCATGTGTCTGTGTGTCTGTGTTTCTGTACATGTGTCTGTGTGTCTGTACATGTGTCTGTGTGTCTGTACATGTGTATGTGTGTCTGTGTGTCTGTGTTTCTGTACATGTGTCTGTGTGTCTGTGTTTCTGTACATGTGTCTGTGTGTCTGTACATGTGTCTGTGTGTCTGTACATGTGTCTGTGTGTCTGTGTTTCTGTACATGTGTCTGTGTTTCTGTACATGTGTGTCTGTGTTTCTGTACATGTGTCTGTGTGTCTGTACATGTGTCTGTGTGTCTGTTCATGTGTCTGTGTGTCTGTGTTTCTGTACATGTGTCTGTGTGTCTGTGTTTCTGTACATGTGTCTGTGTGTCTGTACATGTGTCTGTGTGTCTGTACATGTGTCTGTGTGTCTGTGTTTCTGTACATGTGTCTGTACGTGTGTCTGTGTGTCTGTGTTTCTGTACATGTGTCTGTGTGTCTGTACATGTGTCTGTGTGTCTATGTGTCTGTGTGTCTGTGTTTCTGTTCATGTGTCTGTGTGTCTGTGTTTCTGTACATGTGTCTGTGTGTCTGTGTTTCTGTACATGTGTCTGTTTTTCTGTTCATGTGTTTGTGTGTCTGTGTTTCTGTACATGTGTCTGTGTGTCTGTGTTTCTGTACATGTGTCTGTGTGTCTGTGTTTGTGTTTCTATTCATGTGTCTGTGTTTCTGTTCGTGATTCTGTTAATGTGTCTGTGTTTCTGTACATGTGTCTGTGTGTCTGTGTTTCTGTACATGTGTCTTGTCTGTGTGTCTGTGTTTCTGTTCATGTGTCTGTGTTTCTGTACATGTGTTTGTGTGTCTGTGTGTCTGTGTTTCTGTACATGTGTCTGTGTGTCTGTGTTTCTGTACATGTGTCTGTGTGTCTGTGTTTCTGTTCATGTGTCTGTGTGTCTGTGTTTCTGTTCGTGATTCTGTTAATGTGTCTGTGTTTCTGTTCATGTGTCTGTGTTTCTGTTCGTGATTCTGTTCATGTGTCTGTGTTTCTGTTCATGTGTTTCTGTGTTTCTGTTTGTATTTCTGTGTTTCTGTTCGTGTTTCTGTTAATGTGTCTGTGTTTCTGTACATGTGTCTGTGTGTCTGTGTTTCTGTTCATGTGTCTGTGTGTCTGTGTTTCTGTACATGTGTCTGTGTTTCTGTTCATGTGTTTGTGTGTCTGTGTGTCTGTGTTTCTGTACATGTGTCTGTGTGTCTGTGTGTCTGTGTTTGTGTTTCTGTTCATGTGTTTGTGTTTCTGTTCATGTGTCTGTGTCTGTGTTTCTGTTCGTGATTCTGTTCATGTGTCTGTGTTTCTGTACATGTGTCTGTGTTTCTGTTCATGTGTCTGTGTTTCTGTTCATGTGTTTGTGTGTCTGTGTGTCTGTGTTTCTGTACATGTGTCTGTGTGTCTGTGTGTCTGTGTTTGTGTTTCTGTTCATGTGTTTGTGTTTCTGTTCATGTGTCTGTGTCTGTGTTTCTGTTCATGTGTTTCTGTGTTTCTGTTTGTATTTCTGTGTTTCTGTTTGTGTTTCTGTCCTTTTGTGTGCGTATTTCAGTATTTATGTTTCTGATGCCGTCTTCTGACATTTGAACCCTTCCTCTCTGCAATCCAGGTGTGGTGACCCTCAGTCCGAGCGTACTCAGTCGGCCCATGCAGAGGAAGCTGGTGACACTCGTCAACTGTCAGCTGGTGGAGGAGGAGGGGCGGTTGCGGGCGGTGCGGGCGGGCAGGTCGCTAGGGGAACGTACCGTCACAGAGCTCATCCTGCAGCACCAGAACCCACAGCAGCTCTCTGCTAACCTGTGGGCTGCCGTCAGAGCACGGGGATGCCAGTTCCTGGGGCCTGGTGAGTGGTGATTGGATGATACACCTGTCAGTCATATGATGTACTGGACCTAGTCAGTGGTGATAGGATAATACACCTGTCAATCACATCTTACATTTACATTTAAGTCAAACATCTTCAGCATGCTTTTCTCTCTGTGTCCTATTCTCCCTCTCTACTCTGTAATATGATGTTGCAGCACTATGGTGTCTTATAATGATTACTCATAGGGCAGATCCTGAGCGAGGGGTTTCCAGTCTGACGACACCAGTACAACACTGTATCATTTCCTACAGTGTGATAGGATTCCCTCTTGCTGTAAAAAAAAAAAATATGATGAAATGTCAGATATGTACTAATACATATTATGTCATTTATTTATTTGATCAGGTTAGCCTCATTGAGATGAACAATCTCTTTTACAAGAGAGACCTGGCTAAAATAGCAGCACACAAAGTTTCAGACACATTTACAACATAAAACACAAAGCATAACCTCCCTAAATGACTACCACCCTGTAGCACTCACGTCTGTAGCCATGAAGTGCTTTGAAAGGCTGGCCATGGCTCACATCAACACAATCATCCCGGAAACCCTAGACCCACTCCAATTTGCATAAACAACTCCCTCTGCAACTGGATCCTGGACTTCCTGACAGGCCACCTCCAGGTGGTAAGGGTAGGCAACACATCTACCACGCTGATTCTCAACAAGGGAGCCCCTCAGGTGTGCATGCTTGGTCCCCTCCTTTACTCCCTGTTCACCCACGACTGCGTGGCCACGCACGACTCCAACACAATCATTAAGTTTGCTGACGACACAACGGTGGTAGGCCTGATCACTGACAATGACGAGACAGCCTATAAGGAGGAGGTCAGAGACCTGGCAGTGTCTTATAACGTTAGCAAGACAAAGGAGCTGATCGTGGACTACAGGAAAAGGAGGGCCGAACACACCCCCATTCACATCGACGGGGCTGTAGTGGTGCGGGTCGAGAGTTTCAAGTTCCTTGATGTCCACATCACCAACAAACTATGATGGTGCAAATGCACCAAGACAGTCGTGAAGAGGGCACGACATCACCTTTTCCCCCTCAGGAGACTGAAAAGATTTGGCATAGGTCCCCAGATCCTTAAAATGTTCTACAGCTGCACCATCGAGAGCATCCTGACCTGTTACATCACCGCCTGGTATGGAAACTGCTATACTAGGTGGTGTCAGAGAAAGGCCCAACAAATTGTCAAAGACTCCAGTCACACAAGTCATAGACTGTTCTCTCTGCTACCGCACGGCAAGCGGTACCGGAGCGCCAAGTCTAGGTCCAAAAGGCTCCTTAACAGTTTCTACCCCCAAGCCATAAGACTGCTGAACAATTCATCAAATGGCCACCCGGACAATTTGCATTGACCCCCCCCCCCCCCTTTGTTTTTACACTGCTGCTACTCGCTGTTTATTATCTATGCATAGTCACTTTACCCCTATCTACATGTACACATTACCTCGACTAACCTGTACCCAGCACACTGACTTGGTACCAGTACCCCCTCTATACAGCCTTGTTATTGTTATTTTATTGTGTTACTTTTTACTTTATTTATTACTTTAGTTTACTTAGTAAATCTTTTCTTTACTTTATTTTCTTAGAACTGTATTTTTGGTTAAACGGGCCTGTAAGTAAGCATTTCACAGTAAGGTTGTATTAGGCGGATGTGACAAGTACTATTTTATTTTATAATAATACATAAATAAAGCATAGTGATATCAATAATACAGCATAGTAATATCAGATACTATGTAGTATGTACTAGTACTTAAAACATTCGTTTTGGAACATAAGGCCACTGATATGTACTAGTAGTACTTCATAAGTACTATGCAGTATGTACTAGTACTTAAATAATTCCTTAATTAATCCTCTTCATCCCCTTTGGAACATAAGGCCACTGAAATGTACTAGTAGTACTTCATAAGTACTATGCAGTATGTACTAGTACTTACATAATTCCTTAATCAATCCTCTTCATCTGCTTTGGAACATAAGGCCACTGATATGTACTAGCAGTACTTCATAAGTACTATGCAGTATGTACTGTAGCTACATGATGACAGTTGTGTGTGTCGTCTGATACAGCCACGCAGGAGGATGCTCTGAAGCTGGTGCTGTTGGCACTAGAGGACGGCTCAGCTCTGTCCAGGAAAGTTCTGGTCCTTTTTGTGGTCCAGAAGCTGGAGGCTCGGTTCCCTCAGGCCTCCAAAACCTCCATAGGACATGTGGTCCAGCTACTCTACAGGGCCTCCTGCTTTAAGGTGAGACCTATTCTATTGTATATTGTATTGTATGTGCCCAAATGCACTTATGATGCACGTAGGCATGCAAATACACACACATACGCACAAGTACACATGCACATGCACACACACACACACACCAACTCATACACGTCACTGACATCGATAACGGTCTCCATAACCTTGTAGCCTACAGGCTGTCGTGGTTTAATATAATGATAATAGAAAATATGGTTTTATCAAAGTGCTAAAAAAGTATTTTAAAAGTGCCAGAGACATAACTAGGCACCATACTGTACCGTACCACCAGTCATGATTATTGATGCACTCTGAAGAGGTGCCACCTTCTGCCTCTGGCACTCATCATGCCCAGCAGTGGAGAAAGCTTCCGCTTGTCACTTACCATGTGTTCCTGAATCTCTCTGGGAGAGAGATTTAGATTTATATTGCCAATTATGACACATTACTGTAGCTGTCATTGGAAACATGTTCCACATGAAACGACTCAAATGGTCCTCTCTCTGCTCACTCCTCTGCTCACTCCTCTGCTCACTCCCAGTGATAGAAACTGTCTGCTAGTGGTGACGTGTGTGCGTGCATAAGTGCGTGTGCATGTGTGTATGTGTGTGTGTACTTGTGTGTGCACGTGAGAGATAGCCTTGTTGTTGAGTCCTCCAGCCTGTAAGCATGGTTGGCATGGTTGGCAGGACTGCAATGCCAACCATTTACCCAGGGTGAAACACTGTTCTATATTTTCCCCAGTTGCCCATTCGGTCACCGAGTCACAGTCACAGAGGGACAGTCACAGAGGGACAGTCACAGATGGACTGGCCTGGTGTCTTATGATGATTACTCATGGGGCAGATTCTGAGTTACTGTTACTGTAGATCACAGGGTTACTGTAGGTCATTGGGTTACTGTAGGTCACTGGGTTACTGTAGATCACAGGGTTACTGTAGGTCATTGGTTTACTGTAGGTCACAGGGTTACTGTAGGTCATTGGGTTACTGTAGGTCACTGGGTTACTGTAGGTCACTGGGTTACTGTATATCACTGGGTTACTGTAGGTCATTGGGTTACTGTAGGTCACAGGGTTACTGTAGGTCATTGGGTTACTGTAGGTCACAGGGTTACTGTAGGTCATTGGGTTACTGTAGGTCACAGGGTTACTGTATATCACTGGGTTACTGTATATCACTGGGTTACTGTAGGTCATTGGGTTACTGTATATCACTGGGTTACTGTATATCACTGGGTTACTGTAGGTCACTGGGTTACTGTAGGTCACAGGGTTACTGTAGGTCACTGGGTTACTGTAGGTCACTGGGTTATTGTAGGTCACAGGGTTACTGTAGGTCACAGGGTTACTGTAGGTCACAGGGTTACTGTAGGTCACAGGGTTACTGTAGGTCATTGGGTTACTGTAGGTCACTGGGTTACTGTAGGTCACAGGGTTACTGTAGGTCACTGGGTTACTGTAGGTCACTGGGTTACTGTAGGTCACAGGGTTACTGTAGGTCACTGGGTTACTGTAGGTCACAGGGTTACTGTAGGTCATTGGGTTACTGTAGGTCACAGGGTTACTGTAGGTCACTGGGTTACTGTAGGTCACAGGGTTACTGTAGGTCACAGGGTTACTGTAGGTCACTGGGTTACTGTAGGTCACAGGGTTACTGTATGTCACAGGGTTACTGTAGGTCACTGGGTTACTGTAGGTCACAGGGTTACTGTAGGTCACTGGGTTACTGTAGGTCACAGGGTTACTGTAGGTCACAGGGTTACTGTAGGTCACAGGGTTACTGTAGGTCACTGGGTTACTGTAGGTCACTGGGTTACTGTAGGTCACAGGGTTACTGTAGGTCACAGGGTTACTGTAGGTCACTGGGTTACTGTAGGTCACAGGGTTACTGTAGGTCACAGGGTTACTGTAGGTCACATGGTTACTGTAGGTCACTGGGTTACTGTAGGTCACTGGGTTACTGTAGGTCACTGGGTTACTGTAGGTCACAGGGTTACTGTAGGTCACAGGGTTACTGTAGGTCACAGGGTTACTGTAGTGATGTGAATTTGTTTGGTTTATTGGGTGTAGGTTTCTAACTGTATTGTATGTCCCAACCCTCCCCCCACCTCCTCTCCCTCCCTCCCTCCCTCCCTCCCATCCTCCGCTCCTCCACTCGCACCCCCTCACCTCCCCTCCCTCCCTCCCTCCCTCCCATCCAACCCTCCCTCTCCTACCTCCCATCCAACCCTCCCTCTCCTACCTACCTACCTACCTACCTACCTACCTACCTACCTACCTACCTACCTACCTACCTACCTACCTACCAACCTCCCTCCCCCCACCCTACCTCCCATCCTCCTCTCCTCCCCTCCCTCCCAGGTGACCAAGCGTGACGAGGACTCGTCGCTGATGCAGCTAAAGGAGGAGTTCCGTGCGTACGAGGCGCTGCGTCGCGAGCACGACGCCCAGATCGTACACATCGCCATGGAGGCGGGGCTCCGTATCTCCCCTGAACAGTGGTCCTCTCTGCTCTATGGAGACCTCATCCACAAGTCACACATGCAGTCTATCATCGATAAGGTATGAGACCTCATCCACAAGTCACACATGCAGTCTATCATCGATAAGGTAGGAGACCTCATCCACAAGTCACACATGCAGTCTATCATCGATAAGTTAGGAGACCTCATCCACAAGTCACACATGCAGTCTATCATCGATAAGGTAGCAGACCTCATCCACAAGTCACATATACAGTCTATCATCGATAAGGTTTGCTGTCTGCCTCCCCACCACTGTATTACTTTTATTTATGTAACCTTTATTTAAGGCAAGTCAGTTAAGAACAAATTCTTATTTACAATGACGGCCTACCTCGGCCAAACCCTAACCTGGACGACGCTGGGCCAATTGTGCGCCGCCCTATGGGACTCCCAATCACGGCCGGTTGTGATACAGCCTGGAATCGAACCAGGGTCTGTAGTGACACCGGTTTGCCAGGGACCATGTCCCAGGCACCACGTCTGTAGTGGACCACGTCCCAGGCACCACACCCCAGGCACCACGTCCCAGGCACCATGTCTGTAGTGGACCACGTCCCAGGCACCACAACCCAGGCACCACACCCCAGGCACCACGTCTGTAGTGGACCATGTCCCAGGCACCACACCCCAGGCACCACGTCCCAGGCACCACGTCTGTAGTGGACCACGTCCCAGGCACCACACCCCAGGCACCACGTCTGTAGTGGACCACGTCCCAGGCACCACGTCTGTAGTGGACCACGTCCCAGGCACCACATCCCAGGCACCACGTCCCAGGCACCACGTCTGTAGTGGACCACGTCCCAGGCACCGCGTCCCAGGCACCACATCCCAGGGACCACGTCCCAGGCACCACATCCCAGGGACCACGCCCCAGGCACCACGTCCCAGGGAACACGACAGGGACCACGTCCCAGGAGGGTCCACGTCCCAGGGACCACGTCAGGGACCACATCCCAGGAACCACGTCCACCACGTCCCAGGGACCACGTCAGAGACCACGTCCCAGGGACCACATCCCAGGCACCACGCCAGGGACCACGTCCACCACGTCCCAGGGACCACGTCAGGGACCACGTCCCAGGCAAACCGGCGACCTAGGGATCCCCATCATACGTTAGCAACAACAACAACAAAAAATCACGTCTTGTCTTGTCATCAGGTGAATGATAATGGCAAGGAGAAGTAATCAACATTTTAAAATGAAAACATTTAATAGATAGTTTTCCATTATTTTGACCTCCCACATTATAACTGGAAGAGGAAATGTAAACTCTATTGACTGACAGCCTGCCACAGGGTTCAATCCTCGGGCCGACTCTTTTCTCTCTATATGTCAATGATGTCGCTCTTGCTGCGGGTGATTCCCTGATCCACCTCTACGCAGATGACACCATTCTGTATACATCTGGCCCTTCTTTGGACACTGTGTTAACTAACCTCCAAACGAGCTTCAATGCCATACAGTAGTATGGTAGCCCATTGACTGGTAGCCTATTGACTGGTAGTCTGTTGACTGGTAGTCTGTTGACTGGTAGTCTATTAGCGGAGACTTTGAAAAAGCACATGTCAGTTACTCCAGTGAGTGTAATTGACTCCAGTGAGTGTAACTGACTCCAGTGAGTGTAATTGACTCCAATGAGTGTAACTGACTCCAGTGAGTGTAACTGACTCCAGTGAGTGTAATTGACTCCAGTGAGTGTAACTGACTCCAGTGAGTGTAATTGACTCCAGTGAGTGTAACTGACTCCAGTGAGTGTAATTGACTCCAGTGAGTGTAACTGACTCCAGTGAGTGTAACTGACTCCAGTGAGTATAATTGACTCCAGTGAGTGTAACTGACTCCAGTGAGTGTAATTGACTCCAGTGAGTGTAACTGACTCCAGTGAGTGTAATTGACTCCAGTGAGTGTAACTGACTCCAGTGAGTGTAACTGACTCCAGTGAGTATAATTGACTCCAGTGAGTGTAATTGACTCCAGTGAGTGTAACTGACTCCAGTGAGTGTAACTGACTCCAGTGAGTATAATTGACTCCAGTGAGTGTAATTGACTCCAGTGAGTGTAACTGACTCCAGTGAGTGTAATTGACTCCAGTGAGTGTAACTGACTCCAGTGAGTGTAACTGACTCCAGTGAGTATAATTGACTCCAGTGAGTGTAATTGACTCCAGTGAGTGTAACTGACTCCAGTGAGTGTAATTGACTCCAGTGAGTGTAACTGACTCCAGTGAGTGTTCTTGACTCCAGTGAGTGTTCTTGACTCCAGTGAGTGTAACTGACTCCAGTGAGTGTAACTGACTCCAGTGAGTGTAACTGACTCCAGTGAGTGTTCTTGACTCCAGTGAGTGTAACTGACTCCAGTGAGTGTAACTGACTCAGTGAGTGTAACTGACTCCAGTGAGTGTAATTTGCTCAACATTAGGAGTTGAGAAATAAAGTTGGCATCATCAGAAATAAGATATTCTCCTCTTTTCCTACTGTAGGTATGTCATTCAAAATTAGTTTATTCTATTGTTGCTAGAGATATTCATAAAAGCATTCCACTTTTATTGTAATTTTTAAAAATATTTCGTGGATCCCCTGCAGTACCTCCGCTGACCCCTGGTTGAATACCGCTGGTGTAGACTCAGTACAACCATATTCAATTGCACTTCATTGAGTTGTTAGGTGTTTCTTCACTAACTCTATTGGATGATGGTCACTCCCACAGCTCCAGTCCCCAGAGTCCTTTGCAAAGAGTGTCCAGGAGCTGACGATAGTTCTACAGAGAACAGGAGACCCAGCCAATCTGAACAGCCTCAGACCACAGCTGGAACTACTGGCCAACATCGACCACAACCCAGGTAGACACAGTACAGATCAATCCACATCTTTCAGCTCAGGGCCTGGCGAACCCAGCAGCTTCCCCATGCAACTCCCTTGAGGTTCAGACCAGGGTTTCCCAAACTCTGGCTGCATGTTTCGATTTTTTTGCCCTAGCACTACACAGCTGATTCAAATAACCTACGCTTGATGATGAGTTGGTTATTTGAATCAGCTGTGTAGTTTTAGGGCAGGACCGAGTTTGGGATGCCCTAGTTTAGATCATCACCAATTATAGTACTGAACAGAAGAGGTAACATGATAATGCACCATTGTTTCATGTTAGTGGGTGAAAACTGGCTGCAGTGAATACACTATGACTCACTAGACTTGTAAAGAAATGCAGAGACCGGGCCTGTGAGACAGGTGGAGAGACCGGGCCTGTGAGACAGGTGGAGAGACCGGGCCTGTGAGACAGGTGGAGAGACCGGGCCTGTGAGACAGGTGGACAGACCGGGCCTGTGAGACAGGTGGAGAGACTGGGCCTGTGAGACAGGTGGAGAGACCGGGCCTGTGAGACAGGTGGACAGACCGGGCCTGTGAGACAGGTGGACAGACCGGGCCTGTGAGACAGGTGGACAGACCGGGCCTGTGAGACAGGTGGAGAGACCGGGCCTGTGAGACAGGTGGAGAGACCGGGCCTGTGAGACAGGTGGACAGACCGGGCCTGTGAGACAGGTGGAGAGACCGGGCCTGTGAGACAGGTGGAGAGACCGGGCCTGTGAGACAGGTGGAGAGACCGGGCCTGTGAGACAGGTGGACAGACCGGGCCTGTGAGACAGGTGGACAGACCGGGCCTGTGAGACAGGTGGAGAGACCGGGCCTGTGAGACAGGTGGAGAGACCGGGCCTGTGAGACAGGTGGACAGACCGGGCCTGTGAGACAGGTGGAGAGACCGGGCCTGTGAGACAGGTGGAGAGACCGGGCCTGTGAGACAGGTGGAGAGACCGGGCCTGTGAGACAGGTGGAGAGACCGGGCCTGTGAGACAGGTGGAGAGACCGGGCCTGTGAGACAGGTGGAGGTATCTGTGGTATATCTTTGTGGGTTTTGCGGGTTTGTTTAGAAGCTGCAGACACTATGATATTGTTTAGAAACAAGGAGACAGGGATGTTGATATGGGATGTGTGTTTTGGTGTGGGTAGATGCAGCGGTGGCTCCGTGGTGGGAGGAGCTGGAGAGTGTGATGCTGGCTGTGAAGGTGGTCGTTCATGGTCTGGTTGAGTTTATACACAACTTCAGTAAGAAGAGCCATGAGACAGCACAGGTACAGAACCGGACATCACACACACACACACACACACACGCATGCACGTACCCACACACACGCATGCACGTACCCACACACACGCATGCACGTACCCACACACACACGCATGCACGTGTAACAGATGTATAGTGTACTCTCCATGCGTTGTGTTTTAAAATAATAAATCACTTCGGCCAGTGGTCCCAGTTGAGCATCATTTATTTCTGCTGTGGTTAAATGGGAAACAGCACGTTAGTTGTGCAGGACTTAACAGTGATGATGGCTGTCGATGGCAAAATCCCTCGCATCACATTTTCATACTGGGAAGACCTGACGTTCGCGATCTCCCCCTATCTGCAAGCGGGGCCAATCACAACACCCCTTATTGTCATCAGAGTTGAACTAACCAATAAGAATGCTTGAACATCAAATACACATTTCTTTAGAGGCAAGTGGAAACATAACCAACCCTGTTACATTCTCCCCTGCTGAATTACACTTGCATACTACAAAGAAACTAAATGAGGTATGCAATACCTTGCAATACATATGTCACCAAATATTCCAGTGCAAAGACTATTCTCTAAAGAGAATTAGGGGAATTCAAAGACCCCGTAGGAAAACATGTCTGTTACATGTTCAGTACACTCAGTGACAATAAGAACCTCAGACAGAAAAACCTTGGCCTACATGACCCCTGACCCATTACCTCTATAGGGTCTCTTGAAAGTTAAAAGTTAAAAAAAATAAAATGTGGCTACAGACTTGGATTCTAATCCTACACCCACACAGGTACTCTAATGAATTCTGTATGAAAAACCCTCTGTGTCTGCATAGTCTCAATGAGTCTCACTGGGCGTTTCCTAACTCGACCAGCCCCTGACCTGACAGTCCTAACAGAGTTATCATTACGTTTAACCTGTTCAACTACAACCACCATTGGTGGGTCACTGTCCACAGTCGATGGGTAGTCAAGGTCAAAGGTTCTGTGACTGTTGCTGGAGCTTGTGCCACCAGTGGCATCTTCAGAATGCCTTTCTTCCTCAGAGGGTTCGGACATTTCTTCTCCAAAGGTTACCTCTGACATGCTTGTGCCACCAGTGGCACCCTCAGAATGTGGTGAGTTCTGAGGGTCCCTCGCCAGTGGCCCATCTTCCAGCACATCTAGGGTCTCTTTTTCAGAGGGCTCCGACTGTGTTTCCTCCGAGGTCTGTTCTGATACCCACACACTAGTCCTCTCACCGATGTCCATTTCTGGTATATCATTCATGGATGAGTCCTCCATCTCCTCACTCGGATCCTCACGGTCTCCCGTATTAGGTGTCTCTAAGGCAGTGTCAGGGAGAGGCAAAAAGTTTACAGGCATTATCAGATTACGGTGGACCGTTTTCTCCTGGCCAGTCGACATGTTCTGTATCTTAAAGATATGGATGTCACTATTCTTCTCCGTAACAATATAGAGGTTGTTCTCCCAGCGATCCGCCAGCTTCCTCTTTCCACGTTCACCCTTATTCGCCAGCAGCACCCGATCACCGACCTCCACTGGAGCTCCTCTGATCTTCCTGTTGTAGAGGCCCGCATGCCTCTTCAGCTGTTTGGTTGCCGACAACTGTACAGTCTCCATGGCCTCCCTCAGGTCTCTCGTCAGGGACTTAACGTACTCATCATAGTCTACAACATTTGAGTCTTGTAGCACCGTACCAAACATCATGTCGACAGGCAGACGTGGGGTTCTCCCAAACATCAACTGGAAAGGGGCGTGGCCCGTGGTTTCATGGACTGTACAGTTGTAGGCGAAGGTCAACGACTTCAGCTTCTGGGGCCACCTGTGCTTCGCTCTCGTAGGTAAAGCCCTGATCATGTTTCCCAGCGTTCTATTGAACCTTTCGACTCCCCCGTTCCCCATCGGATGGTAGGGAGTTGTGTGCGACTTCTGGACTCCTGCAGCACTCAACAACTCAGCAATCAATTTACTTTCAAAGTTGGCCCCTTGGTCGGAGTGGATACGACGAGGAAAACCATACACACAGAAGATGTTGTTCCACAGCTGAAGGGCCACTGCTTTAGCTGATTGGTTCGGACACAAGAAGGCATGGGCCATCTTAGTAAAATGATCAGTGACGACCAGAACATCCAAGGACTTGTTGTTGGAGTCTTCAGCAGACCAGAAGTCCACACACACCAACTCGAGGGGCTCAGTCGTGATGATGTTCCCCAGTGGAGCTCTGGCCTCTGGCTCGGGGGCCTTACTGAACACACACCTCTTGCAGGTCTTGACATACTCTCTCACATCCGACTCCAGACCATGCCAGAAGAACCTCTGTCTCGTCAAGTACAACGTCCGCTGTTGCCCCTGATGACCGGCTTCATCGTGGACACCCTTCAAAACTGTCGCTCTCATTGAGGTGGGTACTACATACTGGTACGTCTTCCTCTTTGACAGCAAACTTTTGGTAACGCGATATAGTACACCCATTTTCAGAGTGAGCTTCTCCCAGGTCTTCAGAATCCGCAGAGCCTCGATTGGTTCATGGCCACGTTCCCTCCTAGAAGGTCTACGGCCCCTGTCCACGTAGAAGACAACTCTGGCGAGTGCATCATCCTGGCGCTGCTTTGATATCAGGTCATCACGGGACAGCACTCTCACATCTGACATCTCAGATGGCACCAGTGACTGAGTGAGCTGAGGCAGTAGCAGCGCACAGTTCTGTAGACTAGCCTCCTCTTGCGACCTCAGGACTGCTGACACCGCTTCCTTTGACAGAGAACCAGGAGAAGGATAGGAGGTAGTTTGGCAGTCCATGACAATTTCACAGGCATCTGCCTCAATTGACGGTGAGCAGCTTTCGAGGTCGAATGGGTGGTTCGACCAGCGGAACACATCTTGCACCTTCTCAGCATGTACTCCCGCAGCTTCTTCCAGCAAGGCCTTGTATGGAACCCTTGTGATGCGGTGGAGAGCGCTCGGCTGCACAAATGGCTGTCTACTGAGTGCATCAGCAATGACATTTTTGGGACCGGGGATGTACTTTATGTCAAACTCGAATGGAGCGAGTTTAGCAACCCATCTCTGTTCACAGGCGTCCAATTTGGGCTTGGACAGGATGTATGTTAATGGGTTGTTGTCTGTCCATACAGTAAAAGGCTTGCCCCTTAGCCAATGACTAAACTTCTCACAGACTGCCCAGCGTAAAGCAAAAAACTCTAACCTATGGGCAGGATACTTTGACTGTGCATAAGTAAGAGATTTGCTAGCGAATGCTACGGGCCTGGCTGCAGACCCATCCTCTGGCACTTGGGAGAGGACAGCACCTAATCCATTACTAGATGCGTCTACAGACAGCAAGAAAGGTCTACTAAAATCAGGGTGGGCTAGCATGACCTGATCGAGGAGAGCTTGTTTCAACTGACTAAAGGCCTGTTTGCACTCACCAGTCCAGTCTGCTGCTGTGAGTTTCCTATGTATTCTTCTTTTCCTCTTTCTTTTCCCATGGCGTGGTGCCTTCGTCCCAGTTGTCAGCCCATGCAGCGGCTTAGCGATGGTGGAGCACCCCTCAATGAACTGCTGGTAATAGACTATCATTCCGAGAAAGGACCGAATCTTCCCCTGGGAGGGCACGTCCGTGTTATCCTCCATGAGATCCTTCTCTGTCATCCCTGCAATAGCCTTCACTTTTTCCGGGTCTGTGGCCACACCTCCTTCACTGATGACATGCCCCAAGAACCGCACTGACCTCTTCATGAAATGGCATTTCTTTGGAGCCAATTTCAGATTATGGGCCTTGAGACGCTCAAAAACTGACTCCAAGCGTTGCAATCCAAGTTCTTCAGTCGGGGCAAAAACCAGCACATCGTCCAGGTAGCATAGAAGGCTAGAAAAATTTTGATCCCCAAAAATGCTCAACATCATCCTCATGAATGTAGCTGGGCTGTTGCACAGTCCTTGTGGAAGACGGTTATATTCATATAACCCAAAAGGAGAAGTGAAGGCTGTAAACTTCTTGTCGTCTTCATGCACCTCCACATTGTAGTAGCCTGAGGTCAAATCCATTGTAGAGAAGAAGGCATTGCCACCCAGGGCCGCCAGAGCATCAGCTTGGTGAGGTAGAGGGTGAGCATCCTTTACGGTGCGAGCATTGAGCCATCGGAAGTCTGTACACAGTCTCAGATCGCCAGACTTCTTCCAGACCAGCACGAGCGGGGAGGCATACTCACTGCTGGATTTCCTGATTATCTCTCGCTCTTCCATCTCATCCAAGGCCTGCCTGAGCTTGTCATAATGGTTAGGGGAGAGCCTACGGTAAGGTAGCCTAAAAGGCTTAGTGTCACTGAGTCTGATGCGATGGACATATCCAGTAGCCTTCCCGCAATCTAGTTTGTTCCGGGAGAAGATACACTCGTAGCGGGCTATTAGCTGAACTAGCCGGGCCTTACACTGTTGCGACAACTGAGTGGACTCAATGTCAATGTCACCTAGCCCTAACTCGTGCAACACCTCACTTGTCACTCTGTGCGGTTTTACGGCACTGTCAACGGTCAAGCTATCTCCACTACCATTGTCAAAGTCTTGATTGGCATCCATTTTGTGTACCTGCTGCACCAGGGGGACCGGTTCGACAGTGGGCCCATCTATGTAGTCAGTGTCAAAGTCCTCTAATGCCATGCAAGGAAAAACATCCGCTATCTTGGCATTGCGTCTCACTGTTACTGGCTTTGGTGAGGGATTGATAACTTTGACAGGGACCCAGCCATCGCTCCACAACGTCGCTACTGTTCTCCCCACTAGAATGTTTTTCGGTCTTGAGCGCGCCCTCGTAGGCTCAATAACGACAGCACTGCCCGCAGATACATTTTGAGGCGTACACAACCGGCCCCAGACTAAATGTTCCTGCATGGGCTCCAATGTGACCGCCCGCTTCAGCCTTACCGTGCCCACTCTTTCCGGCACTTCTGTCCCTTTCCATCTCTCTACATTAGCCAGCAGACGGAACAGTTTGTCATCTCCATTGTGTTCAGATGATGACATCTTCTCCCAGAAGTCACCGGTCGTCTTCAGCTCCCTGATGAGGTGTTTTATCACATTGCTGCCTAGGATGAGCTCATCACGTTGGCCATCCACTACTAGAACAGGGACAGAGAGGCTGCTGCCATACACAGACAGATTCAATTCACACACACCTACAGGCTTGGTCTTCAACCCCCCACAGCCAACCAACACCACTTCAGTCGGACTGAGGGAGCCACTCTTGAGCACACCTGCTTTCTCAAGGCGTGGCACCACTGTAGAGCTCAATGTGCATGCCATAGAACCGCTGTCAATCATAGCGCTCACCTCTATAACATCCCCCAGTAACACACTAGTATAGAAGAGTTCATCGTTGTGGAGCACTCTCTGTGTATTTTGCATAATGACTTTTTCGTTCGACTTGACTTCATCACAAACACTTGAATATATTGACTCCAAATCTACAACACTATCGAATTGGGGCACCTCACAAGGCCCAGCACTTCCCCCTACCCAGTGCGGGCCAGCTAGTTTTCCTGCCGCTGTGTCGTGTTGCTGTTTGATGGAGCGACGGGAGTTACCGATGAAGTGCGAGGACATTCCCGACGTGTGTGCCCAGCCTGATAACAGAGGAAGCATAGGTGGTTAGAATAACAATGATCCATTGTGCTGTGATTCGCATCCCCACACACTTTGCATTGCAAAGGCGGGTTCTCCCTTCTGGGCTTCCTCTGGAAACGTTTATTATAGCCGCCTACAGGTTGCAGAGGCCTCTGCTCCAAGACCCGTTCAAGCATGTCCATCACACGATCCAATGCCTCGGATGAGCCATTTGTGGGCTGCTGCAAGGGGTCCGGGCAGTTTGCAACAGCCGACACTGGCCTACTTACTTCCTGCGTCAGTGTGGTGACCAGTGGGGCCAGCCGCAAGGGACTTGGAGCCTTACACTTCCTCTGGTACTCCTCCAGCCTGCCATGGACCTCCGCAGCCGTCCACTCATGCAATGGTTTGCACATGAATATCAATGACAGCTCTGGGTTCGGACAGTGCTTGATGAACATGACAGTCAGAACACGTGATGGATTGTCTAGCTCCTTGTTCTGCCTCTTCAAACAGTCCTCTGCCACCTCTATGGCTCTGTTCAGTCTGATCCAGTAATCAAATGGAGTCTCACCTTCCACTGGCAACGTAGAATAAACATCAGCTAGGGGCATGTCAGAGTTGATTGTGTCGCTAAAGTGATGCTTCAGAATGTCAAAAACCGGTCTAGGGCCCTGGCTTAAGTCAACTGGGTTACTGCGTAGGCTTACTCTTACCACGTCACGTGCCCGCCCTGTCAGCTTACCCAAAACTTCATCTGACCTCTCCTGCCCACCATAGCCCTTCTTCTGCATGTACACTAACATAGTCTCCTCCCATTCATGCACTGTGCATTCCTCTGAACCATCCCCCCTGAAACACGCTGGTTCCCTGACATCATTTTTCACCACTACATTTAGACTAGAGCTGGCCCCAACCTTGGTACCACCAACATAATCAACCTTCTGTCCCACCCCATCTCCCATAGCCTTTGATTCCAAACAAGAGGCAATATTTTCACCTATTGAGTAACCTATCTGCTTAACAATGTCTGCCAGGAAATCCATAGAAACATCCTCCTTCCTAGGATTAGGTGAAACTGG
Organism: Salvelinus alpinus; assembly: GCF_045679555.1. Lineage (NCBI taxonomy): Eukaryota > Metazoa > Chordata > Actinopteri > Salmoniformes > Salmonidae > Salvelinus > Salvelinus alpinus. The sequence goes on from NC_092086.1 coordinate 107,139,544, forward strand.
CTCAAATGCACTGAGTTGAGGTAGCTCTAAATCATGTGGAAGGTGCACACTTGCCTGCGTAGTTGGCCTGGCCAGAGGTGTGGAAGTAACTGGAGAAATAGATGCCCCCCTACCCACTGGCAGTGAAGGGTTAAACATGAAAACTCCCCTACCTCTCCCAAAACTTTCCATTTTTAAAATATATATATATATATTTTTTTGTAAATATTAAGTGCCCCAAAAAAATAAAAATGAAAATTATCACAATCAATATGAACACTTCTATAAAATCAGCTTGAACATAATGCACTCAAAATAAAAGTTCAGTAGTGGTTGTCTAACAAGGCCAAGAATCAACACAGAAAAGTAACAAGAAACGCCTTAATAAATAGTTGTCGCCACCGTGTGGTAGAAAATGGCATCACCCTCACGTTAATTGGCTTCCGAAGGTCACTAGCGTAACCGCACAATTACATCACTAAATAATCATAACATCAACACATACAACTAATAAACAGTATATTATATTCCCCACTCACTCATGCTACCAGGAGCTCCCTGAGAACTCCACTTGCGCAGAATGCAAAACCTAGACCTTAGGCGTGTATCAGCAACCACAGTACTTCTTGAAGCCGGGTCTCCGATCCCTCCACGTGACGTCCAGCAAGACAAGAAGACGAGTCACGGCACCAGTGTAACAGATGTATAGTGTACTCTCCATGCGTTGTGTTTTAAAATAATAAATCACTTCGGCCAGTGGTCCCAGTTGAGCATCATTTATTTCTGCTGTGGTTAAATGGGAAACAGCACGTTAGTTGTGCAGGACTTAACAGTGATGATGGCTGTCGATGGCAAAATCCCTCGCATCACATTTTCATACTGGGAAGACCTGACGTTCGCGATCTCCCCCTATCTGCAAGCGGGGCCAATCACAACACCCCTTATTGTCATCAGAGTTGAACTAACCAATAAGAATGCTTGAACATCAAATACACATTTCTTTAGAGGCAAGTGGAAACATAACCAACCCTGTTACACACGTACCCACACACACACGCATGCACGTACCCACACACACACGCATGCACGTACCCACACACACACGCATGCACGTACCCACACACACACGCATGCACGTACCCACACACACACGCATGCACGTACCCACACACACACGCATGCACGTACCCACACACACACGCATGCACGTACCCACACACACACGCATGCACGTACCCACACACACACACGCATGCACGTACCCACACACACACGCATGCACGTACCCACACACACACGCATGCACGTACCCACACACACACGCATGCACGTACCCACACACACACGCATGCACGTACCCACACACACACGCATGCACGTACCCACACACACACGCATGCACGTACCCACACACACACACACACACACACACACACACACACACACACACACACACACACACACACGTACGCACACACACACACACGTACGCACACACAAACACACACACACACACGCAAATGTACACACACAGAAGCACATGCGCACAAACACACATGCACACACATGCATGCACTCATGCACGCAAAATCACACACGCACATACACACGTGCAAACTTAATACAGCTGTTAAATGTACAACAGAGACAATGGGAGAGACATTTATGTCCTTCATCAAGCACAGTGGTTTTCTATTGTCAGTAACATTGTTTTGTCTGTCTCCTTCCCATGCAGCCGCAGCCCAACAGCAAATATAAGACCAGTATCTGTCGAGACCTCCGGCAGCAGGGTGGCTGTCCCCGAGGATCCAACTGCACCTTTGCACACACACAGGACGAGCTAGAGAAGTGAGGGAGGACACCACCACACTCATTTGCATGCGATGCACAGCGCAGTTTTTATCAAGGCTTTTATGTGAAGAAAACCTTAAACGAACCTACCCTTCTAATTATCTCTGTCTCTCTCTCTGTCCCCCCATCTCTCCACCCTGTCCACCCTCTCCATCTCTCCACCCTGTCCATCTCTCCACCCTCTCCACCTCTCCACCCTGTCCATCTCTCCACCCTGTCCATCTATCCACCCTCTCCATCTCTCCACCCTGTCCATCTCTCCACCCTCTCCATCTCTCCACCCTGTCCATCTCTCCACCCTCTCCATCTCTCCACCCTGTCCATCTCTCCACCCTGTCCATCTCTCCACCCTGTCCATCTCTCCACCCTGTCCATCTCTCCACCCTCTCCACCCTGTCCATCTCTCCACCCTGTCCATCTCTCCACCCTGTCCATCTCTCCACCCTCTCCATCTCTCCACCCTGTCCATCTCTCCACCCTGTCCATCTCTCCACCCTCTCCACCCTGTCCATCTCTCCACCCTGTCCATCTCTCCACCCTCTCCATCTCTCCACCCTCTCCATTCTCCATCTCTCCACCCTCTCCATCTCTCCACCCTGTCCATCTCTCCACCCTCTCCCTCCCCCTTTCAAGGAACAGAATGAGAAACAAGAAGATCAGTGGCATGGGCCGGCCCTTCCTCCTGGCCCAGGGGAGTATGGGTAGTGGTCTGAGTATGGAGGGGGGCGACTCAGGAGAGGAGGCCTGCACTGGGGGTCTGAAGAGCTCAGATAAGGGGGGGTCAGGGTCCCTAAAGGAGGGGGCCACACCCTCCCAGCTCATCCCCAGGGGAGGGGATATGATGGAGGAGATGAAGAGGGAAAGGTCTGTACTTAACGGGTCCACAGGCTCCAGCCGCTCCTCATCTGGCTCTATGGAACAGTAAGTAATTCTCTGTCACATTATGATCCTTCTACTGTAATGCTTTATGCTAGCAGTACAGCATTCCTTTCACTTTCACATACAGTCACTTACTGTATATTCTTATTATTCATGATGATGACTCATCACTGATGAGTATTAAACGTTCAGGCTGAAAGTGGGACGTTTCAGCTGTCTTTAATGTGTCATCATGAACAATGAGTCGTATTGTTGTCTCTGTAGCTCCCTCCAGTAACCACGAGCACAACTGTTCCTTGATTTTAACTGGCGGCTTTATTCTGTAGTTTTAGTCAGAATTATCACCTTCCGTGAGAACTATAAAGTAAATGAAAAGACAGTTAAACACACTCTTACAACCTTCTTGTCTTACGAGTGACTTATTAGCTTGGTATAACTCTGAAGTACTTACATTCATAAACAGTTTAGCCGGCGCTATAACAGTATCAGATTAAACACATGAATAAAGGAAAAATACCTCATTGGCTGCTTAGCGGGGAGGAAATCAAAAACTTCACACTTATTATTCCTGGCATGAATTCACGCTTCATCCTTAATTATAACGTTACCATCCTAACATATACGCTTCAAACTTTACAAACTACACCCGAAGACATGAAAACTTAGCTAACACAGCGCGGGATTGCCTTCCCTCCAAAGGTGTGTTGCTACGATAATGATCCCCGTTACAACAGTTATTAGCCACGTAGTTCCGCTTGTCTTATCATTTCCCCGCATAGCGAACACGTAAACAATTAAGCCAAAAAACAACGACATAGGCTTACAGGTTAATTGTCAGTTACAGTCTCTCTAGACTGACATCCTTTCTCTGTTTCTCTCTCTCTCTCTCTGTGTCTCTCGCTGTGTCTCTCTTTCTCTCTCTCTCTCTGTGTCTCTCTATGTCTCTCGCTGTGTGTCTCTCTTTCTCTGTCTATCTCGCTGTCTCTCTCTCTCTCTCTGTGTCTCTCGCTGTGTCTCTCTCTCTCTCTCTCTCTCTCTCTCTGTCTCTCTATGTCTCTCGCTGTGTGTCTCTCTTTCTCTGTCCCTTTCTCTGTCTTTCTGTCTCTCTCTCCCTCAATTTTCAATTTGAGGGCTTTGTTGGCATGGGAAACATATGTTTACATTGCCATAGCAAGTGAAATAGATAATAAACAAAACTGAAATAAACAATAAAAAATAAACAGTAAACTTACAAAAGTTCCAAAAGAATAAAGACATTTCAAATGTCATATTATTAATATATACAGTGTTCTCTCTGTCTCTCTCTCTGTCTCTCTCCCTCTTTCTGTGTCTCTCTCTTTCCCTCTCTCTGTTTCTCCCTCTCTCTCTCTCTCTATCAGGAAGTCTATTTCTCCTCCAAAGACACCGGTCAATTCCTCCTCAGCTCCTTCTCCATACGGCCCAGGGTCTAGACTAGAATGTGACTCTGCACACCCCAAACAGGCCCACTACCTAATGATAAGACCCCTTCCTCAGCCCCCTCCCCACCAACCTCAGTCCTCTGAACTGTGTTACCAGGACCCCCGACCTCCCTACGACGTGCAGCCCTACCAGCCAGCCAGTGAGTACAGCCATCTAAGAGACATGTGACCGGTGTCTGTCAGACCTGGGTTGAAAAGCATTTGTTTTCAAATACATTAGCGTTTGATTGAGCCTCCCTGAGTGCCAGAGGGGCGGGGTTTGTACAGACTATTCCATTGGTTCCATTGCTCCAGACAAGCATAGTCAATTGCAGCTAAAGTATTTGAAAACAAATGCCTTTGAATCCGGGTGTGTCCGTTTCACTCTATTCAATCTTTCATCATCTAAATAAGGTATTATGTAGACTCACTGATGTCTTCTGTCCCTCTTTAGGTAACGGCTACCCCTCTGCGATACACCACCACAAACCCTGCGTGGCTCGCTTCCTCCGTTCCAGCCACGTCCCAGAGTCCTCTCTACCTCCCTCCATGGCCCCTCTGTACTCAGAGCAGTACCCTTCCTTGCCCCCACCACGGGACCACGCTGGTCCCTCTCCCTACAGTCCCCCACCGGTCCCCCAGTACGGGCCCCTGGCCCCAGCCCACGGTGGCTACGCTCCCCTGTATGACAGCCGGCATATGTGGAGGCCCCAGCTCTACCACCGCGAGGACACCAGGAGTAACTCGCTGCCTCCCGAGGTGCTGCACTCCTCTGTGTACCAGCCCCCCCTCCGAGAGAGATATGCCTCCCTGGACAGCCCCTACTGCTCAGCGGGGGAGCACAGAGCAGCACTGAACAGGGTACAGTTACTGTATAGCCTCCTCTGCAAGCACGCAGTACAGCCTTGAACACGACTGGCTTTATCATGTCTTTTTATTCCTCCTGCCTCTCCTCTCCTCCCAATCAGCATAGCAAACTCATTGTCACCCACATATTCTCTTCCTCCTCCTCCTCCTCCTCCCCCTTCACGTTGCCCTCCTCCTCCTCCCCCTTCATGTTGCCCTCCTCCTCCCCCTTCACGTTGCCCTCCTCCTCCGCTTCCCCTTCACGTTGCCCTCCTCCTCCCCCTTCACGTTGCCCTCCTCCTCCGCTTCCCCTTCACGTTGCCCTCCTCCTCCGCTTCCCCTTCACGTTGCCCTCCTCCTCCGCTTCCCCTTCACGTTGCCCTCCTCCTCCTCTTCCCCTTCACGTTGCCCTCCTCCTCCGCTTCCCCTTCACGTTGCCCTCCTCCTCCGCTTCCCCTTCACGTTGCCCTCCTCCTCCGCTTCCCCTTCACGTTGCCCTCCTCCTCCGCTTCCCCTTCACGTTGCCCTCCTCCACTTCCCCTTCACGTTGCCCTCCTCCGCTTCCCCTTCACGTTGCCCTCCTCCTCCTCTTCCCCTTCACGTTGCCCTCCTCCTCCGCTTCCCCTTCACGTTGCCCTCCTCCTCCGCTTCCCCTTCACGTTGCCCTCCTCCACTTCCCCTTCACGTTGCCCTCCTCCTCCCCCTTCACGTTGCCCTCCTCCTCCGCTTCCCCTTCACGTTGCCCTCCTCCTCCCCCTTCACGTTGCCCTCCTCCTCCGCTTCCCCTTCACGTTGCCCTCCTCCTCCGTTTCCCCTCATCGTTGCCCTCCTCCTCCACTTCCCCTTCACGTTGCCCTCCTCCTCCGTTTCCCCTCATCGTTGCCCTCCTCCTCCACTTCCCCTTCACGTTGCCCTCCTCCTCCGCTTCCCCTTCACGTTGCCCTCCTCCTCCTCTTCCCCTTCACGTTGCCCTCCTCCTCCGCTTCCCCTTCATGTTGCCCTCCTCCTCCGCTTCCCCTTCACGTTGCCCTCCTCCTCCGCTTCCCCTTCATGTTGCCCTCCTCCTCCGCTTCCCCTTCACGTTGCCCTCCTCCTCCGCTTCCCCTTCACGTTGCCCTCCTCCTCCGCTTCCCCTTCACGTTGCCCTCCTCCTCCGCTTCCCCTTCATGTTGCCCTCCTCCTCCGCTTCCCCTTCACGTTGCCCTCCTCCTCCGCTTCCCCTTCACGTTGCCCTCCTCCTCCGCTTCCCCTTCACGTTGCCCTCCTCCCCCGTTTCCCCTCATTGTTGCCCTCCTCCTCCTCCTCCTCCTCCTCCTCCTCCTATTGAAGGCTATGAGTAATGTTGTTGTAGATGGTTAGTGTACATAGGGGAGATCTCAGCCAACTCTAACCCCTGCTCTCTCTCTATCAATTCAATTTCAATTTAAGGGCTTTATTAGCATGGGAAACATATGTTAACATTGCCAAAGCAAGTGAAGTAGATAATAAACAAAAATACAATAAAAATGAACAGTAAACATTACATTCACAGAAGTTCCAAAAGAATAAAGACATTTCAAATGTCTTATTATGTCTATATACAGTGTTGTATCTCTCTCTCTCTCTCTCTCTCTCTCTCTCTCTCTCTCTCTCTCTCTCTCTCTCTCTCTCTCTCTCTCTCTCTCACTCTCTCACTCTCTCTCTCTCTCTCTCTCTGTCTCTCTGTCTCGCTGTCTCTCTCTCTCTGTCTCTCTCTCTCTGTCTCCCTCTCTCTGTCTCCCTCTCTCTCTGTCTTTCTCTCCCGCTCCCTCTCCAGGACTCTTATGGGCGTGTTCCTCTTGGATGCGAGGATCTGTTCAAGCGGAAACAGGAGCAGTGGGCACACCATCACCACGGCAACGTGAACAGGCCCTCCCAGTCCTCCCCCATCTTCACCGTAGACGTTGGTGCAGAGGTACGTAGGCCTGCACGTACACAGAGTGTGTTTGTACATCCGTTGTGAGTCACGACCATAGAACGAGAGAGAGAGGGAGAGGGAGAGGGGGGTAGAGACGGACAGGGAGAGAGACAGAGGGAGATGGGGGAGAGAGACGGACAGGGAGAGAGGGAGAGAGAGAGAGACGGACAGGGAGAGAGGGAGAGGGGGAGAGGTTAGAGAGGGGAAGAGGGAGAGAGACGGACAGGGAGAGAGGGAGAGACAGACAGGGAGAGAGTAGAGGGACAGATGGAGAGGGAAAGACGGAGAGACAGAGACAGAGAGGAAGTGAGGGAGAGATGGACAGGGAGAGATGGACAGGGAGAGAGAGGGGGGGGAGAGAGAGCGGGAGAGAGAGCGGGAGAGAGAGCGGGAGAGAGAGAGAGAGAGAGAGAGAGGGAGAAGGAGGTGGAGAGGGAGAGACGGACAGACGGAGAGAGAGAGAGACGGACAGGGAGAGAGAGGGACAGGAAGAGAGAGGAAGAGACGGACAGGGAGAGAGAGGAAGAGACGGACAGGGAGAGAGAGGGAGAGACAGACAGGGAGAGAGAGAGAGAGAGAGAGAGAGAGACGGACAGGGAGAGAAAGGGAGAGAGAGAGAAACCCAGACAGAGAGAAATAGAGACGGACAGGGAGAGAAAGGGAGAGACAGAGAAAGACAGACAGAGAGAAAGAGAGACAGAGAGAGAAAGAGAAAGTTTGTGTATAGCACAAGTATAAAAGGCATACTGTAATCAGTTTTCTCCACTCTGTTGCCCCATGAAATCAAGGTAAAGAATGCTGACTTATACAGTACTGTATATGTTGTTTGTGTGTGTTTTTGATTCTGGCCCAAAAGCTGTGTTGAATCCAAAGCTATTTTAGACTGTGACTGTTGCTGGGCAACTGGTTGCTATAGCATAGAGAGTCGCAGTGTGTGTTTGGGAGTCTTCATAACTCCCCCCCCCCTATTCTCTCTGTCCCCCATCCCCATCCCTCCATCTCTCCATTATTTTTCCCCTCCCTCTCTTCTCTCTCTCTCTCAATTTCAATACAATTTCAATTCAATTTAATTTACGGGCTTTATTGTCTTGGGAAACGTATGTTTACATTGCCAAAGCAAGTGAAATAGATAATAAACAATAGTGAAATAAACAATAAAAAATGTACAGTAAACATTACACTTATAAAAGTTCCAAAAGAATAAAGACATTTCAAATGTCTCTCTCTCTCTCTCTTTCTCATTCTCTCTGGCTATCTCTCCTCTCTATCTCTCTTTCCCTCGTTCTCTCTCTCTCTTGCTATCTCCCCTCTCTCTATCTCTCTTTCCCTCGTCCTCTCTCTCCCCTCTCTCTTTCTTTCTTTCTTTCTTTCTTTCTTTCTTTCTTTCTTTCTTTCTTTCTTTCTTTCTTTCTTTCTTTCTTTCTTTCTTTCTCTCTCTCTAGCATGATGACGGTGGTAGTGGTCAGTGTATGAACTGTAAGTTCCGTGGAGAGGAGAATCTGTCCCACTACTCTCCCTGGTCCTGTGGAACCATCAGTACCTGCATCAGCCCCTTTGAACCAGAGCATCACAAGGCCTCAGCTCACTCCCGCTCCGAAAACTTAGTGGGTCTCACAACATGCCTTCTTAATTCAACCAAACAGCCACACAGACACATATAGATCCTACAGAACATAACAATATAGTCTAGCATCATATGACAAATTAGGCAATTACTGTGACATAGCCTATACTAACAAATGAAAATGTCTATGTTTTCTACTAATGCTTTGTCTTTCAGGAAGTAGACAATGGTGAAAGGACGCGGTGGCTACACACGTTTGAGCCCTACCGCCGTCTGAAAGACGAGGACCCCAGCATACCGTTTGAGCCCTACCGCCGTCTGAAAGACGAGGACCCCAGCATACCGTTTGAGACCTACCGCCGTCTGAAAGACGAGGACCCCAGCATACCGTTTGAGCCCTACCGCCGTCTGAAAGACGAGAACCCCAGCATACCGTTTGAGACCTACCGCCGTCTGAAAGACGAGGACCCCAGCATACCGTTTGAGCCCTACCGCCGTCTGAAAGACGAGGATCCCAGCATACCGTTTGAGACCTACCGCCGTCTGAAAGACGAGGACCCCAGCATACCGTTTGAGCCCTACCGGCGTCTGAAAGACGAGGACCCCAGCATACCGTTTGAGACCTACCGCCGTCTGAAAGACAAGGACCCCAGCATACCGTTTGGAGAGGGGCCCATCATACCATTTGGAGAAGGGCCTATCATCTCCAAATGGGGGGCGATATCCCGCGCCTCCCGTACAGGGTACCACACCACCGACCCGGTCCAGGCCACAGCCTGCCAGGGAAGCAACAGCACCATCCCCATCAACTTCAGAGGTGAGGAGGGGATGGGGGATTGGAGTTCAAATGTAAAGGAATAAGATATTATACATTATTATATCTCTCTTGTAATGTTTTATATATCCTCTCTATGACTTGTTATGTCTCTGATTTACTGTGAAATGACAGCAGAAGAAAAAACTTAAGATGTTCAACCAACAGAATTGTTATTCCCTAGTTAATTTTCTCTTTCAAATATGCTAGTGTTTTAGGACCAGCTGCTAGGCTAGCACAGAGCAGAATCCTCTTTAACATGTGTTTTAGGACCGGCTGCTAGGCTAGCACAGAGCAGAATCCTCTTTAACATGTGTTTTAGGACCAGCTGCTAGGCTAGCACAGAGCAGAATCCTCTTAACATGTGTTTTAGGACTGGCTGCTAGGCTAGCACAGAGCAGAATCCTCTTTAACATGTGTTTTAGGACCGGCTGCTAGGCTAGCACAGAGCAGAATCCTCTTAACATGTGTTTTAGGACCAGCTGCTAGGCTATCACAGAGCAGGATCCTCTTTAACATGTGTTTTAGGACCAGCTGCTAGGCTAGCACAGAGCAGAATCCTCTTTAACATGTGTTTTAGGACCGGCTGCTAGGCTAGCACAGAGCAGAATCCTCTTTAACATGTGTTTTAGGACCAGCTGCCAGGCTAGCACAGAGCAGAATCCTCTTAACATGTGTTTTAGGACCAGCTGCTAGGCTAGCACAGAGCAGAATCCTCTTAACATGTGTTTTAGGACCAGCTGCTAGGCTAGCACAGAGCAGAATCCTCTTTAACATGTGTTTTAGGACCAGCTGCTAGGCTAGCACAGAGCAGAATCCTCTTTAACATGTGTTTTAGGACCGGCTGCTAGGCTAGCACAGAGCAGAATCCTCTTTAACATGTGTTTTAGGACCAGCTGCCAGGCTAGCACAGAGCAGAATCCTCTTAACATGTGTTTTAGGACCAGCTGCTAGGCTAGCACAGAGCAGAATCCTCTTTAACATGTGTTTTAGGACCAGCTGCTAGGCTAGCACAGAGCAGAATCCTCTTAACATGTGTTTTAGGACCAGCTGCTAGGCTAGCACAGAGCAGAATCCTCTTTAACATGTGTTTTAGGACCGGCTGCTAGGCTAGCACAGAGCAGAATCCTCTTTAACATGTGTTTTAGGACCGGCTGCTAGGCTAGCACAGAGCAGAATCCTCTTTAACATGTGTTTTAGGACCGGCTGCTAGGCTAGCACAGAGCAGAATCCTCTTTAACATGTGTTTTAGGACCGGCTGCTAGGCTAGCACAGAGCAGAATCCTCTCAATATGTGTTTTAGGACCAGCTGCTAGGCTAGCACAGAGCAGAATCCTCTCAATATGTGTTTTAGGACCAGCTGCTAGGCTAGCACAGAGCAGAATCCTCTCAATATGTGGGGGGATTAGAGCGTGAACATAAAGTTTTCTTTCATCTCCAGGCCAGTCTCTGAATGCACCAGCTCTCAGCAGGCTCAGCAGAGCCCTGGTTCACTGCAGCCAGTGCTCCCATGCATTCACTTAAGCATAGTCTTGACAAGGGTGGGAAAATGTATTGTAATAGTTTTGCTCAATGTTGTTATTGTAAATCTATGGTTCTAACAGATTATGGTCCACACATCGGCCATGGGGACTACAGGTGGAGCTCCGGGGGGTCTGACTCTTCCAGCCACTCCAGTTTCCTAGAGGGGTACAGTATGGATTCTATACTATATACTACTATATAATATTATACTATATAATACTATACTATATAATACAATACTATATAATACTATACAATGCTATATAATACTATACTATTTAATACTATACTATAAAATATTATATAATACTATACTATATAATACTATACTATGTAATACTATACAATGCTATATAATACTATTTAATACTATACTATAAAATACTATATAATACTATACCATATACTACTATATAATACTATACTATATAATACAATACTATATAATACGATACTATATAATGCTATATAATACTATACTATTTAATACTATGCTATAAAATATTATATACTACTATATAATATTATACTATGTAATACTATATTATACGAAACTATATAATACTATACTATATACCATGTAGAGCCATCCCATCCCCCCCTTTCTCTCTTCACCCTAAACAAAGGCATTGTCCTGTTTTCTTTTATACCTTGTCTTTTTTATCTTGTCTTTTATACCTTGTCTTTTATACCTTGTCTTTTATATCTTGTCTTTTTTATCTTGTCTTTTTACTTCGAGGTCCTATTGTATGTATGCAGCTGAGAATTTGCTTGCTCATCATGACTGTGTTGGAAGTGCTGTTTTCACCCTCTCCTCTCCTCCTCTTCTTTCTTCTCTCCTCCTCTCCTCTCCTCCTCTTCTTTCTTCTCTCCTCTCCTTCTCTTCTCTCCTCCTCTTCTCTTCCCTCTCCTCCTCTTCTCCCTCTTCTTCTCTCCTCCTCTTCTCCCTCCCCTTCTCTCCTCCTCCTCCTCTTTCATTGTGCTGCAGTCAGTTCTCTCCTCAGACTAAACATAGAGCATCTCTCTGGTCTGTCGTTGCTTGCTGCTCACGTTCTCTTCTGTAACCCCCCCCTGACTCTGACTAACAGTCTCTCTGTAGCTTTGATTGGAGGGGAATCTAGTCCTCTGTTCTGTACTCCACAAGTCTCTCATTCTGCTGTCAGTACATCAGCTATTTACATCATTTCAGTCAGAATACACATGTGATAACAGTACCATACAGTACAATACAGTACATTACAGTACAATACAAAGCCACTGTTTTACTGTAATGTTGCATATCTGAAGCAACACATACTATGAAGATATTGTAGATAATCTTAAATTGCCACCATTCCTGTATGTCAACAGTGAACAGCTAGCCGCCCGTCGGCGGTCCTTCAGCAGTGGAGAGCAGGCTGGTGCAGGAGACATGCTGCAGACTGACTACCGTAAAGACACGACAGAGCGTGAACTGGACAGAGACGTAGAACTGGAGCTGTCTGTACTAGACGTAGAGGACACTGACCTGCAGGACAACAGTCAACAGTCTAAGGTGCAGTGACTATGTGTCTGATTGGTTGGTTGATTGGTTGATTTCATTATTGACTGATTGATTAATTGATTGGTTGATTGATTGGTGTCTGTGTCCCATAAGGGATGATCTGGGATCTGTAAAGTGGTAGAATATTGCAACATCTGACTTTGTAATGTAGTTAGTTGATTAGATCAACTATATGTTTTCCATGTCTACTCTCTCCGTCTGACTTTTTCTCTGGTTGTCTTAGAAGCACCTGGAGCTGAGAGAGCCCCACCTCCTCACCCCTCCCAGCAGTGAACCCCAGAGGACACAGACAGACAAGCTGTCAGCAGACAAGATGGAAGCTCAACTGCTGAAGAAGATGGCCTTCAGGTGAGCTCGGTCAACAACTAGCCTCAACCGATGTCTGGCAACGTGAGACAAGTAAACACTAAACACACCAGTAGCATGGCTCAATATTGATGTGGTTTCTCCCTTATCGCAAACATTCAATTCAATAAGCTTTATTTATCCCTGAGGGTAATTCTTTCTGGCAGGCATGGTCATAACATGGTCATAACATGGTCATACACACATCAGATAGGCCTACAGAGTAAGTGCAGCATAAATGAGTAAGTGAGTAAGTGCAGCATAAATGAAACAACTGTTCCCTTACTGCAGCTTCTCTGTTTCTGACAAGAACTATAAAGGGCAGAGATCTCTTCTACTCATTGGTTACTGATCAGAGCTCATACTGCATCTCTGTGTTCCAGGAGGTCTCTCTCCCCTGGAGGTCTGGGCTCAGGAGGCCTCAGCGTGGGGAAGCTGATGATGAGGACCGGACCTCTGAGACTGGGGGACATGGGCCCTTGCCCTAACACAGGCCCTGAGATGCTGCTCAACGGGAACTGAGAGGGCAAACACACCTCACCCCCACGCCTGGTGGTCCCGGCCGGTGGTCCCAGCCGGTGGTCCCGAGCGGTGGTCCCGGCCCAGCGCTACACAGCTCCTACACCTGCTGTCACAGTAACATCTTAGGGTTGTATAGGCCTGTATCATCAGACAGCGATCAGGTCTCACCCCACTAATATCACCAGTCTGAGGGCATATTATATACAGTATGCTACTTTAGACCACAGGTAGTGTTGTTTCAAACATGACAAAGAGAGATGTATAGTTCAGACACACACCAGTAGCCTCCGTCGCATTTCCTCTTTTCTCATCTCGGCAGGGTCTTTTTTTGATCAAGTGTTTGTTTGTGTGTGCTGCTCGCTCTCCACTTCCTATAATGATGATATGATGGTGATTATCATGCTTCACATGGCATCCAATAGTTTTATTTTTGTTAGTTCTACAATGTTTCCAAGGTAACAAAGGTGTTCAGCACTGTTGTGTGTGTGTATGCGATCAGCATCTGTTGACATTGAGCTGATGACAATAACAGCACATTACTATGCATTTGTAGTCATAGGAAGGATATTTGCCTCTCGAAAAATTCCAAGTCTTTACTTTGAAAAAAAACAGCGCTAATTGAACAGGGTTTGTATGTCTTAAAAGAGGAAGATAAACAGGAAGAGATGAAGGATACCAACACTAGATGTTGCTCTAGTCCAACTCCCATCTACTTTAGACATTGTAGTAGCCTATCAAAGGTTCCTAAGGCTTGGCCGTGTTATCCTGTGTGATGTGTCATTTGTTGGTCTCAAGCATTTCATAGATGAGATTCAAGACGATGACGATCAATCAGATGTCACCGCACTCACATGTATGCACAATTGTGGCCTTTTTTTTATGTTCGTAAAATATCTCTTCATATTTAGTCTTCACCATGGGGTTAATACATTAAAAACACCAAACAGTACAACATGTATCAACAATCCTTGATATATTCAACAGATTTCAGTATTCAGTGGTTCTGGCACCATCATTTATTGCTATCCTCTGTGCAACTGCAGCCAGGGATTGAATTGTAGTGATCTGCTGTGATGGAATGATACGTCATACTTACAGTTATCTGTACAGTGTAATCACATGACATATATTCACAATGTAAACTGGTTGTTGCAGCTCTTTTTGGTTCTGTGCATCAAACTCATAACCTGTGTTTACTATGACAGATTGTCAACAAACCAGCAGGTGATTATTGTGTTCCTTCACGCTGTCTTTGTTTAGTTTGGTCCCTGTTCAAACTTTTCACGAATGTTTTGTTATTTTCTTTCAAGCATTGCTAACTTCCGTGAAGTTATTTGTCAAAATATTTTCTATCGGGATCTCTGTTTTGTTTCGTTGTTGGTGGTCATGTTTGGGAAGAAATGAAACTGACCCATCAGTCTGTCTCTATATTCATGTTTCAAGCAGTCTAACGAATACAGTCCATCATCATTATGTGATCGCTACCGAGGGTCATGCATTGGCCTAAAAGGGTCAGTGTTATTTTACTGCAGTTTTGTGCACTGAACGTTCTGTTTGCTGTCTTCTCCTGCCTGTGGGGGTGAAGAGATTCGGGTGACGCTATGTGTTAACTTGCAGCACTTAGAAAAACTCTCCTATTTATAATAGGGTTTATTTTGTTACGGTCTGAAAGGAAGCAGACAGGCTAAGTGAGACACAACTTGACCAGTGATTGACAATTCTTAAGGACTGCCCCATACAAATATAAAGACATACAGTATATCCATTCTCTTAGCATTACTGACAGGCTACTGTATTTCTGTTGCTCTTCTGTTCCTGTTTCAGACTTTGACTTAAGAAATTGTCTTAGTGTCATATTGTGTACAATCAATCAGCGGAGTCCATTGTTGTCTAACGGTGGACAGGGCCCTTTAGGGGATAGGGGCCTTTGGGTATAAGATGTGGGAGGGACCAGGGAGTCTATTAAGGTTTAGAACCTGGTCAAGTTCAAGGGTAGTGTTGTGATTCTAGACCAATCTAGCTAGCTCCTGTAGTTTAGGTTTGTTCCAGCAGGGAGTGCTAGAGCCTAGTCTCTGCAGCCCTTAGTGATGGAGGAGTTATGTTGCTAAGCTACTGATGAAGGGTTTATTCATTACGCCGATTCTGTTGCAGGAAGCAAACGGAACGAAACGAGGAGGGACATACCTGAATTTGTCCAATAGAAACTCTCATTTTAGTTGCAAAACGTAATGTTTTGCAACTGTTTGGCTAATGATTACACCCCTGAACGCATCTTCAGCACTGAATATTATGGGTCATGTGCGCAAATATTTTCATTAATGAATATAGTTTAATGTAACTTTTCACCACATAAATTGTGTTTAAGGAGGGATTTATAATTTTGCTATAATGTGTTCTTTTATGTTTGGATTCAATACCAATAGTATTACCCAGTTGGGAAGGGAATGTGCACATTAAGAACAGGGAGTAATGTAGGTAGAGTTCCCAGAGTGTTCCAGTGCCTGTCTAATGACTCACTGGTGTAATGATCTGATCGCACTGCACTTCCCACGTCATCATTGCAAGATGTTCTTACTCCCCACTATCCAGCCAGTGCCCCAGGTCATGCATGCTAGTCCCTCTTGTTGTCATGGCGAAGGAGGAAGTACATGATTCTGTAGTTGTGATACAACACACCCAGCGATGAAGTGTTCTGCACATGCCCACTGTGTGGCCACGCCAAGTATTTTAGCCTGCCTGCAGCATTTGACTGTTTACTGCTTCTGAAATGCTTTATTATTGATAACGATCAATGTATTATTATTATTATTACTTACTACCATCATTGGTTGAGTTGTAGTACTTCACTCTGGATAAGTCAAGTCTGCTTCTTCAGTTGAATTTTGAAAATTTGCTGAATAGTCAAAGTTAGCCGAGGATGGTCTTGTAAGGTGAAAACATTTGCCTGTTTGTCAATTGTACAACTATGACGGAACTGATGTTTGAATATTTATGTCTGTATTAGACATTTTCTTTGCAAATCTATTGTTCGATTGAAATGTTAATGAAATACAAGATGGTGCACACATCCATCATTATTGTACACAGCTGGCACCATCGTTAGATGGACTAACTGCTCGTTTATACAACAAAATGTAATCAGCTATTTAAATAAATACTGATATAGAGGGACAAATAAAGGTTTCAGAATGATGAAACTGGCTGAGACAGCATAAACAAATGTCTAAATGAATAATATGTATTCCATTTATTTCATTTGAAATATCACTTTGTGAAAGGTTTCCCTGCATTGCAAGGCAATATCCTGAACCATATTCTTAGTTTGAAGTATTGATTGTGTTCAGATGTCACCAGCCAACTGCCTGACCTGTTGGTTGTCTTTGTGTGCTATTTGCTCCTGCACTGACAGCTTGGCCAAGTAGAATACTCTGATACTATTTTGATGGACCAGGCAGACCTGGTCTGAGGGAGATGTCAGTACCTGAAACTTTGCATGCTACAATAAATGAAAAACAAACACAAAATATGTGACTTTGTCCTGTTTCAACTGCTTTGAGAACTTCGGATCTGGGCCCATATTCTGGGCTCCCAAGAGGCACAGCGGTCTAAGACACGGCATCTCAGTGCGAGAGGCATCATTACAGACACCCTGGTTCGATTCCAGGCTGTATCACAACTGACTGTGATTGGGAGTCCCATCGGGTGTACACAATTGTAAATAAGAATTTTATCTTAATTGACTTGCCTAGTTAAATAAAAGGTTAAATATTCATAAAGCTTCAGATCAAGTGTGAATGGCTCCCCCTGGTGGGCTGCCTGTGAATATTGCTACGGTTACCTATTGTACACACTTCCCCTCTAGCTCTATTTCAACAGAATATACCAGAGGTAGATACAGACCTTTCTGAGGTAACATTTCACACTCTTTAGTCCAGGAACATGATGAAACAAGCCTTGACAGGAAGAACTAGCTTTACATGGCCTTTACCATGGTGTTGCCGAACCTGAATTTAGATTCTGATACAATGTTTCCTCAGGGTTTTGATGGCGGAGGGGAGTTACACCAATTTGCAACAAGAACCATATGTTCAGAGGGGAGTGTGAGAGAGGGAGGAAATACAGAAAAAGATGGTGAAGCAACAGCTGTGCTGGAATGAGAACAATATGTGTGTCAGTTCTGATGGTATGGAGCGGGAGGATGAGGGTCAAGGACCAGAATGGTCGGTAGTGGAAAGACATATGAAGAAGAGAGATCATGATGCAGAAAGCAGTGGAGCGTCTAGTAAAGAAAGCATAAAGAGGGCCAAGGTAGGAAGCAATAATAGTGATGTGTTGGAGTGGAAAGTGGTGTTTGATGAGACCACAGGACCTCACTTACACCCTATCCAACTAACTAATTGTCACGCCCTGACCTTAAAAGAGCCTTTTATTCTCTAATTTGGTTAGGTCGGGGTGTGACTAGGGTGGGTACTCTAGTTTTTTTATTTCTATGTTGGCCTGGTATGGTTCCCAATCAGAGGCAGCTGTCTACCGTTGTCTCTGATTGGGGATCATATTTAGGCAGCCTTTTCCCACTGAGTTTTTGTGGGATCTTGTTTTTGGTTAGTTGCCTGTGAGCACTAAATTAGCTTCACGTTTCGTTTGTGCTTTATTGTTTTTTTGTGCCGGTTCACTAAATAAATATGTTGAACCCATACCACGCTGCACTTTGGTCAGACAATCCTTACAACGACGTCCGTGACACTAATGCCATAGAGAAAGAGGTAGGGGAAGTGAAATGAGCTTGTTTCATTGGAAATGGTAGATTATTAACATTGTGTGGTAGACAGGCTCAGCAAGAGGAGATTCTGAAAATGGAAAAGCTTAATGGGAAGAAGATTAAAAGCAATGTCCCTGGTGATTATGCTAGATTGAGGGGAGTGGGGTCCCAATATCTACGTCCACAGTTGATATTAAAGAGAATGTGAAGGAAGGCAGATTGATTGAGGCCAAAAGGTTAATCAGTAGGAAAGAGGGTCAAAGAAGTGAAAGCTTATCAGTGATGCTGAGGTTTGAGAAAGTCTTCCTTAGTTTTAATGTTAGAGAATTTGTCCCATATGCACTGTGGTGTTTTAAATGCCTAAAGAATGGGACATGTAGCTGCTCAGAGTAAAGGAAAGAAAATATGTGCCAAGTGTGGAGGGGAACATGATTATGGTGAATGTGGAAGCAATGTGAAGGTTAAGTGCTGTAATTATGGGGCAAAACACAGAACAGCTTTTGGTGGATGCCAACTACAGAGAGAGGCTAGAGAGGCTCAGAGATACAGGATCAGTCATGATGTATCATATGCAGAGGCCGGAAAACAGATTGGTACAACTACAGTGCAGACTGATGGATCATGGATGTACCTGTAGTAAGTGGACCTACTGTCAGACTGATGGATCTTACATGGATGTACCTGTAGTAAGTGGACCTACTGTCAGACTGATGGATCTTACATGGATGTACCTGTAGTAAGTGGACCTACTGTCAGACTGATGGATCTTACATGGATGTACCTGTAGTAAGTGGACCTACTGTCAGACTGATGGATCTTACATGGATGTACCTGTAGTAAGTGGACCTACTGTCGGGTCTGGTGCTTCTGATGGTCCAGGATGGTTTCGAGACCGGTTCAGAAATGTTGTGCCCATGAACGTGCGGTGTGATAATGAATAAAGTTGACTTCATAGCTTTTATTGGTAAGGTCTTCAATACGACCCGGGTTGTGGAAAGCAGAAATGCCAGGTTATTTTTGAGACGGAAAAAGAGATATTGGGGGTAACAGATGTTACTGTTGAAATGGTTGTTGACATGCTGAACAATTCTAATGGTGTTTCAGCATGATATAGAGCAGTGGATCCCAAACTTTTTATAGTCTCGTACCTCTTCTAACATTCAACCTCCAGCTGCGTACCCCCTCTAGCACCAGGGTCAGCGCACTCTCAAATGTTGTTTTTTGCCATCATTGTATGCCTGCCTGTCATGCCCTGACCTTAAAGAGACTTTTTATTCTCTATTTGGTTAGGTCAGGGTGTGACTAGGGTGGGCAATCTATGTTGTATTTCTATGTTGGCCTGGTATGGTTCCCAGTCAGAGGCAGCTGTCTATCGTTGTCTCTGATTGGGGATCATACTTAGGCAGCCTTTTTTCCCACCTTAGTTTGTGGGATCTTGATTTTGTATAGTTGCTGTGTAGCCTGCAGAACTTTACGTTCGTTTTGTATTTTGTTGTTTTTCGGTGTTCATTTAAATAAAAGTAAGATGTTCACCTACCACGCTGCACCTTGGTCTCCTCATTCAAACGACTTACGTAACACTGCCACACACTTTTATTAAACATAAGAACGAGTGTCACAACCCGGCTCGTGGGAAGTGACAAAGAGGACCAGGGCACAAATAATAATATAATAATAATCAATAATTTCCCCTTTATTTAGCCATCTTACATATAAAACCTTATTTGTTCATCAAAAATTGTGAATAACTCACCACAGGTTAATGAGAAGAGTGAGCTTGAAAGGATGCACATAACTCTGCAATGTTGGATTGTATTGGAGAGTCTCAGTATTTTTTCACACACATTCTGTGCCTGTATTTAGTTTTCATGCTAGTGAGGGCCGAGAATCCACTCTCACATAGGTACGTGGTTGCGAAGGGCATCAGTGTCTTAACAGCGCGATTTACCACGGCAGGATACTAAAAAATCTGGCAGTGGCTTCTGATTAAATACAATTTTCACAGAACTGCTTGTTGCAATTTCGATGAGGCGCTCTTGTTTAGATATTGGTAAGTGGACTGGAGACAGGGCATGAAAGGGATAACGAATCCAGTTGTTTGTGTCATCCGTTTCAAGAAAGTACCTGTGTAATTGCGCACCCAACTCACTCAAGTGCTTCGCTATATCACATTTGACATTGTCCGTAAGCTTGAGTTAATTTGAACACAAAAAATCATACAACGATGGAAAGACCTGTGTGTTGTCCTTGTTAATGCAGACAGAGAAGAGCTCCAACTTTTTAATCACAGCCTCAATTTTGTCCGCACTTTGAATATAGTTGCGGAGAGTCCCTGTAATCATAGATTCAGATCATTCAGGTGAGAAAAAACATCACCCAGATAGGCCAGTCGTGTGAGAAACTCGTCATCATGCAAGCGGTCAGACAAGTGAAAATGATGGTCAGTAAAGAAATCTTTAAACTCGTCTCTCAATAAAATAAAAACATGTCAATACTTTGCCCCTTGAAAACCAGCGCACTTCTGTATGTTGTAAAAGCGTGACATGGTCGCTGCCCATATCATTGCATAGTGCAGAAAATACACGAGAGTTCAGGGGCCTTGCTTTAACAAAGTTAACCATTTTCACTGTAGTGTCCAAAACGTCTTTCAAGCTGTCAGGCATTCCCTTGGCAGCAAGAGCCTCTCGGTGGATGCTGCAGTGTATCCAAGTGGCGTCAGGAGCAACTGCTTGCAGGCGCGTTACCACTCCACTATGTCTCCCTGTCATGGCTTTTGCGCCATCAGTACAGATACCAACACATCTTGACCACCAAAGTCCATTTGATGTCACAAAGCTGTCCAGTACTTTAAAAATATCCTCTCCTGTTATCCTAGTTTCCAGTGGTTTACAGAAGAGGATGTCTTCCTTAATTGACCCTCCTTAAACGTAACAGACATATACCAGGAGCTGTGCCAGGCCCGCCACGTCTGTTGACTCATCCAACTGTAACGCATAGAATTCACTGGCTTGTATGCAAAGCAGTAATTGTTTCAAAACATCTCCTGCCATGTCACTGATGCATCGTGAAACAGTGTTGTTTGATGAAGGCATTGTCTGTTTTTTTTTTTTGCCTTTTCCCCCAGCATTGTCCCAGTCATATCCGCAGCAGCAGGAAGAATTAAGTCCTCTACAATAGTATGGGGCTTGCCTGTCCTAGCCACACGGTAGCTCACCATATAAGATGCTTCTAGCCCCTTCTTATTAATGGTATATGTTGCTTTAATACATGTCTTACTACTCAAAAGTCGTCTTAATTTTCGCTCAAAAAACTCCTGGGGCTTATTTTCAAATTGGCATGTTTTGTTGCTAAATGTCTGCGCAGAGTGAAGGTTTCAACGAGTTGTGAGATAGTACTTTGTACATATAACACACTGTGGCTGAGGAAAGGGACTACTCCCAATATAAGTGAACCCCAAATCAATGTAGTACTCATCATATTTGCGCCTCTTCGATGGACCATCGTCCCTGTCTGTTGTTCGCAAGGGGGCAGTAGCTCTTCGGCTGCTTCAGATTCAAAACTGTCAGTGTCCATGCTAGCTGAGCTAACAACAAATGTAGAATTACTGATGCTAGCATTGGATGTGCTCGTGGAAGCAGAACAACTTGTGTCGTCAATAGGTGCAGGTGTAGTACTGCTGGTAGTAGCAGTACTATCAGTAGAGCTGGTATGTGTCTCTATGGACGTGGGCCTTACTTTTTTTGAACCATTTATCAATTTTCGAGCAAACAGAATGAGTAGCGGCTACGTTTGGCTTCATACCGACCGTTAGTGGAATTCCCGCTGGAAAGTAACAGATAATGTGATTGGATATTAATTATTTGACTAGGCTACCTGTATTTGACATTGTATTGTTATTTCGCAGAACACTAGATGGTTTCATTTTATTTTATTATTTTTGTAAAATAAATGTTTTTATGTGAATAATATTTTTATTCGGCAGACCCCAGTTTGGGAATACCTGATTGTAGATAACGTTTAATTGGGTTTGGGGGGAGGGTGGAGGGTGTGGTAGAAGTTGATTGATCGTACATTCCAACACAGTAGGTGGCGACAAGAAGAACCATATGTTCATCATCCACATTTTCTGGTGATGCACTGTCTGATCTTCACCACATGTTCACGGGGCCATTACTGGTATGCCTGAATCCTATGCAGAATACTTATTTGACACTTCATTCGATTTTTCTCAGACACTCAGTGCCTCTTAATTTTCTCAAATAGACTTAAAAAAAATATATTTTGCACGGCTACACTTTGACAACTAGGGCATTGTACTGCGCATGCGCCGTTACCGTGGGGTTTGGGTTCTGTTTACAGAAAGAATGGTGTTGCAGAAGTAGCAAGCTAACTTGTGCAATGTTATGTCAACCGTCTTTGGAATAAAACACAATTGTGGACACAGGTAAGATATTCGACACTTACATGCATATTTGTTTTCAATAAATATGTTGTCTCCTTTGAACAGGATAATTTGAAGCTAATGCGTCTGTTGTTAGATTGCTAGCTCCGACAGTGCAGTGGGCTGCTGGACGAACGTCAACGTTCAAGGCTTGTGCATCACTATGAAGGCCAAGTTTTGCGAAAGGATTTATCACAGATTTTGTTATATTTGGTTTTATGTCCAAACTAGACAGTAGCTAGTCAGTAACGTTAGCTAGTTAGATATATAACGTTAGTGTTCTTTCAATTTAAGTTGGCTGGAGAAAGCAGTTAGGTAGCTAACGCGTTAGTTAGGCTAGCGGGGCTATCTGCTAACTAGAGGTAATGCTGGTTATTTTTCTCGGTAACTATCTATCTACGTTAGCTAGTTAACTTAGCTCTACCCAGGCAGCTACTGTACAGTATATTGCACTCAATCGTGTGTTAGATGGGCGTTTAGCTAACGTTATTTGTTTGCAGATCAAATAATCGTGCTAACCTTACGTTAGCGTTATTTACAAATGAAGGGGACTAAAAAGATAGCTACGTTAGCTAGTTGCTTGGTATTAAATTCCATAATCGGCATTGGCAGATGAATAGTTTGCCAGCTAGCTGGTGGCCCCCTGATGACTAACAAATTACATCAGGGTACCCGCATAGCGGTAGTCATGGCAACGTAGCCAGACCAGGTGAGCTTTGTTCACTCATCTGAAATACAAGCAGCAGTCGACAAAACAACTATGCAGCTTGTCACGCACCCTCCTCCCCATTATCCTGAACTATATTCAAATATTTGCATATAAACCTGCTTCGGGAGCCCCAGTGGAGGAAAGCTCTGTCCTAAAGTTGTATTTGATCAGTGTTTGGTGGAGTTGTTGTTGACAGTGTGCAGGTGTTTTGAATTCTATACCAGGCTGCAGAATTTCAGTAATTTTCCTTTGTGCAAATTAATATCTGGCCATGTAGCCTTGAATTGTGTTACTTCAGGTATAGATAAGCCTTACTGTTGTTGCATTGTTACCCCCTTGTCCAGTCAGCCTGGCAGTGGCATCTGTTGACAGCCAGGCATGGACAAGAGTCAGGTCATGACAGGACAAGGCTTTTCCCCAGAGAACTTTCACAGGTGGTACTCGGTGCAAATTGTACCTGCTGAACAAGGTAGTCAGGTGTTCGCCTGCAGGATGTCACCTGTGTGGATATAAGACACCTGTCCTTGTTCTCTATGCAGACAGACACATGGTGTGTGTACTGTTACTGTACCCCTGAAGTAGCTGAGCACACCACCTGGTCTTTCAGCTATGGGAAGGGAGTTTCAGTGTCAGTGTTGGCATGTGCTGTTCATTGATTGATTGTATTATGCAACCTTTCTTACAAGGAAAGGGTGTAGGCCAGACCAACACACAGATATGAGTAGAGATCTTCATGCCGTTTCTCAGTCTTCCACTTCCACATAATACAGTTTAGTAGCTTATGATGGGGAACTGTGTGTGTAGGATCCCTTTATGAATAGCCAGAAGTCACCCTAAGCCAGTCAAGCTTGTGCATGTGGCTGAGTTCTCTAGGTTCAAAATGAGATGGTTATCATTACCGGCACAATGTGATTCAGTGACTGTCACAGTCTCTCTCTGCCTCTCTCTTTCTCTCCCCCTCTCTTTCTTTTGTGCACTGCCACTCGTGACTTACTTGACTGTCCCAAGCTCAACTGTAACCCTGGTGTCTCTCTCTGTCTGTGTCTCTCTCGTTTTCTTTTTCTCACTGCCTTTGAAATCACTGCTGTAAATGTGGTTGAAACTAGCGGATATGCAAGCCTGACTGCTCACAGTCCCAGTCCCTGTCTTCCTCTAGTGAGATGAGAGGCACTTAGAGGAGGAGAGCTCAGCTGGCCTGGCAGGCCTTAAAGCAGCCAGTTCAACTGTAGGGAGAGCGACAGACAAGGGCACAAAGAGATAAGAGTCCCCCTGCAGCGCCGGGACTGAAGACACAGCTGACGACTGTTGAAAGGCTGTGGCAGCTGATTAGCCGAACTCTAGTAACCAAACTACTCCAGCAGCTGAACAGTGAGCAAAGCAGACCCTAGCCTAACTTCTCGAATACACTGACTGATGACCACTGAGAGGCTTTATTAACAGCCCAGCCAGTCATTTTTGTCAATATGTTGAACATCTAGAAATGTTAACATGGTCTCTCTGAAGGGATAGATAGATGGTGTTGTCATGGTGAGATACAGCTGACATGATAACAGCTAAGCCTACAGAACAGAAGACAGAAACTGGTTCTTGATGCATCAGCTTGGCAATCAGAATAACCCCCATTTGCTTTCTTCCCATATATGGATTCGAGAGTGAGACGGAGAGAGAGAGAGAGAGATAGTCCTAGGTCCTAGGGCTCTGTTCACAAACACAAACACACCCCACAGAGCCCCAGGACAACAGCACAATTAGACCCAACCAAATCATGAGAAAACAAAAAGATAATTACTTGACACATTGGAAAGAATTAACAAAAAAACAGAGCAAACTAGAATGCTATTTGGCCCTAAACAGAGAGTACACAGTGGCAGAATACCTGACCACTGTGACTGACCCAAACTTAAGGAAAGCTTTGACTATGTACAGACTCAGTGAGCATAGCCTTGCTATTGAGAAAGGCCGCCGTAGGCAGACATGGCTCTCAAGAGAAGACAGGCTATGTGCACACTGCCCACAAAATGAGGTGGAAACTGAGCTGCACTTCCTAACCTCCTGCCCAATGTATGACCATATTAGAGAGACATATTTCCCTCAGATTACACAGATCCACAAAGAATTCGAAAACAAATCCAATTTTGATAAACTCCCATATCTACTGGGTGAAATTCCACAGTGTGCCATCACAGCAGCAAGATTTGTGACCTGTTGCCACAAGAAAAGGGCAACCAGTGAAGAACAAACACCACTGTAAATACAACCCATATTTATGTTTATTTATTTTAACTTGTGTGCTTTAACCATTTGTACATTGTTACAACACTGCATATATATAATATGACATTTGTAATGTCTTTATTGTTTTGAAACTTCTGTATGTGTAATGTTTACTGTTCATTTTTATTGTTTATTTGACTTTTGTATATTACCTACCTCACTTGCTTTGGCAATGTTAACACATGTTTCCCATGCCAATAAAGCCCCTTGAATTGAATTGAATTGATAGATGTAGAGGAGAGACGGAGGGAAGAGACAGAGAGAGAGAGATAGATGTAGGGGAGAGACGGAGGGAAGAGACAGAGAGAGAGATAGATGTAGGGGAGAGACAGAGGGAAGAGACAGAGAGAGAGAGAGATAGATGTAGGAGAGACGAAGGGAAGAGAGATAGATGTAGGGGAGAGACAGAGGGAAGAGACAGACAGAGAGAGATAGATGTAGGGGAGAGACGAAGGGAAGAGAGATAGATGTAGGGGAGAGACAGAGGGAAGAGACAGACAGAGAGAGATAGATGTAGGGGAGAGACAGAGGGAAGAGACAGAGAGAGAGAGATGTAGGGGAGAGACGGAGGGAAGAGACAGAGAGAGAGAGGTAGATGTAGGGGAGAGACGGAGGGAAGAGAGATAGATGTAGGGGAGAGACAGAGGGAAGAGACAGAGAGAGAGAGATAGATGTAGGGGAGAGACGAAGGGAAGAGAGATAGATGTAGGGGAGAGACGGAGGGAAGAGACAGAGAGAGAGAGAGAGATGTAGGGGAGAGACGAAGGGAAGAGAGATAGATGTAGGGGAGAGACAGAGGGAAGAGACAGAGAGAGAGGTAGATGTAGGGGAGAGACGAAGGGAAGAGAGATAGATGTAGGGGAGAGACGGAGGGAAGAGACAGAGAGAGAGAGAGAGATAGATGTAGGGGAGAGACGGAGGGAAGAGACAGAGAGAGAGAGATAGATGTAGGGGAGAGATGAAGGGAAGAGAGATAAATGTAGGGGAGAGACGGAGGGAAGAGACAGAGAGAGAGAGATAGATGTAGGGGAGAGACGAAGGGAAGAGAGATAGATGTAGGGGAGAGACGAAGGGAAGAGAGATAGATGTAGGGGAGAGACGGAGGGAAGAGACAGAGAGAGAGAGATAGATGTAGGGGAGAGACGGAGGGAAGAGACAGAGAGAGAGAGGTAGATGTAGGGGAGAGACAGAGGGAAGAGACAGACAGAGAGAGATAGATGTAGGGGAGAGACGAAGGGAAGAGAGATAGATGTAGGGGAGAGACAGAGGGAAGAGACAGACAGAGAGAGATAGATGTAGGGGAGAGACAGAGAGAGAGAGAGATGTAGGGGAGAGACGGAGGGAAGAGACAGAGAGAGAGAGGTAGATGTAGGGGAGAGACGGAGGGAAGAGAGATAGATGTAGGGGAGAGACAGAGGGAAGAGACAGAGAGAGAGAGATAGATGTAGGGGAGAGACGAAGGGAAGAGAGATAGATGTAGGGGAGAGACGGAGGGAAGAGACAGAGAGAGAGAGAGAGATGTAGGGGAGAGACGAAGGGAAGAGAGATAGATGTAGGGGAGAGACAGAGGGAAGAGACAGAGAGAGAGGTAGATGTAGGGGAGAGACGAAGGGAAGAGAGATAGATGTAGGGGAGAGACGGAGGGAAGAGACAGAGAGAGAGAGAGAGATAGATTTAGGGGAGAGACGGAGGGAAGAGACAGAGAGAGAGAGATAGATGTAGGGGAGAGATGAAGGGAAGAGAGATAAATGTAGGGGAGAGACGGAGGGAAGAGACAGAGAGAGAGAGATAGATGTAGGGGAGAGACGAAGGGAAGAGAGATAGATGTAGGGGAGAGACGGAGGGAAGAGACAGAGAGAGAGAGATAGATGTAGGGGAGAGACGGAGGGAAGAGACAGAGAGAGAGAGGTAGATGTAGGGGAGAGACGGAGGGAAGAGACAGAGAGAGCGAGATAGATGTAGGGGAGAGACAGAGGGAAGAGAGATAGAGAGAGAGGTAGATGTAGGGGAGAGACGGAGGGAAGAGAGAGAGAGATAGATGTAGGGGAGAGACAGAGGGAAGAGACAGAGAGAGAGATAGATGTAGGGGAGAGACAGAGGGAAGAGACAGAGAGAGAGAGATAGATGTAGGGGAGAGACGAAGGGAGGAAACATCAGCAGCTTGTTTCAGTTCAGAGAGGGAGAGGGAGAGGGAGAGGGAGAGGGAAAGCCTTGACAAAACAGCCTTTATAAGGAGCTGGGAGCAGGGGAACAGAGCAGGGTGTCAGGGTGTGAGACACCAACATGAAACAACATCTTCTTGTGTAAATGTGTCAGTGCAACTATTAAAGTGGTTTGTTTTTTCAGTTTCAGCCAGTGTATCGTGTGTTCCAGTCTGATTGTCCGTTCATGCATGTGACTGTCTAACTGTCCCATACTTGGACCCCAGGAAGAGTAGCTGCTGCTCCTGTAAAAGCTAATGGGGATTTTAATAAACAAACATATACTGTGTGTGTTGAATTTCTGCCTGGGTGCATCTACAATATCTCCACAGATATTTCACCCGATGTATAAGTGTGAAGCATCCGGTTGGCGTTTCCACTCACTACCAGATATGGTGATGAGGAAGCCCAGTATCCGGCAGTGGGAGAAGATGGAGCCAGATGGATTTCACCCAAAGTGCCAGGATGAATTGAGTTATTGCACACGCACACTTTAGAGTAGGCGTTCCCTAATGGAAATATGCAATTAAATGCTAGAATGCGCCAATAGGATCTCACTAGCTTGTGCTTGGCTCTGCCCACCTCCTTGTTTGTTCTGCCCACTTTGATTAATTTGCTCCGATTGGAAACGACAGGATCTGGTCTATTTTGGGTTAGTTATTAAAATCTTTGGCGTCTATGTGTGTGACTTGAAAAGAATTAGGCACCGAGCCACTTTGTGTTCATTTTGAAGGAAGTGTTGTCAGTGTCTATGATGTAACAATGTGGTTGGTGAGTGGTGGTTATGCCTAGAGCCTTGTGTCCGAGACAATCATGTCACATGACTTGTGACAAACTGTTCCCTTGTTCTTTTTATATCAGATGGTCCAGCACCATCCTCAGACAATTGCTTTCATTGTTGGTGTAATTCTCAATTCTGGAAAGGCTCAAAATAAAGGTTAAAAGTGAGGTCATGATGGCCCTAAAATGCCATATGACCAGCCCCCTAGCTGTCCTAGAAAACCAAAGCTGCATCACATTTGGCTAAATTCAAGAAAGGAGTCTCAACAGCTCAGAATAAAAAACCCAACCATGCTTTACTTTCATGCATTTTTGAACTAGTCACCTGTTGAATCCAGAATGATGGTTTGTGCTGTTTGTGCCGTCATTTGGTTGAAGTACTTTGCATCTGCACTGTTCTTTCAGTAAATGTGTTTTTGTGGAAATTGTTCAATGTAGTCCTTGTGCACAGAGTTATATGGTTGGTTTAACTTTGCAATCATTGTTTTTTTGTTTGACATACATTTTAAAGTCTCAGTGTCACTCTGTTACTGTGGAATTGCCCCCTGTTGGATTTGAGTGTGTTATTGACATACTGTAAAGCACCTAGCCGTTGTCTTTGTGTGAACTGAACTCTTTTTAATTCCTCCATTATTGGGAAGGATCCAAGTATAGCTTGCTGTTTGGTTCCTGACCCTCCGCCAAAACCTTCTGGTGCGCTTTTCTTCCTGTTACATCCCTTCTCTTTCTCTGCTCTGTTTCCCTCCATTCTCCTTTTCCTTTACGTGTAGCTGGCATCTATCTACCTCCTCCCCTCTTCCTGCTAGAGAAATCAGCAGACATGTTAACCTGGCAGGCTGTGTGAGAAAAGGCTCCTTTCAAACATCACATGGCTTTCATTAGGCCTTCATTTGCTACCAGACTCAGAGGAATCAAATGGTGGGTCAGTTCCCTGGGGATCTTTGAAAGTGGTACTTAAGTTGTGTGACTTACATATTTCCCAGCAAATTAGCATGTAGGCCTAGTGTTTGAATATATTTGGGGCAATAATTCCTTGCTGGTCAAGTAAATATTAGTATTGGTTAGCGTAGGTATTACAGTCACAGCCCTGTTGTGATGGGGTGTCAGAGGGATCATGTGATGGGGTGTTAAAAATAAATTCAATAATAATATAGGACAAAACACACACCACGACAAGAGAGACAACACTACATAAAGAGAGACCTAAGATGACAACACAGCCTGGTAGCAAGACAACATGACAATAACATGATAGCAACACATGGCAGCAGCACAACATTGTAGCAGCACAAAACGTGGTACAAACATGGTTGGGCACAGACAACACTACAAATGGCAAGAAGGTAGAGACACCAATACATCACGCAAGTGACGGACCGCAGTCTGGACCCAGAACCGGATCAATACGGGCCGCGGTCCGGACCCAGAACCGGATCAATGCGGACTGCGGGTCCCGACTTAAAAATAATTAAACTTTTTTTTTTAGGAACTCATTCAGCCTTTCAACTTTCTGCTGTTGAGTTGTAATAGTAGAATGCAAAAGGTGCAATTTGTAAATGTTGTTGTGCCCTGGCAGTTTTCACTGACTGACCTTAGAGAGCACACATACAGTCAAACGTTTAGAACACCTACTCATTCAAGGGTTTTTCTTTATTTTTACTATTTTCTACATTATTGAATAATAGTGAAGATATCAAAACTGAAATAACACATGGAATCATGTAGTAACCAAAAAGATGTTAAACAATCCAAATATATTTTATATTTGAGATTTAAAAATATATAAAAATGACCTTTTATATAACTAGGCAAGTCAGTTAAGAACAAATTCTTATTTTCAATCTGCCTAGGAACAGTGGGTTAACTGCCTTGTTCAGGGGCAGAATGACAGATTTTTACCTTGTCAGCTCAGGGATTTGATCTAGCAACCTTCCGGTTACTGGCCCAACGCTCTAACCACTAGGCTACATGCTGCTCGAGATTCTTCAAAGTAGGAATGTTCCATTAGCAGGAAAACACCATGATCAAAAGTGACCGCAAAATGCAATTATGCATGTAATGCTTTTATTATAACGGTGCATTTTTATGGTGAAAATTATCTTCCCCAAACTTGAAACTCACATGCTGCTTATGAATGCCAGTTAGGCTCTACACCCCTTGTAAAGCGGATTAATGTGATTAATTTTAAGAAGTTATTTTGCCACTTTAGTTGTGATACAAACCTTATTAAAACATATAGGCCTATGGGCTAGGCTACATGAGGTGTGATACTAACCTTATTAAAACATATAGGCATATGGGCTAGGCTACATGAGGTGTGATACTAACCTTATTAAAACATATAGGCCTATGGGCTAGGCTACATGAGGTGTGTGACTAACCTTATTAAAACATATAGGCCTATGGGCTAGGCTACATGAGGTGTGTGACTAACCTTATTAAAACATATAGGCCTATGGGCTAGGCTACATGAGGTGTGTGACTAACCTTATTAAAACATATAGGCCTATGGGCTAGGCTACATGAGGTGTGTGACTAACCTTATTAAAACATATAGGCCTATGGGCTAGGCTACATGAGGTGTGTGACTAACCTTATTAAAACATATAGGCCTATGGGCTAGGCTACATGAGGTGTGTGACTAACCTTATTAAAACATATAGGCCTATGGGCTAGGCTACATGAGGTGTGATACTAACCTTATTAAAACATATAGGCCTATGGGCTAGGCTACATGAGGTGTGTGACTAACCTTATTAAAACATATAGGCCTATGGGCTAGGCTACATGAGGTGTGTGACTAACCTTATTAAAACATATAGGCCTATGGGCTAGGCTACATGAGGTGTGATACTAACCTTATTAAAACATATAGGCCTATGGGCTAGGCTACATGAGGTGTGTGACTAACCTTATTAAAACATATAGGCCTATGGGCTAGGCTACATGAGGTGTGTGACTAACTTTATTAAAACATATAGGCCTATGGGCTAGGCTACATGAGGTGTGATACTAACCTTATTAAAACATATAGGCCTATGGGCTAGGCTACATGAGGTGTGATACTAACCTTATTAAAACATATAGGCCTATGGGCTAGGCTACATGAGGTGTGATACTAACCTTATTAAAACATATAGGCCTATGGGCTAGGCTACATGAGGTGTGTGACTAACCTTATTAAAACATATAGGCCTATGGGCTAGGCTACATGAGGTGTGTGACTAACCTTATTAAAACATATAGGCCTATGGGCTAGGCTACATGAGGTGTGTGACTAACTTTATTAAAACATATAGGCCTATGGGCTAGGCTACATGAGGTGTGATACTAACCTTATTAAAACATATAGGCCTATGGGCTAGGCTACATGAGGTGTGATACTAACCTTATTAAAACATATAGGCCTATGGGCTAGGCTACATGAGGTGTGATACTAACCTTATTAAAACATATAGGCCTATGGGCTAGGCTACATGAGGTGTGTGACTAACCTTATTAAAACATATAGGCCTATGGGCTAGGCTACATGAGGTGTGTGACTAACCTTATTAAAACATATAGGCCTATGGGCTAGGCTACATGAGGTGTGATACTAACCTTATTAAAACATATAGGCCTATGGGCTAGGCTACATGAGGTGTGATACTAACCTTATTAAAACATATAGGCCTATGGGCTAGGCTACATGAGGTGTGTGACTATGATTTGAAACAAGTAGAAAAAAAGGCATTGTTTCTTATGTTGGGCATCATTCACAAGTGATAATATACAATTCACAAGTGATAGGCTAAAATTGTCACCCATCAAACTATTCTTGATTTAATCTTGTCTTTAAATATACTAAATAATATATGTGACATTTGTTTTGATTTAGAATGGACCATTACCAAGCACCTGTATCGAAGCAGGGGAAAAAATCCATGTCATCTATGCACTTAAATAGCAAATGGAGGCCGCTTTTCCCCGTGGTTTATTTTCATGCCAGCCAGGTAGGAATACTCCTGTTGTAAATGTAAGCAATGTGCTTAATATTTGGAGAGTTGAGAAATAAATATAGTAGTCCTAGCCTATAGAAAGCTGATAGGATTCTCCTCTTTTTAAGAGGCCATCACTCTGTTTTCTCCCGCAATTACATAGCCTATAGAAATGTTGTGCAACATGAGCTCTCATGAAGTGTTTGATTAGATTTCGATTACATTTGCATTGATGTCAGAGTCATTAGAGGGACAATAGAGTGCTGAGTACCAGGCAGTTTGGTAGGATACTAATGACCATCAGAGCTTGGAGAAGCCTAATTACCGTGACTAAATGGTCATGTGGAATTTAACTGCCTTTATGACTTGTGACCGCCAGTGTGGCGGTAATAAGGTCATACCGCAGCCCTGTTCATTTAAATGCATTCCAGGTGACTACCTCATGAAGCTGGTTGAGGGAATGTCAAGAGTGTGCAACGCTGTCATCAAGGCAAATTTAACATTTATTTAACTAGGCAAGTCAGCCAAAGGGTGAATACTTTGAAGAATATAAAATACATTCCATATGTGTTATTTCATAGTTTTGATGTCTTCACTATTATTCTACAATGTAGAAAATAGTAAAAATAAAGAAAAACCCTTGAATGAGTAGGTGTGTCCAAACTTTTGACTGGTACTGTAGTCTCTTAAGTTTTTTGTTTACTACACTGATAAATGGAAACATCTATCTGGACCTTTGCCTCCTAGGAAATGAGTGTGCAGGGCCTTCTCAAATAGTATTACAGAGTACTGGTGCTTTTGAACAGTCCTGCATTAAGATGAAGGTGAACCAAAGAACAGTCAATGTGTACAGTAAGCCTATCATAAGCTGCGTTTGTTTCTTATTTGAATATTGCCATGGAGATGATGAAGGCCAAATTTTACATTAAAGACATGCTCGGGAACTTTGGTAACAAGTAAGTTAATTTTTTATTTTTATTTGTTTTAAACCTCCCGATTTGGGCTGGATGTGTCAATGTGTAGTTCATACATGCATAATCTATGAGCATAATTACGGTCTTAACTCAATTATGTTTACTGTTAGCTGTGCGCCGCCATTTTCCCTACATTTTCCCCCAATGTGGCCCAGCCCCTTAGACATTCGAGTTCCAGCCAGTGACATTCAGCCCCTCGCCATTTGCGTGACACACAGCAGAGCGAGAGACAGAGCAATGACATGGTGCACATATCTGCATATATGTGATATAGTAAGCAATTTTCGTCTCCCACTTTTTTGGCTTGTGAGCATTACTTTCAGAACTAGTGGCTAAAAAGTATACAAAAGTACCAGTGAGTCTCTTTAACAGCACTACTGTGATGGAGGGGATGTTTCTGACAAGTGCACCTAGAGGCGTGCCCCGCCCATGTCCCAGCTTACCTCCCTCATATCCACACACACATTGGCTTTGTATTGTATGACACTTGATTTTGAATCACCATGGCTAAAACTGTACCTTGCGTTATGACAAGTTTTATATTATACTTTACTGAAATGAATGACTCAACTTTCAATGCAATATATGGATCTTGTTATTTTCTTCCTTCCCTCTGCTTTCTTTCTCCATTTCTCATCCACTTTCCTCTTTCTGCCTTTATCCTTCTCTCTCTCTCTCTCAAACGGTCCTTTTCCTCTTATTTCAACAAAAGGACTAGCTCACTGCTGCCACCATCAGGTGCTTATGTGTAACTGCACAAGCTCAACCTCAATGCTCCCTGTAGGAGTTCTTGATACTTCCCCTACCGTTTTTCTTGAGGTTAAATAATAAATGCTATTCACAATATCGGCCTCATTTCATCATTACTTTTATTTTTGTTTTTCCTTTTCCTTTCTAGGTGATTTTACTCATTTCCCCTCCATTCATGCGTCTGGCTTGGTTTAGCTGTCATGGATGACAAGGCCTCGGTGGGGAAAATTAGCGTGTCGTCCGACTCAGTGTCCACCCTGAACAGTGAGGACTTTGTGCTGGTGTCGCGGCTGGGGGACGACACCCCAGGCTCCTCCATTAATAACGGTAGCGATGACGAAAAGACAGGACTGAAGGTAAGACAAAAGAAAGAGTACCTAGGTGAGTGGACAGAACTCTAACGTGCCCGGGTCTAATTCACTCACAACCTTTCACCTTTAGCCTGGGTGCCAGTCTGTTGCTGCTCTCCAACTCTTTATGAAAATTGTCATGCCAAACATTGACAATGACAAGTGGAGTAGACATGCACTAACAGATCTGGGACCAGTCTACTTCCTTGGCCCCTACCTAACCCTGTGATGTTTGCACTGTCGATCTGAACTTCCTGGGTAGGTGGTGTAGGCCTAAGCAATGCAGTGATGGAGTTTTTTGAATGTAACATTTATTTTGACAAGGAGTCATGCTGAGACCAAGGTCTCTTTGACATATGAGCCCTGTAGTTACACAAATATGCACAAAAATATACACATCAATACACTATAAGTGATTGGGGACATTGTCCTGTGTAGGGTGCTGTCTTTCAGATGGGACGTTAAACGGGTGTCCTGACTCTCTGTGGTCACTAAAGATCCCATGGTACTTATCATAAGAGTAGGGGTGTTAACCCTGGTGTCCTGACTGTCTGTGGTCACTAAAGATCCCATGGTACTTATCATAAGAGTAGGGGTGTTAACCCTGGTGTCCTGACTCTCTGTGGTCACTAAAGATCCCATGGCACTTATCGTAAGAGTAGGGGTGTTAACCCTGGTGTCTTGACTCTCTGTGGTCACTAAAGATCCCATGGTACTTATCATAAGAGTAGGGGTGTTAACCCTGGTGTCCTGACTCTCTGTGGTCACTAAAGATCCCATGGTACTTATCATAAGAGTAGGGGTGTTAACCCTGGTGTCTTGACTCTCTGTGGTCACTAAAGATCCCATGGTACTTATCATAAGAGTAGGGGTGTTAACCCTGGTGTCCTGACTCTCTGTGGTCACTAAAGATCCCATGGTACTTATCATAAGAGTAGGGGTGTTAACCCTGGTGTCCTGACTCTGTGGTCACTAAAGATCCCATGGCACTTATCGTAAGAGTAGGGGTGTTAACCCTGGTGTCTTGACTCTCTGTGGTCACTAAAGATCCCATGGTACTTATCATAAGAGTAGGGGTGTTAACCCTGGTGTCCTGACTCTCTGTGGTCACTAAAGATCCCATGGTACTTATCATAAGAGTAGGGATGTTAACCCTGGTGTCCTGACTCTCTGTGGTCACTAAAGATCCCATGGCACTTATCGTAAGAGTAGGGGTGTTAACCCTGGTGTCTTGACTCTCTGTGGTCACTAAAGATCCCATGGTACTTATCATAAGAGTAGGGATGTTAACCCTGGTGTCCTGACTCTCTGTGGTCACTAAAGATCCCATGGCACTTATCATAAGAGTAGGGGTGTTAACCCTGGTGTCTTGACTCTCTGTGGTCACTAAAGATCCCATGGTACTTATCATAAGAGTAGGGGTGTTAACCCTGGTGTCCTGACTCTCTGTGGTCACTAAAGATCCCATGGTACTTATCATAAGAGTAGGGGTGTTAACCCTGGTGTCCTGACTCTCTGTGGTCACTAAAGATCCCATGGCACTTATCGTAAGAGTAGGGGTGTTAACCCCAGTGTCCTGGCTAAATTCCCAATCTGGCCCTCATACCATCATGGTCACTTAATCACCCCCCTCCTCTCCCCTGTAACTATTCCCCAGGTTGTTGCTGTAAATGAGAATGTGTTCTCAGTTAATATACCTGGTAAAATAAGGGTAAAATGAAAAAATACAACTATGAAAACTAAACAGAGATAATAAACAGAAGTATAGAAAGCCAACACATTCTTCAGTAGAAATGTCCTCAATGAGCCGTCTGAATTGCCCTAGAGGCACCAAATCATCACATTTGAGAGTTTTGGAGATTATTCCACAAGTCCCTCTGCATGCACATCACTGACAACCTGAAATGGTCACTTCACACAGACGGCGTGGTGAAGAAGGTGCAACAGCAGCGCCTCTTCAACCTCAGGAGGCTGAATACATTTGTCTTGGCCCCTAAGTCCCTCACGAGCTACTGCAGATGCACCATTCAACTCAACTGACATTACAAGATAATATACTCATTGCATGAGCCACATCAGTTAAAATCATTTGAATGAAATTCTCCATTACCATGGAAATTATTGCATCACAATACCAGGCGGCTGCGAGTGTACCCATGAGTTTACCAGTCAAGTTGCCAGGGTTAGAGGTGCCAAGCCCATTCAATTCATCGTTTGCTACAACACCTTGCTTGTTTCAGCAAGGGGCAACAAAGTTTCATCACGTTGTTACGAGTCCATGTTATCGCAGAAACGGACTCAACCGCATGAATGACCGGCCATCCCGTCTTCAGCCAGCAGTTCGTAGGGGGGGGGGGGGGGGGTTAGAGATAATGTTTTTTGGGGGGGTTATGCCGGTTATTTATCCATAACCGTCGGTTACACGGTTATAGAGCAGTTGTGCCAGCCCTACTGTTCATGTGGGTCTGTACCATTTTATGCTGTCAAAGGGAAAACTAGCCTACAGTACATTTTCATTAGCCTATATTTACAGTGTCAGTACAGCACATCCATTAAGAGGAGAGGAAGCCAATGATGTACTGTAAATAAACATGAATACACTGTAGTCTATGTATGTCTATGGAGGAAGCTGCTGAGGGCAGACATTCAGGAGATTCATCAATCCTGTGTGTCTTTATGGTGTCAGGTTCTCTGGGCTGGGTGGGGGAATTATTCTCCATTTAAGATTTTAATCTCTCTCGCACTTTTTCTTTCTCTCTTTCTTTCTCTCTCTTTCTTTCTCTCTCTCTCCTCTCTCTCTTTTTCTTTCGCTCTTATTTCTTTCTCTCTCTCACTCTCACTCACTCTCACTCTCCATCCTAACAAACACTCATACTGTACAGCCTATCAGGCTGTAGGCCACATCCCAGTGATATCATACTGTACAGCCTATCAGGCTGTAGGCCACATCCCAGTGATATCATACTGTATGTGTTATCAGTCTGTAGGCCACATCCCAGTGATATCATACTGTATGTGTTATCAGGCTGTAGGCCACATCCCAGTGATATCATACTGTATGTGTTATCAGGCTGTAGGCCACACCCCAGTGATATCATACTGTATGTGTTATCAGGCTGTAGGCCACATCCCAGTGATATCATACTGTATGTGTTATCAGGCTGTAGGCCACATCCCAGTGATATCATACTGTATGTGTTATCAGTCTGTAGGCCACATCCCAGTGATATCATACTGTATGTGTTATCAGGCTGTAGGCCACATCCCAGTGATATCATACTGTATGTGTTATCAGTCTGTAGGCCACATCCCAGTGATATCATACTGTATGTGTTATCAGGCTGTAGGCCACACCCCAGTGATATCATACTGTATGTGTTATCAGGCTGTAGGTCACATCCCAGTGATATCATACTGTATGTGTTATCAGGCTGTAGGTCACATCCCAGTGATATCATACTGTATGTGTTATCAGGCTGTAGGTCACATCCCAGTGATATCATACTGTATGTGTTATCAGGCTGTAGGCCACACCCCAGTGATATCATACTGTATGTGTTATCAGGCTGTAGGTCACATCCCAGTGATATCATACTGTATGTGTTATCAGTCTGTAGGCCACATCCCAGTGATATCATACTGTATGTGTTATCAGTCTGTAGGCCACATCCCAGTGATATCATACTGTATGTGTTATCAGTCTGTAGGCCACATCCCAGTGATATCATACTGTATGTGTTATCAGGCTGTAGGCCACATCCCAGTGATATCATACTGTATGTGTTATCAGGCTGTAGGCCACACCCCAGTGATATCATACTGTATGTGTTATCAGGCTGTAGGTCACATCCCAGTGATATCATACTGTATGTGTTATCAGTCTGTAGGCCACATCCCAGTGATATCATACTGTACATGTTATCAGTCTGTAGGCCACATCCCAGTGATATCATACTGTACATGTTATCAGGCTGTAGGCCACATCCCAGTGATATCATACTGTACATGTTATCAGGCTGTAGGCCACATCCCAGTGATATCATACTGTACATGTTATCAGTCTGTAGGCCACATCCCAGTGATATCATACTGTATGTGTTATCAGGCTGTAGGTCACATCCCAGTGATATCATACTGTATGTGTTATCAGGCTGTAGGCCACACCCCAGTGATATCATACTGTATGTGTTATCAGGCTGTAGGCCACATCCCAGTGATATCATACTGTATGTGTTATCAGTCTGTAGGCCACATCCCAGTGATATCATACTGTACATGGTATCAGTCTGTAGGCCACATCCCAGTGATATCATACTGTACATGGTATCAGTCTGTAGGTCACATCCCAGTGATATCATACTGTATGTGTTATCAGTCTGTAGGCCACATCCCAGTGATATCATACTGTACATGGTATCAGTCTGTAGGCCACATCCCAGTGATATCATACTGTATGTGTTATCAGGCTGTAGGCCACATCCCAGTGATATCATACTGTATGTGTTATCAGTCTGTAGGCCACATCCCAGTGATATCATACTGTACATGGTATCAGTCTGTAGGCCACATCCCAGTGATATCATACTGTACATGGTATCAGTCTGTAGGCCACATCCCAGTGATATCATACTGTATGTGTTATCAGTCTGTAGGTCACACCCCAGTGATATCATACTGTACATGGTATCAGTCTGTAG
Organism: Salvelinus alpinus; assembly: GCF_045679555.1. Taxonomy (NCBI): domain Eukaryota; kingdom Metazoa; phylum Chordata; class Actinopteri; order Salmoniformes; family Salmonidae; genus Salvelinus; species Salvelinus alpinus. The sequence goes on from NC_092086.1 coordinate 107,178,698, forward strand.
GCCACATCCCAGTGATATCATACTGTACATGGTATCAGTCTGTAGGCCACATCCCAGTGATATCATACTGTACATGGTATCAGTCTGTAGGCCACATCCCAGTGATATCATACTGTACATGGTATCAGTCTGTAGGCCACATCCCAGTGATATCATACTGTACATGGTATCAGTCTGTAGGCCACATCCCAGTGATATCATACTGTACATGGTATCAGTCTGTAGGCCACATCCCAGTGATATCATACTGTACATGGTATCAGTCTGTAGGCCACATCCCAGTGATATCATACTGTATGTGTTATCAGTCTGTAGGCCACATCCCAGTGATATCATACTGTACATGGTATCAGTCTGTAGGCCACATCCCAGTGATATCATACTGTACATGGTATCAGTCTGTAGGCCACATCCCAGTGATATCATACTGTACATGTTATCAGGCTGTAGGTCACACCCCAGTGATCTCAATTTATTCTTCTGTGTATTTGTCGCCTAATGTTTATTAAAATAAATAAAAATGTATATATATATATATATATATATATATACACACAGCTCTGGAAAAGTCGAGACCACTGCAAAATTATCATTTTCTGTATGTAAACTTCCGACTTCAACTGTAATAATATATATATATATAATGTGTGTATGTGTGTGTGTGTATATATATATATAATGTGTATGTATGTATAGTTGAAGTCTGAATTTTACATACTTAGGTTGGAGTCATTAAAACTCGTTTTTCAACCACTCCACAAATTTTTTGTTAACAAACTATAGTTTTGGCAAGTTGGTTAGGACATCTACTTTGTGCATGACACAAGTAATTTTTCCAACAATTGTTTACAGACAGATTATTTCACTGTATCACAATTCCAGTTGGTCAGATGTTTACATACACTAAGTTGACTGTGCCTTTAAACAGCTTGGAAAATGATGTCATGGCTTTAGAAGCTTCTGATAGGCTAATTGACATAATTTGAGTCAATTGGAGGTGTACCTGTAGATGTATTTCAAGGCCTACCTTCAAACTCAATGCCTCTTTGCTTGACATCATGGGAAAATCAAAAGAAATCAGCCAAGACCTCAGAAAAAAATTGTAGACCTCCACAAGTCTGTTCATCCTTAGGAGCAATTTCCAAACGCCTGAAGGTACCATGTTCATCTGTAGAAACAATAGTACGCAAGTATAAACACCATGGGACCACGCAGCCGTCATATTGCTCAGGAAGGAGACGCGGTCGGTCTCCTAGAGATGAACGTACTTTGGTGCGAAAAGTGCCAATCAATCCCAGAACAACAGCAAAGGACCTTGTGAAGATGCTGGAGGAAACAGGTACAAAAGTATCTGTATCCACAGTAAAACGTGTCCTATATCGACATAACCTGAAAGGCCGCTCAGCAAGGAAGAAGCAACTGCTCCAAAACCACTATAAAAAAGCCAGAGTACGGTTTGCAACTGCACATGAGGACAAAGATCGTACTTTTTGGAGAAATGTCCTCTGGTCCTCATACACCTCAGCCAAATACATTTAAACTCCGTTTTTCACGATTCCTGACATTTAATCCTAGTAAAAATTCACTGTTTTAGGTCAGTTAGGATCACCACTTTATTTTAAGAATGAGAAATGTCAGAATAATAGTAGAGAGAATGATTTATTTCAGCTTTTATTTCTTTCATCACATTCCCAGTGGGTCAGAAGTTTACATACAATCAATTTGTATTTGGTAGCAATCAATCAATCAATCAATTTTATTTTATATAGCCCTTCGTACATCAGCTAATATCTCGAAGTGCTGTACAGACACCCAGCCTAAAACCCCAAACAGCTAGTAATGCAGGTGTAGAAGCACGGTGGCTAGGAAAAACTCCCTAGAAAGGCCAAAACCTAGGAAGAAACCTAGAGAGGAACCAGGCTATGAGGGGTGGCCAGTCCTCTTCTGGCTGTGCCGGGTGGAGATTATAACAGAACTATGCCAAGATGTTCAAAAATGTTCATAAGTGACAAGCATGGTCAAATAATAATCATGAATAATTTTCAGTTGGCTTTTCATAGCCGATCATCAAGAGTTGAAAAACAACAGGTCTGGGACAGGTGGCGGTTCCATAACCGCAGGCAGAACAGCTGAAACTGGAATAGCAGCAAGGCCAGGCGGACTGGGGACAGCAAGGAGTCACCACGGGCGGCAGTCCCGACGCATGGTCCTAGGGCCCAGGTCCTCCGAGAGAAAGAAAGAGAGAAGGAGAAAATTAGAGAGAGCCAAGATTTTCAAAATTTCCATAAATGACAAGCATGGTCAAATAATAATCAGGAATAAATCTCAGTTGGCTTTTCATAGCCGATCATTAAGAGTTGAAAACAGCAGGTCTGGGACAGGTAGGGGTTCCATGACCGCAGGCAGAACAGTTGAAACTGGAATAGCAGCAAGGCCAGGCGGACTGGGGACAGCAAGGAGTCACCACGGCCGGTAGTCCCGACGTATGGTCCTAGGGCTCAGGTCCTCCGAGAGAAAGAAAGAGAGAAGGAGAAAATTAGAGAGAGCCAAGATTTTCAAAATGTTCATAAATGACAAGCATGGTCAAATAATAATCAGGAGTAAATCTCAGTTGGCTTTTCATAGCCGATCATTAAGAGTTGAAAACAGCAGGTCTGGGACAGGTAGGGGTTCCGTAACCACAGGCAGAACAGTTGAAACTGGAATAGCAGCAAGGCCAGGCGGACTGGGGACAGCAAGGTGTCATCATGCCCGGTAGTCCTGACGTATGGTCCTAGGGCTCAGGTTCTCAGAGAGAAAGAGAGAACGAGAGAATTAGAGAGAGCATACTTAAATTCACACAGGACACTGGATAAGACAGGAGAAGTACTCCAGGTAACCAACTGACCCTAGCCCCCCGACACAAACTACTGCAGCATAAATACTGGAGGCTGAGACAGGAGCGGTCAGGAGACACTGTGGCCCCATCCGAAGAAACCCCCGGACAGGGCCAAATAGGAAGGATATAACCCCACCCACTTTGCCAAAGCACAGCCCCCGCACCACTAGAGGGAAATCCTCAACCACCAACTTACGATCCTGAGACAAGGCCGAGTATAGCCCACAAAGGTCTCCACCACAGCACAAACCAAGGGGGGGCGCCAACCCAGACAGGAAGATCACGTCAGTAACTCAACCCACTCAAGTGACGCACCCCTCCTAGGGACGGCATGAAAGAGCACCAGCAAGCCAGTGACTCAGCCCCTGTAACAGGGTTAGAGGCAGAGAATCCCAGTGGAGAGAGGGGAACCGGCCTGGCAGAGACAGCAAGGGCGGTTCGTTGCTCCAGAGCCTTTCCGTTCACCTTCACACTCCTGGGCCAGGCTACACTCAATCATATGACCTACTGAAGAGATAAGTCTTCAGTAAAGACTTAAAGGTTGAGACCGAGTCTGCGTCTCTCACATGGGTAGGCAGACTGTTCCATAAAAATGGAGATCTATAGGAGAAAGCCCTGCCTCCCGCTGTTTGCTTAGAAATTCTAGGGACAATTAGGAGGCCTGCGTCTTGTGACCGTAGCGTACGTATTGGTATGTACGGCAGGACCAACTCGGAAAGATAGGTAGGAGCAAGCCCATGTAACGCTTTATAGGTTAACAGTAAAACCTTGAAATCAGCCCTTGCCTTAACAGGAAGCCAGTGTAGGGAAGCTAGCACTGGAGTAATATGATCAAATTTCTTGGTTCTAGTCAGGATTCTAGCAGCCGTATTTAGCACTAACTGAAGTTTATTTAGTGCTTTATCCGGGTAGCCGGAAAGTAGAGCATTGCAGTAGTCTAACCTAGAAGTAACAAATGCATGGATTAATTTTTCTGCATCATTTTTGGACAGAACATTTCTGATTTTTGCAATGTTACGTAGATGGAAAAAAGCTGTCCTTGAAACAGTCTTGATATGTTCGTCAAAAGAGAGATCAGGGTCAAGAGTAACGCCGAGGTCCTTCACAGTTTTATTTGAGACGACTTTACAACCATCAAGATGAATTGTCAGATTTAACAGAAGATCTCTTTGTTTCTTGGGACCTAGAACAAGCATCTCTGTTTTGTCCGAGTTTAAAAGTAGAAAGTTTTCAGCCATCCACTTCCTTATGTCTGAAACACAGGCTTCTAGCGAGGGCAATTTTGGGGCTTCACCATGTTTCATTGAAATGTACAGCTGTGTGTCATCCGCATAGCAGTGAAAGTTAACATTATGTTTTCGAATAACATCCCCAAGAGGTAAAATATATAGTGAAAACAATAGTGGTCCTAAAACGGAACCTTGAGGAACACCGAAATGTACAGTTGATTTGTCAGAGGACAGACCATTCACAGAGACAAACTGATATCTTTCCGACAGGTAAGATCTAAACCAGGCCAGAACTTGTCCGTGTAGACCAATTTGGGTTTCCAGTCTCTCCAAAAGAATGTGGTGATCGATGGTGTCAAAGGCAGCACTAAGGTCTAGTAGCACGAGGACAGATGCAGAGCCTCGGTCTGACGCCATTAAAAGGTCATTTACCACCTTCACAAGTGCAGTCTCAGTGCTATGATGGGGTCTAAAACCAGACTGAAGCATTTCGTATACATTATTTGTCTTCAGAAAGGCAGTGAGTTGCTGCGCAACAGCTTTTTCTAAAATCTTTGAGAGGAATGGAAGATTCGATATAGGCCGATAGTTTTTTATATTTTCCGGGTCAAGGTTTGGCTTTTTCAAGAGAGGCTTTATCACTGCCACTTTTAGTGAGTTTGGTACACATCCGGTGGATAGAGAGCTGTTTATTATGTTCAACATAGGAGGGCCAAGCACAGGAAGCAGCTCCTTCAGCAGTTTAGTAGGAATAGGATCCAGTATGCAGCTTGAAGGTTTAGAGGCCATGATTATTTTCATCATTGTGTCAAGAGATATAGTACTAAAACACTTAAGTGTCTCTCCCGATCCCAGGCCCTCGCAGAGCTGTGCAGATCCAGGACAGCTAAGCCCTGGAGGAATACGCAGATTCAAAGAGGAGTCCGTAATTTGCTTTCTAATGGTCATGATCTTTTCCTCAAAGAAGTTCATGAATTTATTACTGCTGAAGTGAAAGCCATCCTCTCTTGGGGAATGCTGCTTTTTAGTTAGTTTCGCAACAGTATCAAAAATAAATTTTGGATTGTTCTTATTTTCCTCGATTAAGTTGGAAAAGTAGGATGAGCGAGCAGCAGTGAGGGCTCTTCGGTACTGCACGGTACTGTCTTTCCAAGCTAGTCGGAAGACTTCCAGTTTGGTGTGGCGCCATTTCCGTTCCAATTTCCTGGAAGCTTGCTTCAAAGCTCGGGTATTTTCTGTATACCAGGGAGCTAGTTTCTTATGACAAATGTTTTTCGTTTTTAGGGGTGCAACTGCATCTAGGGTATTGCGCAAGGTTAAATTGAGTTCCTCAGTTAGGTGGTTAACTGATTTTTGTCCTCTGACGTCCTTGGGTAGGCAGAAGGAGTCTGGAAGGGCATCAAGGAATTTTTGTGTTGTCTGAGAATTTATAGCACGACTTTTGATGCTCCTTGGTTGGGGTCTGAGCAGATTATTTGTTGCGATTGCAAACGTAATAAAATGGTGGTCCGATAATCCAGGATTATGTGGAAAAACATTAAGATCTACAACATTTATTCCATGGGACAAAACTAGGTCCAGAGTATGACTGTGGCAGTGAGTAGGTCCAGAGACATGTTGGACAAAACCCACTGAGTCGATAATGGCTCCGAAAGACTTTTGGAGTGGGTCTGTGGACTTCTCCATGTGAATATTAAAATCACCAAAAATTAGAATATGATCTGCTATGACTACAAGGTCTGATAGGAATTCAGGAAACTCAGAGAGGAACGCTGTATATGGCCCAGGAGGCCTGTAAACAGTAGCTATAAAAAGTGATTGAGTAGGCTGCATAGATTTCATGACTAGAAGCTCAAAAGACGAAAACGCCATTTTTTTTTTTGTAAATTGAAATTTGCTATCGTAAATGTTAGCAACACCTCCGCCTTTGCGGGATGCACGGGGGATATGGTCACTAGTGTAACCAGGAGGTGAGGCCTCATTTAACACAGTAAATTCATCAGGCTTAAGCCATGTTTCAGTCAGGCCAATCACATCAAGATTATGATCAGTGATTAGTTCATTGACTATGACTGCCTTTGAAGTGAGGGATCTAACATTAAGTAACCCTATTTTGAGATGTGAGGTATCACGATCTCTTTCAATGATGGCAGGAATGGAGGAGGTCTTTATCCTAATAAGATTGCTAAGGCGAACACCGCCATGTTTAGTTTTGCCCAACCTAGGTTGAGGCACAGACACAGTCTCAATGGGTATGGCTGAGCTGACTACACTGACTGTGCTATTGGCAGACTCCACTAAGCTGGCAGGTTGGCTAACAGCCTGCTGCCTGGCCTGCACCCTATTTCATTGTGGGGCTAGAGGAGTTAGAGCCCTGTCTATGTTGGTAGATAAGATGAGAGCACCCCTCCAGCTAGGATGGAGTCCGTCACTCCTCAGCAGGTCAGGCTTGGTCCTGTTTGTGGGTGAGTCCCAGAAAGAGGGCCAATTATCTACAAATTCTATCTTTTGGGAGGGGCAGAAAACAGTTTTCAACCAGCGATTGAGTGCTGAGACTCTGCTGTAGAGCTCGTCACTCCCCCTAACTGGGAGGGGGCCAGAGACAATTACTCGATGCCGACACATCTTTCTAGCTGATTTACACGCTGAAGCTATGTTGCACTTGGTGACCTCTGACTGTTTCATCCTAACATCGTTGGTGCCGACGTGGATAACAATATCTCTATACTCTCTACACTCGCCAGATTTAGCTTTAGCCAGCACCATCTTTAGATTAGCCTTAACGTCGGTAGCCCTGCCCCCTGGTAAACAGTGTATGATCGCTGGGTGATTCGCTTTAAGTCTAATACTGCGGGTAATGGAGTCGCCAATGACTAGGGTTTTCAATTTGTCAGAGCTAATGGTGGGAGCCTTCGGCGTCTCAGACCCCGTAACGGGAGGAGTAGAGACAAGAGAAGACTCAGACTCAGACTCCGACTCGCTACATAATGGGGAGAACCGGTTGAAAGTTTCTGTCGGCTGAATGAGCGACACCGGTTGAGCATTCCAACAGCATTTCCCTCCAGAAGCCATGAGAAAGTTGTCCGGCTGCGGGGACTGTGCGGGGGGATTTATACTAACGTTACTATCTGTACTTACTGGTGGCACAGACGCTGTTTCTTCCTTTCCTACACTGAAATTACCCTTGCCTAACGATTGCGTCTGAAGCTGGGCTTGTAGCACAGCTATTCTCGCCGTAAGGCGATCGTTCTCCTGTATATTATGAGTACAGCGACTGCAATTAGAAGACATCATGTTAATGTTACTACTTAGCTTCGGCTGTTGAAGGTGTTGACGAACCATGTCCAGATAAAGCGTTCGGAGTGAAAAAGTTGAATGAGGGAAAAAAGTTGCGATGGAAAAAAAATAAAAATATAAACGGTAATTAAAAACAAAAACAAAACAAAAAAACGTAAAGTTGTCAGCTAGCAAAGTAAAGTTGGCAGCAAAACGCACAGCAACAAAACGCACAGCAACACGTCTGCAGATTCAACAGGAAGTGACGCAGATTGCCTTTAAATGGTTTAATATGGGTCAAACATTTCGTGTAGCCTTCCACAAGCTTCCCACAATAAGTTGGGTGCATTTTGGCCCATTCCTCCTGACAGAGCTGGTGTAACTGTGTCAGGTTTGTATTTTTATTTTTTTTTTTTTTTTTATTTCACCTTTATTTAACCAGGTAGGCAAGTTGAGACCATGTTCTCATTTACAACTGGGACCTGGCCAAGAAAAAGCAAAGCAGTTTGACACATACAACAACACAGAGTTACACATTGAATAGAGTTACACATGGACTAAACAAACATACAGTCAAAAAAATAGAAAGAAAAGTCTATATACAGTGTGTGCAAATGAGGTAAGATTAGGGAGGTAAGGCAATAAATAAGCCATGGTGGCAAAGTAATTACAATATAGCAATTAAACACTGGAATGGTAGATGTGCAGAAGATGAATGTGCAAGTAGAGATACTGGGGTGCAAAGGAGCAAGATGAATAAATAAATACAGTATGGGGATGAGGTAGTTGGATGGGCAATTTACAGATGGGCTATGTACAGGTGCAGTGATCTGTGAGCTGCTTTGACAGCTGGTGCTTAAAGCTAGTGAGGGAGATATGTGTCTCCAGCTTCAGTGATTTTTGCAGTTCGTTCCAGTCATTGAACTGAACATCAGAGAACTGCTGCCAATGACAGGAACGGCTTTCTTGCTTGCACACGCTTTTTCAGTTCTGCCCACACATTTTCTATAGGGTTGAGGTCAGGGCGTTGTGATGGCCACTCCAATACCTTGACTTTGTTGTCCTTAAGCCATTTTGCCACAACTTTGGAAGTATGCTTTGGGTCATTGTCCATTTGGAAGACCCATTTGCGACCAAGCTTCAACTTCCTGACTGATGTCTTGAGATGTTGCTTTAATATATCCACATCATTTTCCTCCCTCATGATGCCATCTATTTTGTGAAGTGCACCAGTCCCTCCTGCAGCAAAGCACCCCCACAACATCATGCTGCCACCCCCGTGCTTCACGGTTGGGATGGTGTTCTTCGGCTTGCAAGCCTCCCCCCTTTTCCTCCAAACATAACAGTGGTCATTATGGCCAAACAGTTCTATTTTTGTTTCATCAGACCAGAGGACATTTCTCCAAAAAGTACAATCTTTGTCCTCATGTGCAGTTGCAAACCGTAGTCTGGCTTTTTTATGGTGGTTTTGGAGCAGTGGCTTCTTCCTTGCTGAGCGGGCTTTCAGGTTATGTCGATATAGGACTTGTTTTACTGTGGATATAGATAGTTTTGTACCTGTTTCCTCCAGCATCTTCACAAAGTCCTTTGCTGTTGTTCTGGGATTGATTTGCACCGAAGTACGTTCATCTCTAGGAGACAGAACGCGTCTCCTTCCTGAGCGGTATGACGGCTGCGTGGTCCCATGGTGTTTATACTTGGGTACTATTGTTTGTACAGATGAACGTTGTACCTTCAGGCGTTTGGATATTGCTCCCAAGGATGGACCAGACTTGTGGAGGTCTACAATTTTTTTTCCTGAGGTCTTGGCTGATTTCTTTAGTTTTTCCCATGATGTCAAGCAAAGAGGCACTGAGTTTGAAGGTAGGCCTTGAAATACATATACAGGTACACCCCCAATTGACTCAAATTGTCAATTAGCCTATCAGAAGCTTCTAAATTCATGACATCATTTTCTGGAATTTTCCAAACTGTTTAAAGGCAAAGTCAACTTAGTGTATGTAAACTTCTGACCCACTGGAATTGTGATACAGTGAAATAATCTGTCTGTAAACAATTGTTGGAAAAATTACTTGTGTCATGCACAAAGTAGATGTCCTAACCGACTTGCCAAAACTATAATTTGTTAACAAGAAATTTGTGGATTGGTTGAAAAACAAGTTTTAATGACTCCAACCTAAGTGTATGTAAACTTCTGACTTCAACTGTATATATATATGTATATACATACACACACACACTATATACACACACGTAATATACAGACATAATATGTGTATGTGTGCATATATATATATATATATATGTGTTTGTTAACATTTATGTTCATGTTAGTTTACCCTTAAATGTTTTACTTTACTTGGTGCCTCTGGACAGACCCATCTTGGGATGATGTAGTGCTCTGACTTCACCAGCAGGTGGTGCTAGTGGACTACTGAAATGACTATACCCAGCTATTCAGGGGCAGGCTACTCAGTCTACTGAATTTCCTTGGGTTGAGATAGAAGATATTTAGACTAGCCTAAGGAATGTTAAAATTTAAACTCACACGCTTCAACTCCAACTGTACACATCATCACCATATCTATTAATCAGCAGAATTGATTAGAAAATAAACTTCCCTGTTGTTACAGTCTCTTCTCCCCAAGCCCACTAGGTAGAGGGATGTAGCACATTGTGTCTAAATTTGTTGTTTGTTACGCAGGTGATTTCTGAGGAAGGGGTCAGCTTTAAGGTCAGTTTATATCTCTTTTTCTCACTCTGTGCTGTGATTCTGTGGTGACACTGTCTGTGCTCGGTGAGGCTCTAAGTGTTTTTGATTGGCTGTTGAATGATTTGAAGGCCCTAGATTGTCTTGTGATGAGGTAGCAGCTAGCTCAGTTGCTCTGGAGCAAGTTCTTGTTCTAGCTATCAGTCCCGGGCTTTAGGGCCAGACCCCCAGTCAGTCACCCAGCCACCTCTCCTGAGTTCCCCCTCTTGCAGCCTTGTCCGCCACTTTAGGGTGTGATGCGCTGTTATACTTCTGCTGTAGGCTGAGAACTATGCTTCGCAGTCTTCACTAGTTGGTGTTGCAGTTTTTCTGCCCCTCTGTTACTGTAATGTCCTCTTTTGCTTAGCTTCTGTCGGCTCGATGAACTTGGCACCTGTAGATAGTGAGAATGTGCTTTCTCTTCTTCGATAGGCTACAATTTATAAACAGACATACCAGAAGTAGTATCTAGACACTTGTTAACCCACCTGTAGTGATCTAATGGATTCACAATACTAAATTAATTCACATACTAATCACCTGTTACTTCCTCTGTTTGATAAGTCTCTTTTCCCTCTCAATTCCCTTGTCAATCACTTGGAGAGAATCTCAAGATCAGTATAACATGTTAAACCTAGCCATTCAGTTAATTGGGGAGGAAAAAAGTTACTGAGGTTAATGAACTGTTTCTTAGGTAGCTTGATGAATGATAATGAACCTTGTATTTTGACCGTATTCCCCATCTGTGTGTGTATGTGTGTGTCTGGCTCTGGGATTCTCTGTTCGTGTGTGTCCGTCCGCCCTCTGACGGTCTGTGTCCGTCTGTTTGTGTGCGTCCATCCGCCTGACCGTGTGTGTGACAACAGATTGTGGGGAACGGCAGTGAGCAGCAGTTGCAGAAGGAGTTGGAGGATGTTCTGATGGACCCCTCTGTAGCTGACCAGATTCTGAGCGGTGGGGGTGGCGGTGGTGGCTGGGGAGACCGGGTGGGAGGGGGGGACCATGTGTCCCAGCCCACCACAGCAGTACCACTCCAGTCCGTGCACCAACCGTGCCCTGACCCCCTCAGCGACCCCCTCAACACCCCGCCAAAAGTTGAGATGGTTCTGCCCGTCCAATCCGCACAAGGTGCACAGGAGAGCGAGCTAAATGAACGATCGTACCGCGGTGAGTCATAGCAAGGATACCAAATCAATCCCTACACCGGGGGTAGGGAAACGTTTTGGCTCAAGGGCCACATCGGGGTTTACGGATTTGTTTGTCAAAATCTATTTGCGGTCTAGAAAAAGTGCTCATATCGGAAAATATATAGATCCCTTATCATTTGCACATGGTTATCTATCTATTTCTACACATTCAAGAGTGGCCTGGAGTGTTTTTTACCACAAAATAATAATCTCCAGCTGGCTGGATTGGATGGGCCCCTCCTCTACACCTTAGACACTTCTGTAGATATGAGAGAATTGGATAGATGTCACAACCTCGGTAATAGCTTCATCTTGTCTTCTGATTGGCTGGGTGGAAATATCAATTCTGTATATCCAATGTCCTAGGGGTAGGGTCTACGGTTAGATTTTGGATTCCGAGTTAATCTGATGTCTCTCCCTCTCACTAGACCCTCTCTGTGTGACCTTTGACTTCCACAGGGGATGAGTCGTCATCGGAGTGCAGCCCCAGTACGCCCATCCCAGACGAGGACAGTGTGGTCTTCAATAAGCTGACCTACCTGGGCTGTGCCTCGGTCAACGCCCCCCGCAGTGAGGTGGAAGCGCTCTGCATGATGACCGTCCTCAGAGGGCAGTGCCAGCTACCCCTGGACATCACCCTATCTGTGCCCGGCGTCTCAGAGGGCACCGTCAGGTCAGCACTGCTTGCCAAACAAACCAACACCGGAGAATATTGCGTGTGTGTCTGTGGTCCCATCCGGCTTGCCGGTGGTGCGTACTTGGCGTTACTCCTCCTCTCCTTTTATCTACTCCTCTTTCTTCTCCTTCTCTCTGCTCTCCTCTCCTTTTCTGCTTCCGTCTCCACTCCTGGCTCTCTCCTTCTCTCTGCTCTCCTCTCCTTTTCTGCTTCCGTCTCCACTCCTGGCTCTCTCCTTCTCTCTGCTCTCCTCTCCTTTTCTGCTTCCGTCTCCACTCCTGGCTCTCTCCTGCTCTCTGCTCTCCTCTCCTTTTCTACTTCCGTCTCCACTCCTGGCTCTCTCCTTCTCTCTGCTCTCCTCTCCTTTTCTGCTTCCGTCTCCACTCCTGGCTCTCTCCTTCTCTCTGCTCTTCTCTCCTTTTCTGCTTCCGTCTCCACTCCTGGCTCTCTCCTTCTCTCTGCTCTCCTCTCCTTTTCTGCTTCCGTCTCCAGTCCTGGCTCTCTCCTTCTCTCTGCTCTCCTCTCCTTTTCTGCTTCCGTCTCCACTCCTGGCTCTCTCCTTCTCTCTGCTCTCCTCTCCTTTTCTGCTTCCGTCTCCACTCCTGGCTCTCTCCTTCTCTCTGCTCTCCTCTCCTTTTCTGCTTCCGTCTCCACTCCTGGCTCTCTCCTGCTCTCTGCTCTCCTCTCCTTTTCTGCTTCCGTCTCCACTCCTGGCTCTCTCCTTCTCTCTGCTCTCCTCTCCTTTTCTGCTTCCGTCTCCAGTCCTGGCTCTCTCCTTCTCTCTGCTCTCCTCTCCTTTTCTGCTTCCGTCGCCACTCCTGGCTCTCTCCTTCTCTCTGCTCTCCTCTCCTTTTCTGCTTCCGTCACCACTCCTGGCTCTCACCTTTCCTCTGCTCCATTCTGTCCCTCATGCATCCCTACCTCACTCCCAGGATTCTGCCTCTTCTCTGTCTTGTAAGTAAGCCATACACTTATTATAAATATGATAGCTTATGCTTTTAAAGAGTTGCCTAACTAAAGAAAGTTAATTCAGGGTGATTTGACGTTAGCTAGCTAAGTTAACGTTACCTGACACTCTTGTCCCTACTCCACCTTTCTCTTTTGCTGCTGTGGCTGGAAATATTTCAATAAACTAATCTGAGAAAAAGAAAATCAAGCCAAAGACCGATAAATGTAACTATCTTGCTTGCACTTGATACAGTTCCAAACAAACTAGCTAGCTAACTTGCTAGACTAGTAACGTGAGTTAACCATGTGTCTATCATCAACATACTTGTCTATATTGGATAGCTAATTGCCGTCACAAATTGTGGCAGCAATATAATAGATCTGAATGATGCTAGAAGAGTTTTTAGGTTATAGCTAGCTTATGTAATTGGCCAGCTAACGTTAGTCAAACAAACAAGATAACGTACCTTTCTAGCTGTTTCTCACGCAGGTGCATTTTGAAGTGATTCAAGTGAATTGTGTTTGGCGCCTCAGAGCGTCTATTAAGCACTGGTCAGTGGCACGCTGTGTTTCTTCAGTGGCAGGCTGCCTGCCACAGCTCACACAGCTCACACAGCTCACACAGCTCACACAGCTCACACAGCTCACACAGCTAGATAACCACCAGAACTGTGTTGAATCCAGACGCATGATCTATTTACAAAAAAAAGCGAGTGTCCTTTAGAAGTAGGATTTTCTTTTGGTGTGGTGGCAATGATTCTGCCGTGGCGCAGTGCCATAGTTAAATGAACGCAGAGGAAACACTGGTATAAGGTGTGTATATGGTCTGTATCTAATCAAATGTTATTTTTCACATTGCCGAATACAACAAGTGTAGACTTTGCTGTGAAATACTTACTTACAAGCCCTTTCCCAACAATGCAGTTAAAAAGTACGAAAATTAACAAATAGATACAATAACGAGGCTATATACAGGCTATATACAAGGAGTACCGGTACCGAGTCAATGTACTGGAGTATGAGGTTGTTGGGGTGATTGATTGAAGTACTATGTACATGTAGGTTTAGTTAGGTGATTGATTGAAGTACTATGTACATGTAGGTAAGGGCTGAAATGCATCCAGGTAGCCATTTAATGAACTGTTCAACAGTCTTATGGCTTTGGGGTTGAAGCTGTTCAGGAGCCTTTTGGTCCCAGATTTGGTGCTCCGGTACCGCTTGCTGTTCGGTTGCAAAGAGAACAGACTGTGACTTGGGTATGTAGTCTGTATGTAGTCTGTATGTACTCTCTATGTAGTCTGTATGTACTCTCTATGTAGTCTGTATATACTCTGTATGTAGTCTGTATATACTCTATGTAGTCTGTATGTAGTCTGTTCAGGAGCCTTTTTTAAATTTAACCTTTATTTTACTAGGCAAGTCAGTTAAGAACAAATTCTTATTTACAATGACGGCCTACTCCGGCCAAACCCAGACAACGCTGGGCCAATTGTGCGCCGCCCTATGGGACACCCAATCACGTCCGGATGTGATACAGCCTGGATTCGAACTAGGGACTGCCTCTTGCACTGAGATGCAGTGCCTCAGACCGCTGCGTCACTCGGGAGTCATATATATAATCTGGATTAGAGGTCGACCACCTGTTACGCAAGTGCAGCAAGGAGCCAAGGTGAGTTGCTAGCTAGCATTAAACTTATCTTATAAAAAAACAATCTTCACATAATCACTAGTTAACTACACATGGTTGATGATATTACTAGGTTAACTAGCTTTGCCTGCTTTGCATATAATCAATGCGGTGCCTGTTAATTTATCATCGAATCACAGCCTACTTCGCCAAACGGGGGATGATTTAACAAAAGCACATTCTCGAAAAAAGCACAATCGTTGCACGAATGTACCTAACCATAAACATCAATGCCTTTCTTAAAATCAATACACAGAAGTATATATTTTTTAAACCTGCATATTTAGTTAAAAGAAATTCATGTTAGCAGGCAATATTAACTAGGGAAATTGTGTCACTTCTCTTGCGTTCATTACACGCAGAGCCAGGGTATATGTTTGGGCTGCCTGGCTCGTTGCAAACTATTTTGCCAGAATTTTACATTATTATGACATAACATTAAAGGTTGTGCAATGTACCAGCAATATTTAGACTTAGGGATGCCACCCATGAGATAAAATACAGAACGGTTCCGTATTTCACTGAAAGAATAAACATTTTGCTTTCGAAATGATCGTTTCCGGATTTGACCATATTAATGACCAAAGGCTCGTATTTCTGTGTTTATTATATTATAATTAAGTCTATGATTTGACATTTGATAGAGCAGTCTGACTGAGCGGTGGTAAGCAGCAGCAGGCTCGTAAGCAATCATTCAAACAGCACTTTCCTGCGTTTGCCAGCAGCTCTTAGCAATGCTTGAAGCACAGCTCTGTTTATGACTTCAAGCCTATCAACCCCCGAGATTAGGCTGGCAATACTAAAGTGTCTATTAGAACATCCAATAGTCAAAGGTATATGAAATACAAATGGTATAGAGAGAAATAGTAGACGCATCATAATTCCTATAATAACTACAACCTAAAACTTCTTACCTGGGAATATTGAAGAACTGGGAATATTGAACCACCAGCTTTCATATGTTCTTATGTTCTGAGCAAGGAACTTAAACGTTAGCTTTCTTACATGGCACATATTGCACTTTTACTTTCTTCTCCAACACTGTTTTTGCATTATTTAAACAAAATTGAACATGTATATTATTTATTTGAGACTAAATTGATTTTATTTATGTATTATGTTAAGTTAATTCAGTATTCAGTATTGTTGTAATTGTCATTATTACATATATATATATATATCGGCCGTTTAATTGGTATCGGCTTTTTTTGGTCCTCCAATAATCGGTATCGGCGTTGAAAAATCATAATCGGTCGAACTCTAATCTGGATATAATCTGGATATAGGATGTATATAATCTGGATATAGGCTGGATATAATCTGGATATAGGCTGGATATAATCTGGATATAGGCTGGATATAGGATGTATATAATCTGGATATAGGATGTATATAATCTGGATATAGGATGTATATAATCTGGATATAGGATGTATATAATCTGGATATAGGCTGGATATAATCTGGATATAGGCTGGATATAATCTGGATATAGGCTGGATATAGGATGTATATAATCTGGATATAGGATGTATATAATCTGGATATAGGATGTATATAATCTGGATATAGGCTGGATATAGGATGTATATAGGCTGGATATAGGATGTATATAATCTGGATATAGGATGTATATAATCTGGATATAGGATGTATATAATCTGGATATAGGATGTATATAATCTGGATATAGGATGTATATAATCTGGATATAGGCTGGATATAATCTGGATATAGGCTGGATATAATCTGGATATAGGATGTATATAATCTGGATATAGGATGTATATAATCTGGATATAGGCTGGATATAATCTGGATATAGGATGTATATAATCTGGATATAATCTGGATATAGGCTGGATATAATCTGGATATTGGCTGGATATAATCTCTTTATAGGCTGTATATAGTTTATGTAATCTGTATGTGGTCTCTATATAGGCTGTATGAAGTCTGTATGTAGTCTCTATATAGACTGTATATAATATTGTGTATAGTCTCTATATAATCTGTATATAGGCTGTATATAATCTGTATGTAGTCTCTATATAGGCAGTATGTAGTCTCTAAATAGGCTGTATATAATCTGTGTATAGTCTGTATGTAGTCTCTATATAGGCTGTATATAATCTTGTGTATAGTCTCCATATAATATGTATATAGTCTCTCTATAGTCTCTATATAGGCTGTATGTAGTCTCTATATAGGCTGTATATAATATTGTGTATAGTCTCTATATAATCTGTATGTAGTCTCTATATAGGCTGTATATAATCTGTATGTAGTTTCTATATAGGCTGTATATAATCTGTGTATAGTCTGTATGTAGTCTCTATATTGGCTGTATATAATCTTGTGTATAGTCTCTATATAATATGTATGTAGTCTCTATATAGGCTGTATTTAATCTGTATTTAGTCTCTAAATAGGCTGTATATAATCTGTATGTAGTCTCTATATAGGCTGTATATAATCTGTATGTAGTCTGTATATAATCTGTGTATAGTCTCTATGTAGTCTCTATATAGGCTGTATATAATCTCTATCTAGTCTCTATATAGGCTGTATATAATCTGTATGTAGTCTCTATATAGGCTGTATATAATCTGTATTTAGTCTCTAAATAGGCTGTATATAATCTGTGTATAGTCTGTATGTAGTCTCTATATAGGCTGTATATAATCTTGTGTATAGTCTCCAATTTGTAAGTCGCTCTGGATAAGAGCGTCTGCTAAATGACTTAAATGTAAATGTAAATATAATATGTATGTCGTCTCTATATAGTCTCTATATAGGCTGTATGTAGTCTCTATGTAGGCTGTATATAATCTTGTGTATAGTCTCTATATAATATGTATGTAGTCTCTATATAGTCTCTATATAGGCTGTATGTAGTCTCTATATAGGCTGTATATAATCTTGTGTATAGTCTCTATATAATATGTATGTAGTCTCTATATAGGCTGTATTTAATATGTATGTAGTCTCTATATAGGCTGTATATAATCTGTATGTAGTCTCTATATAGGCTGTATATAATCTGTGTATAGTCTGTATGTAGTCTCTATATAGGCTGTATATAATCTGTATGTATTCTCTATATAGGCTGTATATAATCTGTGTATAGTCTGTATGTAGTCTATATAGGCTGTATATAATCTGTATGTATTCTCTATATAGGCTGTATATAATCTGTGTATAGTCTGTATGTAGTCTATATAGGCTGTATATAATCTTGTGTATTCTCTATATATGCTGCATATAATCTGTATGTAGTCTGTATGGAATCTCTATATAGGCTGTATATAATCTGTATGTATTCTCTATATAGGCTGTATATAATCTATATTTTACCTTTACCAATTAACTTTGAACTATAACAGCCATAACCTTACCTGCCTGTTTGTCTGCAGGTTGCTGGACCCCCAGACAAGCACAGAGATAGCCAGTTACCCCATCTACAAGATCATGTTCTGTGTGCGTGGTCATGACGGCACGCCTGAGACTGACTGCTTTGCCTTCACAGAGAGCCACTACAACGCAGAGATCTTCCATATACATGTCTTCCGCTGTGAGATCCAAGAGGCGGTGAGGACACACACACACACACACACACACACACACACACACACACACACACACACACACACACACACACACACACACACACACACACACACACACACACACACACACAGATTCGGGGATGGTGACGACTGAGACATCAACACTTGCACATAACCTTTACAAAAGCCCAGTAGTAAGTAATTCACTTTCAGTGATTGAGTTGTTTAGCTCCATGTTGCCTTGGTCTTCCTTCGCCAAACTACACTTCCATACACATTTAACTGCAGTATAAATCATGAACTGCAGGGGGAGCCAGAGTTCCTACCCTTTTTCACAGTACCAGATTCTTACCTCTGACAGCACTTTTCTCATGCTGCCCACACACAATGCCCAAACATTCATGTTGAGAGGAAATATCTCTCCCTGTCAGCTGTTCACCCCTCTCTTCCTCTCTCTACCCCCCTCTCTCTCTATCTCTCTCCACCTTTCTCTCTACCCCTCTCTCTCTCTCGCTCTTTCTCTACCCATCTCTCTCTCTTTCTCTACCCATCTCTTTCTCTACCTCGCTCTCTTTCTCTCTACCCCTCCCCCTCTCTACTTCTCTCTCCCTCTCTACTTCTCTCTCCCTCTCTACTTCTCTCTCCCTCTCTACTTCTCTCTCCCTCTCTACTTCTCTCTCCCTCTCTACTTCTCTCTACTTCTCTCTCCCTCTCTACTTCTCTCTCCATCTCTACTACTCCTCTCTCCATCTCTACTACTCCTCTCTCCATCTCTCTACCCCTCTCTCTCTCCCTCTCTCTACCCCTCCCTCTCTCTCTCTCTCTACCCCTCTCTCTCTCTCTCTCTCTCTACCCCTCTCTCTCTCTCTCTCTCTCTCTCTCTCTCTACCCCTCTCTCTCCCTCTCTCTACCCCTCTCTCTCCCTCTCTCTACCCCTCTCTCTCTCTACCCCCCTCTCTCTCTCCCCCTCTCTCTCTCTACCCCTCTCTCTCTCTACTTCTCTCTCTCTCTCTCTACCCCTCTCCCTCTCTCTCCCTCTCTCTACCCCTCTCTTTCTCTCCCTCTCTCTCGCTACCCCTCTCTCTACTTCTCTCTCCCTCTCTCTACCCCTCTCCCTCTCTCTCCCTCTCTCTACCCCTCTCTCTACTTCTCTCTCCCTCTCTCTACCCCTCTCTCTCTCTACCCCTCTCTCTCTCTCCCTCTCTCTCTCTACCCCTCTCTCTACTTCTCTCTCCCTCTCTCTACCCCTCTCTCTCTCCCTCTCTCTCCCTCTCTCTACCCCTCTCTCTCGCTACCTCCCCACCTATATACCTCTCAATTCAATTCAAAGGGCTTAGAATAGACAATAGACAATAAACAAAAGGGAAATAAACAAGGGAAACATTAGTAAACATTACACTCACAAAAGTTGTAAAATAATATAGACATTTTAATTGTTATATTATTGGCTTTGTACAGTGTGCATATAGTTGAAGTATGAAAAGGAAAATAAATAAACAGATGAATATTGGTTGTATTTACAATGTTGTTTGTGTTCCACTGGTTGACCTTTTCTCATGGCAACGGGCCACAAATCTTGCTGCTGTGATTACACACTGCGCTATTTCACCAAACAGATATAGGAGTTTATCAATGTTTATTTGTTTTCAAATTCTTTGTGGGTCTGTGTGATCTGTGGGAAATATGTGTCTCTAACGTGGTCATACATTTGGCAGGAGGTTAGGAAGTGCAGCTCAGTTTCCACCTCATTTTTCTCGGGCAGTGTGCACATAGGCAGACCTGGCTCTCGAGAGAAGACAGGCTATGATGGCCTCTCTCAATAGCAAGGTTATGCTCACTGAGTCTGTACATAATCAAGGATTTTCTTAATTTGGGGTCAGTCACAGTGGTCAGGTATTCTGCCACTGTGTACTCTCTGTTTTAGGGCCAGACATCTGCATTGCTTGCTGTTTGGGGTTTTAGGCTGGGTTTCTGTACAGCACTTTGTGACATCAGCTGATGTATAAAGGGCTTTATAAATACATTTGATTGAGATGGCGTTCCAATTTGTTTCGTTTTTTGGTTGATTCTTTCCAGTGTGTCAAATAGTTCTCTTTTTGCTTTCTCATAATTTGGTTGGGTCTAAATGTGTTTCTGTCCTGGCTAGAGATGGGTATCGTTAACATTTTAACGGTATTACTACTCTTACCGATACTGCTTCTCCATCCGGTACTTTAACGGTATTCCTTCGGTTATTTTTTACGAAAAAACCCCAAAACAAATTAAGAACAGAATTAACATAGCTTTATTTTCTGAAATATAAAATAAACAATTATTTACAGCAAAAGAAACGGCAATGTTTTGAACGAATCACTATTATAGACTAGGTTGTGATGATGGGGATGGGAGCCAGGCCTTTGTAGAGCTCGACCTCTAGGTCAACACGCTCGCTGAGGGTGAGGGACGAGGTGTCCTGTTGGATCGTCAACCTCAACTCCCTGTCCTCCTCTGAGAACAGCTCCTCCAAGGCACTCCTTGTTTTGTACAATGGAGGGACTGTCTCCATTTCCTCTCCTTCAGACTCCCCCTGTTGCTGGTGCTCTGTGTCTGTCTGCTCCGGCTCCTCTGACAGCCCTGGTGTTGCTCTAGTCACATTGGCCTCGACAGTTGCCTTCCTCAGCCTGTCCCAGGTGGCGTAACTCACCAGCCTCCCTTTAAATCTGGGGTCCATTGCTGTGGCCTCATGCAGGAAGGCTTGAATGTCCTCATCCTGATAGCGCTCGGAGAGGTTCTCCCAGACCTTCTCTTTGATGGTTGCCACAGACGTTGTATCTTCATGCTTCACAGTGAAGTGCTCTTCCAGTTTGTGGAGGATGGGTTTGATCTGTCCACAGGGGGCATTCTATTCACATGACACACAGTGTGGATGTATAGAGGATTCTCATGAGCTGGACAAACTCCTCAGCCTTATATATACATTTTTTATTTAAATTCACCTTTATTTAACCAGGTAAGCTAGTTGAGAACAAGTTCTCATTTACAACTGCGACCTGGCCAAGATAAAGCAAAGCAGTGCGACACATACAACAGAGTTACACATGGGATAAACAAACGTACAGTCAATAACACAATAGAAAAAAAAGAAGACTATATACAGTGTGTACAAATGTCATGAGGAGGTAGGTAATAAATAGGCCATAGTAGCGAAGTAATTACAATTTAACAAATTAACACTGGAGTGATAGATGAGCAGATGGTGATGTGCAAGTAGAAATACTGGTGTGCAAAAGAGCAGAAAAGTAAATAAAAACAATATGGGGATGAGGTAGGCAGATTGGGTGGGCTATTTACAGATGGACTATGTACAGCTGCAGCGATCGGTTAGCTGCTCAGATAGCTGATGTTTAAAGACAGTGAGGGAGATATGAGTCTCCAGCTTCAGCGATTTTTGCAATTCGTTCCAGTCATTCGCAGCAGAGAACTGGAAGGAAAGGTGGCCAAAGGAGGTGTTTGCTTTGGGGATGACCAGTGAGATAACTGCTGGAGCGCGTGCTACGGGTGGATGTTGTTATCGTGACCCAGTGAGCTGAGATAAGGCAGAGCTTTACCTAGCATAGACTTATAGATGACCTGGAGCCAGTGGGTTTGGCGACGAGTATGAAGCGAGGGCCAGCCGACTAGAGCATACAGGTCACAGTGGTGGGTGGTATAAGGGGCTTTGGTGACAAAACGGATGGCACTGTGATAGACTGCATCCAGTTTGCTGAGTAGAGTATTGGAAGCTATTTTGTAAATGACATCGCCGAAGTCGAGGATCAGTAGGATGGTCAGTTTTACTAGGGTATGTTTGGCGGCGTGAGTGGATTGAAGTCCTCGTCCTTCAGACAGTCCAGGTTGTCCTTGGTCATTGCTTTTCACAGTCGTGGGTCCAAGGCTGCTGCTTGGATGGCTGGATACGGCTCTATGAATCTCTATCATTAGAGTGAGTTCCATCTGGTCTTGACATCAAGGATGAGTGAGTGTTGCAGAAGGCCTGATACAACAACAGAAAACAACATGTATTTAATTACCGCACACTTGAATATTGAATTAAATTGTTAAATGTGTGAATTTCAAAATAATATTTTAATATTATTTTGGGGCGGCAGGTAGCCTAGTGGTTAGAGCGTTGGACTAGTAACCGGAAGGTTGCAAGATCGAATCCCCGAGCTGACAAGGTAAAAATCTGTCATTCTGCCCCTGAACAAGGCAGTTAACCCACTGTTCCTAGGCCCTCATTGAAAATAAGAATTTGTTCTCAACTGACTTGCCTAGTTAAATAAAGGTCAAAAAAAAAAGGATCGAGGATCTCTTGAACCACACGACCACTGCTCTGATTTCTGTGCTGCCACATTCAATGTGTGCGCAAAGCATCCTATTTTTAGGATGTGTAGCCTGTTGATGGCAACATTCATATTAACAGCATTATCAACAGTCAGAGCTACAATCTTGCTTGGCTCTGTCTCAAACTCTTCCAGAATGTCTGAGATCTCCTCTGCCACTACTTAGCCAGTTTGTGATTTGTACACTGCCCTGGTGTGGAGGACCTTCTGTTTTACACTGCCCTGGTGTGGATGACCTTCTGTTTTACACTGCCCTGGTGTGGAGGACCTTCTGTTTTACACTGCCCTGGTGTGAAGGACCTTCTGTTTTACACTGCACTGGTGTGAAGGACCTTCTGTTTTACACTGCCCTGGTGTGGGGGACCTTCTGTTTTACACTGCCCTGGTGTGAAGGACCTTCTGTTTTACACTGCCCTGGTGTGGATGACCTTCTGTTTTACACTGCCCTGGTGTGGAGGACCTTCTGTTTTACACTGCCCTGGTGTGGAGGACCTTCTGTTTTACACTGCCCTGGTGTGGAGGACCTTCTGTTTTACACTGCCCTGGTGTGGAGGACCTTCTGTTTTACACTGCCCTGGTGTGGAGGACCTTCTGTTTTACACTGCCCTGGTGTGGAGGACCTTCTGTTTTACACTGCCCTGGTGTGGATGACCTTCTGTTTTACACTGCCCTGGTGTGGAGGACCTTCTGTTTTACACTGCCCTGGTGTGGAGGACCTTCTGTTTTACACTGCCCTGGTGTGGAGGACCTTCTGTTTTACACTGCCCTGGTGTGGAGGACCTTCTGTTTTACACTGTCCTGGTGTGGAGGACCTTCTGTTTTACACTGCCCTGGCGTGTGTAGTGTACTGTAACAGAGAGAGAGTGGTCCTGACAGAGGCTGGTCCACCCGTCTGATGTGATGGTCAGCTTTGGCACGTCCTTCAGCTCAGTGATCACATTGGCCTTTTCTACACCACACCAGGTAGGAATGAATGTGTCACTGAGGTACCTCCTGGAGGGAGGGGTATATTTGGGGTTGAGGGCCTTGCTCATCTCCCTACAGTAAAAAAAAGAGTTCATGTGTTGAATTATCCTTATTGTTGTGTGTTGTGGAGTGATGGGACCAACATACAACCCTTTTATACTACTATATCCTGAACATGAATACAACTCAATATATACTGACAGACTGTTACCTAAAGCCCTTGGACTCCACTGTTGCAAAGGGGTGTAGGCCTTTCACTATGACCTTGGTCACGGCTAGTTAGCATTCATTCACCCCCTCCTCAGTCATCCTCCCACTATCTGCCAGCGTGAAGGGGCTTCGGGCTTGTCTTAGGCTTGGACCAGCGGTATTAGAGGGAGGGGCTTGTCTTAGGCTTGGACCAGCGGTATTAGAGGGAGGGGCTTGTCTTTGGCTTGGACCAGCGGTATTAGAGGGAGGGGCTTGTCTTAGGCTTGGACCAGCGGTATTAGAGGGAGGGGCTTGTCTTTGGCTTGGACCAGCGGTATTAGAGGGAGGGGCTTGTCTTAGGCTTGGACCAGTGGTAATAGAGGGAGGGGCTTGTCTTAGGCTTGGACCAGCGGTATTAGAGGGAGGGGCTTGTCTTAGGCTTGGACCAGTGGTATTAGAGGGAGGGGCTTGTCTTAGGCTTGGACCAGCGGTAATAGAGGGAGGGGCTTGTCCTAGGCTTGGACCAGCGGTATTAGAGGGAGGGGCTTGTCTTAGGCTTGGACCAGCGGTATTAGAGGGAGGGGCTTGTCTTAGGCTTGGACCAGCGGTATTAGAGGGAGGGGCTTGTCTTATGCTTTGACCAGCGGTATTAGAGGGAGGGGCTTGTCTTAGGCTTGGACCAGCGGTATTAGAGGGAGGGGCTTGTCTTAGGCTTGGACCAGCGGTAATAGAGGGAGGGGCTTGTCTTAGGCTTGGACCAGCGGTAATAGAGGGAGGGGCTTGTCTTAGGCTTGGACCAGCGGTAATAGAGGGAGGGGCTTGTCTTAGGCTTGGACCAGCGGTAATAGAGGGAGGGGCTTGTCTTATGCTTGGACCAGCGGTATTAGAGGGAGGGGCTTGTCTTAGGCTTGGACCAGCGGTATTAGAGGGAGGGGCTTGTCTTAGGCTTGTACCAGCGGTATTAGAGGGAGGGGCTTGTCTTAGGCTTGGACCAGCGGTAATAGAGGGAGGGGCTTGTCTTAGGCTTGGACCAGCGGTATTAGAGGGAGGGGCTTGTCTTTGGCTTGGACCAGCGGTATTAGAGGGAGGGGCTTGTCTTAGGCTTGGACCAGCGGTATTAGAGGGAGGGGCTTGTCTTAGGCTTGGACCAGCGGTATTAGAGGGAGGGGCTTGTCTTATGCTTTGACCAGCGGTATTAGAGGGAGGGGCTTGTCTTAGGCTTGGACCAGCGGTATTAGAGGGAGGGGCTTGTCTTAGGCTTGGACCAGCGGTAATAGAGGGAGGGGCTTGTCTTAGGCTTGGACCAGCGGTAATAGAGGGAGGGGCTTGTCTTAGGCTTGGACCAGCGGTAATAGAGGGAGGGGCTTGTCTTAGGCTTGGACCAGCGGTAATAGAGGGAGGGGCTTGTCTTATGCTTAGACCAGCGGTATTAGAGGGAGGGGCTTGTCTTAGGCTTGGACCAGCGGTATTAGAGGGAGGGGCTTGTCTTAGGCTTGTACCAGCGGTATTAGAGGGAGGGGCTTGTCTTAGGCTTGGACCAGCGGTAATAGAGGGAGGGGCTTGTCTTAGGCTTGGACCAGCGGTATTAGAGGGAGGGGCTTGTCTTAGGCTTGGACCAGCGGTATTAGAGGGAGGGGCTTGTCTTAGGCTTGTACCAGCGGTATTAGAGGGAGGGGCTTGTCTTAGGGAGGGGCTTGTCTTAGGCTTGGACCAGCGGTATTAGAGGGAGGGGCTTGTCTTAGGCTTGGACCAGCGGTATTAGAGGGAGGGGTGGGTTGGTTCATTGAAGCTGCAACTTTAACAAAAAAGTTCAAAATCTTTAAATGGGTGATTAAATTGATTAACTCACCCATAGCTAAACAATCAACTGGCTAATGGTTCCTTTTGATCAGAAACCCATGTTCACATAATCTAGTTAACTCTGTGTGTGGGCTCTAGACTGCTAGCGTACATACCTAATGTAGATCAGACGAGAGATGAACTACGAGCTCGGCAGTCAAACTGTTTCTCTGCCTGTACATGATGCACTTTCCATAGATGTTTGGACAGATTGCTCGTGTTTCTGCCCTTACAAGCAAAAGTCTTGTTGTACTTGTGGCAACGAGCGTTGTCAGCATGGACTCTGGTGAAGTGTAACCACACTTCTGAACGTTTGGCACTCTCTGCCATCGTCACTAACTAAGAGCAGGGTGCTGTGTGTACTGTAGCTTGTGAGAGACACAGGCTCCGAGAGAGAGCCATCTCTCTTCTGGATTGGGAATAGTGAAAATGCATCATAGACGTATGTCTTAATCTCATTGCAAGTTAGAAATGGTTGGTGAGATAAAATATACAAGATAACGTTTATGTAGCAATAATAAATAGGACATGTATTTTCTTAATTTCTCCAGTACCGAAAGCAGAACCCATAACGTCGGAGCTTATCGATACTACGGTCTTTCATAATTTAGCCCCGGGGCCCGTTTAATACCGGGTTTCAGTACCCATCCCTAGTCCAGGTGCTCTGTGGGGTCTGTTTGCATTTGTGTACAGAGCCCCAGAACCAGCTGGCTGAGGGGAATATTCTCTAGGTTCATCTCTCTGTAGGTGAGGGCTTTGTGATGGAATGTGTGGGCATCGCTTCCTTTTAGGTGGTTGTAGAATTGAACAGCTCTTTTCTGGATTTTGATAACTAGAGGATATAGTTCTATTTCTGCTCTGCATGCTTTGTACATTAATTACAGTGCATTCCCTTTTTCCACATTTTGTTACATTACAGCCTTATTCTAAAATTTATAAAATTAACCATTTTCCTCATCAATCTACACACAATACCCCATAATGAAAAATCTAAATCACGTTTTATTTTTTTTATAGCAAATTTATAAAAAATAAAAAACAGAAATACTTTATTTACAAAGGACTCTCAGACCATGAGAAACAAGATTCTCTGGTCTGATGAAACCAAGATTGAACTCTTTGGCCTGAATTCCAAGCGTCAAGTCTGGAGGAAACCTGGCGGGAGGAAACCTGGCACCATCCCTATGGTGAGGCATGGTGGTGACAGCATCATGCTGTGGGGATGTTTTTCAGCGGCAGGGACTGGGAGACTAGTCAGGATCGAGGGAAAGATGAAAAAGTACAGAGAGATCCTTGATGAAAACCTGCCCCAGAGCCCTCAGTGCGACGGTTCACCTTCTAACAGGAAAATTACCCTAAGCACACAGCCAAGACAACACAAGAGCCCGCACTTGAACCCGATCGAACATCTCTGGAGAGACTTGAAAATAGCTGTGCAGCAACGCTCCCCAGCCAACCCGACACAGCTTTAGAGGATCTGTAGAGAAGAATTGGAGAAACTCCCCAAATACAGGTTTGCCAAGCTTGTAGCGTCATACCCAAGAAGACTTTGAGGCTGTAATCGCTGCCAAAGGTGCTTCAACAAAGTACTGGGTAAGGGTCTGAATACTTATGTAAATGCAGCATTTCAATTTGTAATGTTTTTTAATCATTTGCAACAATTTCTAAACACCTGTTTTTTCTTTGTCATTTTGGGGTATTGTGTTTAGATTGATGAAGGGAAAAAACTATTTCATCCAATGTGGAAAAAGTCAAGGAGTCTGAATACTTTCCAAATGGGAACAACTGAACGTGTTCAACTGAAATGTGTCTTCCGCATTTAACCCAACCCCTCTGAATCAGAGACGGGGGGGGGTCTGCCTTAATCGACATCCACGTCTTCGGCGCCCAGGGAACAGTGGGTTAACTGCCTTGCT
The DNA here is from genome assembly GCF_045679555.1 of Salvelinus alpinus. Taxonomy (NCBI): domain Eukaryota; kingdom Metazoa; phylum Chordata; class Actinopteri; order Salmoniformes; family Salmonidae; genus Salvelinus; species Salvelinus alpinus. The sequence goes on from NC_092086.1 coordinate 107,206,168, forward strand.
CAGGGGCAGACGACAGATTTTTACCTTGTCAGCTCGGGGATTTGATCCAGCAACCTTTCGGTTTTTCGGTTACCGGCCCAACGCTCTAACCACTAGGCTACCTTCACTGTATATTTTTGCTGAATTCTGCATGCAGTGTCTCAATTGAGTGTTTGACCCATTTTGTGAATTCTCACAACCATAAAGGGTAATGGGTTCGATAACTGATTGAAGTATCTTTAGCCAGATCCTAATTGGGATGTTGAGGTGTATGTTCCTTTGGATGGCATAGAAGGCCCTTCTTGCATTGTCTCTTAAATTGTTCACAGCCTTGTGGAAGTTACCTGTGGTGTTGATGTTTAGGCCGAGGTAGGTGTAATTCTTTGTGTGCTCGATGGACAACAGTGTCGAGAGAGAATTTGTATTTGTTGTGTTGGCTACTGGACCTTTTTTGGAAAACCATTATTTTAGCTTTCCATCAATTTGTATAGCAGACCCTAATGCCAGATTGAGTCAAAAGCTTGTTTGAAATCAACAAAGCTTGAGGTCTTTACTTTTTGTTGTTTGTTTTTCAGTAAGGGCGTGCGTGGTGTACACATGGTCTGTCGTACGGTATTTTGGTGAGATGGCAATGTGACATTTACTCAGGAGACATGTTTGAGTGCTGTTGATGATACTGCAGAGGGGTTTTCACAGATTGCTGCTGATGCATATTCCACTGTAATTATTGGGGTCAAATTTGTCTCCACATTTGTAGATTGGGGTGATCAGTCCTTGGTTCCAAATATTAGGGAAGATGCCAGAGCTGAGGATGATGTTGAAGAGTTTAAGAACAGCCCATTTGAATTTGTGGTCTGTATATTTTATAATTTCGTTTAGTATACCATCAACACATCAGGCCCTTTTGGGTTGGAGGGTTTGATTTTGTCCTGTAGTTCATCCAATGTAATTGGAGAATCCTGTGTGTTCTGGTAGTCTAATAGTTGACTAAGTTTAGTATATGATCATGTATATGTGTTTGCTCTTGGTTTTTTGTTATATGGCCGAAAAGGTTGGAGAAATGTTTTTTTCCATCTCTCTACCTCTCGCTATCCTTCTAACCCTCTCTTCCTTCTACCCCTCTCTCTACCCCCCTCTCTACCCCTCTCTGTACCTCTCTGTACCTCTCTCTCTACCCCTCTCTACCTCTTTTTACTCCCCCCTCTACCCCCCTCTCTACCCCTCTCTGTACCTCTCTCTACCTCTCTCTACCCCTCTCTCACTCACTCACTCACTCATTCATTCACTCACTCACTCACTCACTGATGTAGCCAGTGGGCTAGCCATGTGTTTCTATCTTGTGTAGCCTGTAGTTCCTGTAGTCAGGCAGCCTCAACCTGCTGTACTTTTCTCTGCCTGAACTGGCTAAGCCTGTATAATAGTGAGACAGAGTCTACGTCCCAAATGGCACCCTATTTCCTACAAAGTGCCATACGGCCCTGATCAAAAGTAGGACACTGTATAAGGGATACGGTGCCATTTGGGATGCTCTTCCTCAGTGTGCAGTGACCTGATTTTCCCTTTTCCCTCCTTGGAGAAAGATGTCTCCCTCCACTGACTTCTTCCAATCCCCCCCATGTCATCTTCCAGACAGACAGTGCAGACCCCCCATGTCATCTTCCAGACAGTCCAGACTCCCCATGTCATCTTCCAGACAGTCCAGACCCCCCATGTCATCTTCCAGACAGTCCAAACCCCCCCCATATCATCTTCCAGACAGACAGTCCAGACCCCCCATATCATCTTCCAGACAGCCCAGACCCCCCCATAATCATCTTCCAGACAGTCCAGACCCCCCCATGTCATTTTCCAGACAGCCCAGACCCCAGTCCAGACCCCCCCATATCATCTTCCAGACAGTCCAGGCCCCCCCATGTCATCTTCCAGACAGTCCAGGCCCCCCCATGTCATCTTCCAGACAGCCTAGACCCCAGTCCAGACCCCCCCATATCTTCCAGACAGTCCAGACCCCCCCCCCCCCCCATATCATCTTCCAGACAGTCCAGACCCCCCCATGTCATCTTCCAAACAGACAGTGCAGACCCCCCCGTATCATCTTCCAGACAGCCCAGACCCCCCCGTATCATCTTCCAGACAGTCCAGACCCCCCATATCATCTTCCAGACAGTCCAGACCCCCCCATATCATCTTCCAGACAGTCCAGACCCCCCCATATCATCTTCCAGACAGACAGTCCAGAGCCCCCATGTCATCTTCCAGACAGACAGTGCAGACCCCCCATATCATCTTCCAGACAGACAGTCCAGACCCCCCCCCAAAATCATCTTCCAGACAGACAGTCCAGACCCCCCCCATATCATCTTCCAGACAGACAGTCCATACCCCCCCCCCCCCCCATATCATCTTCCAGACAGTCCAGACCCCCCCATATTATCTTCCAGACAGTCCAGACCCCCCCCCATATTATCTTCCAGACAGTCCAGACCCCCCATATCATCTTCCAGACAGTCCAGACCCCCCATATCATCTTCCAGACAGTCCAGACCCCCCATATCATCTTCCAGACAGCCCAGACCCCCCCATATCATCTTCCAGACAGCCCAGACCCCCCCCCATATCTTCCAGACAGCCCAGACCCCCCCCCGTATCATCTTCCAGACAGTCCAGACCCCCCATATCATCTTCCAGACAGTCCAGACCCCCCATACCATCTTCCAGACAGTCCAGAACCCCCCATGTCATCTTCCAGACAGACAGTCCAGCCTGGTGGGGGCACAGGGCCTCCACTGGAACACACACACACACACACACACACACACACACACACACACACACACACACACACACACACACACACACACACACACACACACTACATACGGAAAGAGAATTCAGCTCAGCCCTATCTATGATACTGTATCATGTCTCCCAATGACTGAACAACTCTCTAGGACTCTAATGGTGTGTGTATGTCACTGATCTTCAATCCCTGTGTGTTTCTGTGTGTGTCTGTCCGGTCTGTCCGGTCTGTCTGGTCTGTCTGTCTGAACTCCACAGGTCAGCAGGATACTGTACAGCTTCGCCACGGCCTTTAGGCGGTCCGCCAAGAAGACGCTCCTCTCGGGCTTGGCTCCGCCCCTGACGCCAGACAGCGACGTCTTCACCTTCACCGTCAGTCTAGAGATCAAGGAGGATGATGGGAAAGGGACCTTTAGGTATGGTGCATCGCAACCATGGCATCCATCTTATCAATCTGTACACTAGAGTAATTGTCCTTAGCCTCTAGGTGTGGTATGGTACATTAGGGTTCATCATAGACTGAATGGTACATTAGGGTTCATTGTGGACTGGATGGTACATTAGGGTTCATTGTGGACTGAATGGTACATTAGGGTTCATCATGGACTGAATGGTACATTAGGGTTCATCATAGACTGGATGGTACATTAGGGTTCATCGTAGACTGGATGGTACATTAGGGTTCATCGTGGACTGAATGGTACATTAGGGTTCATCATGGACTGAATGGTACATTAGGGTTCATCGTGGACTGGATGGTACATTAGGGTTCATTGTGGACTGGATGGTACATTAGGGTTCATCATGGACTGGATGGTACATTAGGGTTCATTGTGGACTGGATGGTACATTAGGGTTCATTGTGGACTGAATGGTACATTAGGGTTCATCGTGGACTGGATGGTACATTAGGGTTCATCATGGACTGAATGGTACATTAGGGTTCATCGTGGACTGGATGGTACATTAGGGTTCATCGTGGACTGGATGGTACATTAGGGTTCATTGTGGACTGGATGGTACATTAGGGTTCATCATGGACTGGATGGTACATTAGGGTTCATTGTGGACTGGATGGTACATTAGGGTTCATTGTGGACTGAATGGTACATTAAGGTTCATCGTGGACTGGATGGTACATTAGGGTTCATTGTGGACTGAATGGTACATTAGGGTTCATCATGGACTGAATGGTACATTAGGGTTCATCATAGACTGGATGGTACATTAGGGTTCATCGTGGACTGGATGGTACATTAGGGTTCATCATGGACTGGATGGTACATTAGGGTTCATTGTGGACTGGATGGTACATTAGGGTTCATTGTGGACTGAATGGTACATTAGGGTTCATCGTGGACTGGATGGTACATTAGGGTTCATCGTGGACTGGATGGTACATTAGGATTCATCGTGGACTGGATGGTACATTAGGGTTCATCATGGACTGGATGGTACATTAGGATTTATTGTGGACTGGATGGTACATTAGGGTTCATCATAGACTGGATGGTACATTAGGATTCATCATGGACTGGATGGTACATTAGGATTCATCGTGGACTGGATGGTACATTAGGGTTCATCATAGACTGGATGGTACATTAGGATTCATCATAGACTGGATGGTACATTAGGATTCATCGTGGACTGGATGGTACATTAGGGTTCATCGTGGACTGGATGGTACATTAGGGTTCATCGTGGACTGGATGGTACATTAGGGTTCATCATAGACTGGATGGTACATTAGGATTCATCATAGACTGGATGGTACATTAGGGTTCATTGTAGACTGGATGGTACATTAGGGTTCATTGTGGACTGGATGGTACATTAGGGTTCATCGTGGACTGGATGGTACATTAGAGTTCATCGTGGACTGGATGGTACATTAGGGTTCATCGTGGACTGGATGGTACATTAGAGTTCATCGTGGACTGGATGGTACATTAGGGTTCATCGTAGACTGGATGGTACATTAGGGTTCATCGTGGACTGGATGGTACATTAGGGTTCATCGTGGACTGGATGGTACATTAGGATTCATCGTGGACTGGATGGTACATTAGGGTTCATCGTGGACTGGATGGTACATTAGGATTCATCGTGGAATGGATGGTACATTAGGATTCATCGTGGACTGGATGGTACATTAGGGTTCATCGTGGAATGGATGGTACATTAGGGTTTTTCGTGGACTGGATGGTACATTAGGATTCATCGTGGACTGGATGGTACATTAGGGTTCATCGTGGAATGGATGGTACATTAGGATTCATCGTGGACTGGATGGTACATTAGGGTTCATTGTGGACTGGATGGTACATTAGGGTTCATTGTGGACTGGATGGTACATTAGGATTCATTGTGGACTGGATGGTACATTAGGATTCATTGTGGACTGGATGGTACATTAGGATTCATTGTGGACTGGATGCTACATTAGGATTCATCATAGACTGGATGGTACATTAGGGTTCATTTTGGACTGGATGGTACATTAGGGTTCATCATAGACTGGATGGTACATTAGGGTTCATTGTGGACTGGATGGTACATTAGGATTCATCATAGACTGGATGGTACATTAGGGTTCATTGTGGACTGGATGGTACATTAGGGTTCATCATAGACTGGATGGTACATTAGGGTTCATTGTGGACTGGATGGTACATTAGGGTTCATCATAGACTGGATGGTACATTAGGGTTCATTGTGGACTGGATGGTACATTAGGGTTCATTGTGGACTGGATGGTACATTAGGATTCATCATAGACTGGATGGTACATTAGGGTTCATTGTGGACTGGATGGTACATTAGGGTTCATCGTGGACTGGATGGTACATTAGGGTTCATCGTGGACTGGATGGTACATTAGGGTTCATCGTGGACTGGATGGTACATTAGGGTTCATCGTGGACTGGATGGTACATTAGGGTTCATCATAGACTGGATGGTACATTAGGGTTCATTGTGGACTGGATGGTACATTAGGATTCATCATAGACTGGATGGTACATTAGGGTTCATCATGGACTGGATGGTACATTAGGGTTCATCATGGACTGGATGGTACATTAGGGTTCATCGTGGACTGGATGGTACATTAGGATTCATCATAGACTGGATGGTACATTAGGGTTCATTGTGGACTGAATGGTACATTAGGGTTCATCGTGGACTGGATGGTACATTAGGGTTCATCGTGGACTGGATGGTACATTAGGGTTTATGTTAGAACATCAATCTTATCAATCTGTACACTAGAGCTGTCATCGTCTATTTGTCGTGTGTTTGGACGTTTATGTATGGTGCGGGAAGCAGTTAACCGAAAGGTCACTGGTTCGAATCCCTGAGGAAGCAAGGTGGAAAAGTCCCAGCTCTGGCTGGGCCACTCAAGGACATTCAGAGACTTGTCCCGAAGCCACTCCTGCGTTGTCTTGGCTGTGTGTTTAGGGTCGTTGTCCTGTTGGAAGGGGAACCGTCGCCCCAGTCTGAGGTCCTGAGCGCTCTGGAGCAGGTTTTCATCAAGGATCTCTCTGTACTTTACTCTGTTCATCTATCCCCCAATCCTGACTAGTCTCCCAGTCCCTGCTGCTGAAAAACATCCCCACATCATGATGCTGCTGTCACCACCATGCTTCACCGAGGGGAAGGTTTCCTCCAGATATGACGCTTGGCATTCAGGCCAAAGTGTTCAATCTAGGTTTCATCAGACCAGAGAATCTTTTTTTCTCATCGTCTGAGAGTCCTTTAGGTGCCTTTTGGCAAACTCCAAGCGGGCTGTCATGTGCCTTTTACTGAGGAGTGGATTCCGTCTGGTCACTCTACCATAAAGGCCTGTTTGGTGGAGTGCTGCAGAGATGGTTGTCCTTCTGGAAGGTTCTCGCATCTCAACGGAGGAACTCACTCTGTCAGAGTGACCATCGGATTCTTGGTCACCTCCCTGACCAAGGCCCTTCTCCCCCGATTGCTCAGTTTGGCCGGGCGGTTGGCTCTAGGAAGAGTTTTGGTGGTTCCAAACTTCTTCCATTTAAGAATGATGGAGGCCACTGTGTTCTTGGGGACCTTCAATGCTGCAGAAATGTTTTGGTACCCTTCCCCAGATCTGTGTCTCGACACAATCCTGTCTCGGAGCTCTACGGACAATTCCTTCGAACTCATGGCTTGGTTTTTCACTGACATGCACTGTCATCTGTGGGACCTCATATAGACAGGTGTGTGTCTTTCCAAATCATGTCCATTCAATTGAATTTACCACAGTTGGACTCCAATCAAGTTGTAGAAACATCTCAAAGATGATCAATGGAAACAGGATGCACCTGAGCTCAATTTCGAGGCATTGCTTTGTCATTATGGGGTATTGTGTGTAGATTGCTGCAGATGTTTTTTAATTTATTTTTGCCATGTTACAGTTAAAGCTGTAATGTAACAAAATGTGGATAAAGTCAAGGGTTCTGAATACTTACCCAAGGCACTGTACTGTATATTACATTAGAACCGTTTAGAACGTCACTGGCCTCATTCTCTCGTCTATTTGTTGCTTATTTACAAGGTTCTTTCCCCCTCTCAAACCACACCAGTAACTGAATTAGCTCTACTGAAATGTATGGCATTCAATCTCACTTCCTGAAAGAAATATGCCCCTTAAGTGAACAAGGAAATGACAAAAATAGAAATGTCTATTTTTTCTTTTCTTTTGGAGTTCTTTCTTAGAAGTGTAGACATGCTTCCACTAATTTATCACCCTGACCAGCAGCCCGGCCGTCTCTGCTCTGATACCCTGGTTTCACAAAGAGGCTTATTCACCAGCAGAGTGACACTGGCGCAGGCCAACACACAGACACATTCTCCTAGGATAGGAATCATCACTACTGGACCGGAGATCAGACAGCCTGGTTCTGCTCATCAGACAGCCTGGTTCTGCTCATCAGACAGACAGAGAGGATAGTCACTGACTGTCACAGGGTGACTCTAGACATGCCTGCTTGAAATGGAAAGGGAGTGCGGATGCTCTTCAGGCAGGCATAGGCCCTATTATTAGTCAGCTCTGAGCTGGGTTTTATTTAATTTTGGGATGAGAGCAGGATCTGGTCTCTAGAACTAATGGCTTCTCCTCCAAGGCTCTGTCTCAATTGCTTAAAAATGTGTCCTGTCCTCCTCTCCTCCCTGTCATTGTCTACAGTGTCTTCCTGTCCTCCCCATCTCCTCATCATCTGTGGAGATTGGTGGAGACTCATCAGTTCTCTCAGATCAGAGTGATGGAGGAGAGGACAGGAGCCGTATGTATCAAGTGTCTCAGGGTAGGATTGAGATATAAAAGGCTAACCTGATCCTGGATCAACACTCCTTCTCTTAAAACATACTGCCCCAGCTTTTTATGGCAATTAAGACATAGCCCTTAATCTAACCCGTCCTTCTCCTCAGGCTCTGACATAGCCCTAAATCTAACCCGTCCTTCTCCTCAGGCTCTGACATAGCCCTAAATCTAACCCGTCCTTCTCCTCAGGCTCTGACATAGCCCTAAATCTAACCCGTCCTTCTCCTCAGGCTCTGACATAGCCCTAAATCTAACCCGTCCTTCTCCTCAGGCTCTGACATAGCCCTAAATCTAACCCGTCCTTCTCCTCAGGCTCTGACATAGCCCTAAATCTAACCCGTCCTTCTCCTCAGGCTCTGACATAGCCCTAAATCTAACCCGTCCTTCTCCTCAGGCTCTGACATAGCCCTAAATCTAACCCGTCCTTCTCCTCAGGCTCTGACATAGCCCTAAATCTAACCCGTCCTTCTCCTCAGGCTCTGACATAGCCCTAAATCTAACCCGTCCTTCTCCTCAGGCTCTGACATAGCCCTAAATCTAACCCGTCCTTCTCCTCAGGCTCTGACATAGCCCTAAATCTAACCCGTCCTTCTCCTCAGGCTCTGATAGGGGTTGTTTCCAATTCCCACCAAACAAGTCACTTCCCTTAGCTCACAAATAGCCAAATACTACACTGGTTGTTTTGAAAACATAAAAATCCCATTGCTTATTTTTAGACGGGCATATTTCCTCCTCATTAAGCCTTGGGTTGCTTGTTTGTGGAATGCTGAGATCTAAGAGCAGCGTTCACACGCTAGCTAGTAATACGCAAGTCATTACCATGTTACGCTCCAGGAATCCCAGAACAGACACTACGACTACAGTACTCAGCAAATATGCAAAGATTATAAAAAATATTGTTGAGTGTGAAGAGCTGAAATGATCCTTTTTAAGGAACTTGGACTGTCTTACCGTTCAGTCTTCACCCTCTAATATGGTGTTTATTAGCAAATGTATCGGTTTTGTTAAATGTGTATTTACAGAATTACTCTTAGACCGGTTGACACTGTTTTTATTTTGCAGAGTATCTTACTGTATTTACGATCTTACATGCTCATAGCTCCCGTGAGGTGTATATTTTGGGTGGAGGAGTCGGGCTTTGATCAGGTTGACTCATCTATTCCGGCAGACATTCAAAACATTACGATTCAAAACAGAATGAATGATCAGTGCTCGCGTCATCACGTTAGATCAATGAAATGCATAAACAAACGCAAAGTGGGATATTATCATCATGCGTATGGTGTTGCAAATTTCATGTAGCTAAAGGCTCTCAGGGCAATGAGGCAAGATCTCTCCCAATCCCAGCCAAAGCATTTCAGAGAAAGAACTTCTCTTTATTTTTCTATTTTTCCAGCGCTGTGGCGAAAGACAAAGACAAGAACAGCTTCAAGCTGCGTCCGGGAATGGACAAGAAGCTCTTCATCTACGTACAGCAGACGTCCAATAAGGAGCTGTCTATAGAGAGGTAACACATACACACAACGCAGACATGACACAGTCCTGCCACCACGGAGACTTCTCAGTCTGGACGTTTCCCTGGTATTCATAACAGGCCGTAATTCAGTTCTAATTGATAAACAACCGCTGTTTAATGTCTGTCTGTTTCCGAGCTGAAGTGTCCCAGTTCAGCCATGAGAACGAGATGGATGTTTCTGTTCTGAGCCTGCTAATTCTCTATGGTTAATAATGTCGTTTTGAACCACCGTCATCTCATTTCCATGGCTCTTTGTTATTTTACACTTCCTATACTGGGCCGGAATTGGAGAGCTCTGTTATCCTCTGTTTTATGAAGGATATATAGCTAGCTAGCCTGATACTATGTGAGAGATGAATCAGCTGAGGCTTTGGTTCCACTCTTATGAGGTGTGTGTGTGTGTGTGTGATCTGTGCTTCCGCTCTGTGCGTGTGTTCTGTGTGTGTGTGTGTGTTCTGTGCGTGTGTTCCAGGTGCTTCGGCCTACTGCTGAGCCCAGGGAAGAACGTGAAGAACAGTGACATGCACCTGCTAGACCTGGAGTCAATGGGGAAGTCCTCCGATGGAAAGTCCTACATCATCACAGGGAGCTGGAATCCCAACACACCCCAGTTCCAGGCTGTCAACGAGGAGACACCCAAAGGTACAGCAGGCCATCATGCAGTGGTGTGCCTAGCTTGTTATGTAGAGCCAACTTAACATTGGTATTTGTCCTGTCTGTACATGTATAATGACCCCAGATAGTTCATAGCCAACCGTGACCGTGGCCGGCTTTCTGGCTGATGTCATCTCGCTACATAGCTACGACCACAGCTACTGTATTGGAGGATATTTGTGTTCCAGATAAGTTCATTTACAGGTCCACAACTTTACGGTTTACATTGATGAGTGTTGGGTTCAAGTACCTGATCACAGATTATTACATTTGTTGTTTTATTTAATTAATTTTTTATTCTAAAATGTTTTTGTTGTTGTACTTTTACCCCTTTTTCTCCCCAATTTCGTGGTATCCAATTGGTAGTTAGTCTTGTCTCATCGCTGCAACTTCCATACGGACTCGGAAGAGGCGAAGGTCGAGAGCTGTGTGTCCTCCGAAACACAACTGTGACAGCCTGTACTCGAACTAGGATCTTTAGTGGCACAGCTAGCAATGTAATGCAGTGCCTTAGACCACTGCGCCACTCAGGAGACCTCGCCTGACCACAGATATAAGGGTTTCTTTAAGGGTTATATTAATGGCGATTATGGGTTATGTCAAACAGATACGTTTATCTACATGACGACGGCGGTGGACCTGGTGATCACTGAGGTGGAGGAGCCGGTTCGTTTCCTGCTGGAGACCAGGGTCAGAGTCTGCTCTCCCAACGAGAGGCTCTTCTGGCCATTCAGCAAACGCAGCTACACAGAGACTTTCTACCTGAAACTCAGACAGGTGAGAGGTTCTACCTGAAACTCAGACAGATAAGACAGAGCTTCTAGCTGAAACTTGAGACGGAGCTTCTAGCTGAAACTTGAGACAGGTGAGACGGAGCTTCTAGCTGAAACTTGAGACGGAGCTTCTAGCTGAAACTTGAGACAGAGCTTCTAGCTGAAACTTGAGACGGAGCTTCTAGCTGAAACTTGAGACAGGTGAGACGGAGCTTCTAGCTGAAACTTGAGACAGAGCTTCTAGCTGAAACTTGAGACAGAGCTTCTAGCTGAAACTTGAGACAGAGCTTCTAGCTGAAACGTGAGACAGAGCTTCTAGCTGAAACTTGAGACAGAGCTTCTAGCTGAAACTTGAGACGGGTGAGACAGAACTTCTAGATGAAACTTGAGACGGGTGAGACAGAACTTCTAGCTGAAACTCAGACGGGTGAGACAGAACTTCTAGCTAAAACTCAGACAGATGAAACATAGCTTTAAGCTAAAACTCAAACAGGTGAGACAGAGCTTCTAGCTGAAACTTGAGACGGGTGAGACAGAGCTTCTAGCTGAAACTTGAGACGGGTGAGACAGAACTTCTAGCTAAAACTCAGACCGGTGAGAGGTTCTAGCTGAAACTCAGACAGGTGAGACAGTTTTAATCACTTAATAGCTGACATAATCCTCTATTTATATTAATTGTACCTCACTGAAACCACTACTCCTTTTTCCTGGCTTTTATTGTTGTGCTATTAAGAATATATATTTTTATGACACTTAACCATTAGTGGCCGGTTTCCAATGGATAATCTACATCGAACATACCTTTTAGTGTTCATTTATGTCAACCCAACATGAATTGTGAGAAGGCTCTTTTATATTTTCTTTGACAATGTAACTGCTAGTTAAAGTGGTCACCTATTGTCTTGAGCTTGTATGTGACTCCATTTCCCTCCCCCTTCCCAGAGAGGGACAACAACACCATCCAATGCTTTTAGATCCACGACAGGAAGGGTGTATGTGACTCTTTACCCATGAAACCGGTTACCTATTGTCTCGACCCTGTACATGACTCCTATCCCACCTTCTCAGATGGAGCGTAAGAGGAACAAGGACACCCTGTACGAGGTGCTGAGCCTGGAGAGTGAGTTAGAGAGGGAGAGGAAGAAGACGACAGCCAGCCCGAACATCCTGCAGTCTGCCTCCCAAGGATCCATGGTGCCATCGCCCCCCGAGGATGATGAGGAGGAAGGTGACTGACTGAGCTACTATACATGTAAAAAACATTTATCTTTTAGCAGAAAGTCCCATCGAGGCCAGAAGACCTAGTTCCCATTACATTGATATTTTAGTCATTTAGCAGACGCTGTTATCCAGTGGATTCAACAAAGGTTTTGTCTCCCGAGTGGCGCAGTGGTCTAAGGCACTGCATCTCATCACTACAGTCCCTGGTTTGAATCCAGGCTGTATCACATCCGGCCGTGATTGGGAGTCCTATAGGGCGGAGCACAATTGGCCCAGCGTCATCCGGGTTTGGCCTGGGTAGGCCGTCATTGTAAATATGAATGTGTTCTTAACTGACTTGCCTACTTAAATAAAGGTTACAAAGTAGTTAAAGCGATCACATATCACAATAATTGCAAGTAAACCCTCCCATTGCTCTGTGGTGCCATTACCCCGTGACGATGACAAGGAGGAAGGTTATCGTCTGAGCAACCCTCCCCACCTGCTATGCTGTCTTTTTAATCCAATCCAACCCAACATTTATATTTTAGTCATTTAGCATATGGTGTAATATTCCCACAATTTAAAAGTAGCTAAAACAACCACATATCACAATTATTGCAAGTTAAACTTTCTTGAGAATAGCCCCTTTTCTGCTGAAGCAGTGCTAGGGGGAGTAAATGATAACCCTTCTTGCACTCCTGTCTCTGTAGCTCTATCCCAATTCAATCCCTAGCCTCTTCCCCCAGCCTATGTAATGTACTTTCCCCCTACCCCCTAGGCACTTGTTGAATTCTGAGAGGATTAGACAGGCAGAAAATCCACACAGCTGAACCTTAAAACAAAATACAGATTTCTATTTTCCATTTCAAAACGTTTTGCTATGATGTGCGCTACTGAACACGACCTGGTTGATTTGGGATTGGGTGGTAGTCTGTCCCTCTCTGTTTGGGGATTGGCTGGTTGTCTCTCCCTCTCTGTTTGGGGATTGGCTGGTTGTCTCTCCCTCTCTGTTTGAGGATTGGCTGGTTGTCTCTCCCTCTCTGGGTATGTTTGGCAGCATGAGTGAAGGAGGCTTTGTTGTGAAATAGGAAGCCGATTCTAGATTTAATTTTGGATTGGAGATGCTTAATGAGTCTGGAAGGAGAGTTTACAGCCTAGCCAGACACCTAGGTATTTATAGTTGTACACATGTTCTAAGTCAGAACGGGCGGGCGGGTGCGGGCAGTGATCGGTTGAGGAGCATGCATTTCGTTTTACTAGCATTTAAGAGCAGTTGGAGGCCATGGAAGGAGTGTTGTATGGCATTGAAGCTTGTTTGGAGGTTTGTTAAGACCGTGTCCAAAGAAGGGCCAGATGTGTACAGAATGGTGTCGTCTGCGTAGAGGTGGACCATGGAATCACTCGCAGGAAGAGAGACATTGATATATATACAGAGAAAAGAGTCGGACCGAGAATTGAACCCTGTGGCACTATTCTCTCTCTGCATGACTGTTTGTGTGTTTATCTGTCTAGTAAGTCACTATACATACAGCATGTTTTTTTTACTCTAACCCAGGCTCAGCTGTGTTGATATGTCATCCCTTTGTCTCTGGCTGCGTCCCAAATGGTGCCCTATTCCCTACATAGTGCACTACGTTTGACCAGAGCCTGATGGTAGTAGGGTACAACTTGGGACTCACGCTCAGTTTTCGTCTCTGGAGCAGAGCATAAAGATACATTTATTTTGCAAGATGGACAATAAAGTTGTATTAAATTATATTTTGTCAGACAATGACGAGCCGTTGCTGAGTGGCTCAGGAGACGTGTCAAAAGAGTGTGCTGAGAAGATCCTGGAGACCTGGGGAGACCTGCTGTCCAAATGGTGAGTGACTGACATCTCTGTGGATGTCATACCTTGTCTTCATGTAAATCATAGCACCACCCACTGGGCACCAACTGGTTGAATCCATGTTTCCATGTCATTTCAACATAACGAATTAAATGTGATGATGTCGAGTCAATGTGAAAAACTGATTGGATTTGCAATAAGTCATCAATGTAAAGGAATTTCGGGGACTGTTTGTCTTTTCACCTAACTTTTAACCGAAATCTAATGACATGGTTGAATTTTTTAAATGTCAGTTCAATTCAGGTAAATTGACAACTCAATCAAATGTCAATCCAAACCTGATGTTGACCTAACGTCTGTGTTTAGTGGGCAGTGTATTTAGCATGTCTCATCTTCATTTCGCTCCACATTAAAAGTGGTGTTAAAGAAAAAATGTACCATAAACTAACAGAGAAGGAGATGATTTGAACCTTATTTCATTGACCTTGTGAGAATAATAACCAACATGACCACCAGGCAGCAGGCTCTTTCCCAGTGAATACATCTGGACTGAGAAAGTAGCTACCAGAGCTGGTGTGTAGTTAGTGTGCCTTACCGTCATGGTAAGATGGCACTGTAATGGATGGCCTCTGTTTTGCGAACATACTATTTAGTGATTATTTTGGCATTTATCTTGTTCTTTTTATTTTTATGTCTCTTGTTTTTGTTCTACCTTATGTTATTTTTAATACTACATTGATATTGATTAATACATTGATATTGATTACTGGATTGTTGGGTTCAGAGCTTGCAGGAAAGGCATTTCACTGTACTTGTGCACGTGACATTAAAACTTGCAACGATGGCGTTGGGTCTGTAGAGTAGAGTTCCCTGCCTGGCTGTCCAGGCTGTCACGAGAAGGATTGATTTGGTGGGCTTTTTAATGTTCCTGTCGATCGGTCAGCAGAGGCATGGCATGGTTCCCTATTCAACCAAGATGACGTAGCAGTTCAGACGTCTTTGTCTTCGTCTTGTCGTGTCCCGTATATATATATATATATTTTTTTTTCCCTTTCGTATATATTTCGTATATATTTTTTAAATATTTTAACCTGTTTCAACATGCTCTCCTGCAACCCGCCTCACCCAATGTGGTATGGATCTGCTATTTTCTATACTTTAGAACCGGGACCCCCAACAGAAGCTAGCCAGCTAACTAGATACTAGCTAGTAGGCAGTTAGCCACTGCTAGTGGTCATCAGCTAACCTTAGCCTGGTCAACTCCTGCCAGTCTGCACAGCGCGTTTCAACCCAGAGTTTATTGGACTGCTCTTTCTCCATCTCCGGTTCCCTACCGCAAGCTCTGAACCTTTTCACCTGGATCATCGCAGCTAGCTAGCTGCTATCCGAGTGGCTACCCCCCTGGCTAACGTCTCTGTCCCGAAGCAAGCACCAGTGAGCCTGGAACTAGCCCCCGGCTAGCTTAAGAGGTCCATCAGCCACTCCTTGGGCTGTAATACATACCACCGAGGGGTGTCAACAGGCTACTCCGTCACGACGTCCCCTGAAGGCCCATCCGCTAGCCGCGGCCCGCTAGCTGTCTAGCGCATATCGGACTGCTAGCTGAAGAGGACCATCAGCCAATTTCTTGGGCTACAATACCTATTTTGCCAATTGGCCTGGACCCTTTTACTGCCTACACGGAGCCCTGCCAATCCAACATGACTGGTCTGCCGACGTAACCATCCGAGGGCGCTACAACAGACTTCCTTCCGTCGCAACTTCCCCCCCTAAGGCCCTTCTGCTAGCCTGCTTGCCCCTGCCCGCTAGCTGTCTGAATCGCCATGTCTGCAGCTCGCCTAGCCTCCCACTGGTCCCTATGATCACTCGGCTACGCATGCCTCTCCCTACTGTCAGTATGTCTTGTCCATTGCTGTTTTGGTTAGTGATTATTGTCTTATTTCACTGTAGAGACTCCAGCCCTGCTCAATATGCCTTAGCTAGCCCTTTTGTTTCACCTCCCACACATGCGGTGACCTCACCTGTTCTAAATGATGTCTCCAGAGACAAAACCTCTCTCATCATCATGCAATGCCTAGGTTTACCTCCACTGTATTCACATCCTACCATACCCTTGTCTTTACATTATGCCTTGAATCTATTCTTCCGTGCCCAGAAAACTGTTCCTTTTACTCTCTGTTCCGAACGCACTAAACGACCAGTCCTTATAGCCTTTAGCCGTACCATCATCCTACTCCTCCTCTGTTCCTCTGGTGATGTAGAGGTTAATCCAGGCCCTGCAGCGCCTAGCTCCACTCCCAGTCCCCATGCGCTCTCATTTGTTGATTTCTGTAACCGTAAAAGCCTTGGTTTCATGCATGTTAACATTAGAAGCCTCCTCCCTAAGTTTGTTTTACTCACTGCTTTAGCACACTCTGCCAACCCGGATGTCCTAGCCGTGTCTGAATCCTGGCTTAGGAAGGCCACCAAAAATCCTGAAAAAAATCCTGAAAATTAACACTTTCCGACAAGATAGAACTGCCAAAGGGGGCGGAGTTGCAATCTACTTCAGAGACAGCCTGCAGAGTTCTGTCATACTATCCAGGTCTGTGCCCAAACAGTTCGAGCTTGTACTTCTAAAAATCCACCCTTCCAGAAACAAGTCTCTCACCGTTGCCGCTTGTTATAGACCACCTTCTGCCCCCAGCTGTGCCCTGGACACCATATGTGAATTGATTGCCCCCCCATCTATCTTCAGAGCTCTTACTGTTAGGTGACCTAAACTTGGACATGCTTAACACCCCGGCCGTCCTACAATCTAAGCTAGATGCCCTCAATCTCACACAAATGATCAATGAACCTACCAGGTATAACCACAAATCTGTAAACATGGGCACCCTCATAGATATCATCCTGACCAACCTGCCCTCGAAATACACCTCTGCTGTCTTCAACCAGGATCTCAGTGATCATTGCCTGCGTCCGTAATGGGTCTGTGGTCAAATGACCACCCCTCATCACTGTCAAACGCTCCCTAAAACACTTCAGCGAGCAGGCCTTTCTAATCGACCTGGCCCGGGTATCCTGAAATGACATTGACCTCATCCCGCCAGTAGAGGATGCCTGGTTATTCTTTAAAAGTTCCTTCCTCACCATTTTAAATAGGCATGCCCCGTTCAAAAAATGTAGAACCAGGAACAGATATAGCCCTTGCTTCACTCCAGACTTGACTGCCCTTGACCAGCACAAAACATCCTGTGGTGTACTGCATTAGCATCGAATAGCTCCCGCGATATGCAACTTTTCAGGGAAGTTAGGAACCAATATACACAGGCAGTTAGGAAAACTAAGGCTAGCTTTTTCAAACAGAAATTTGCATCCTGTAGCACAAACTCCAAAAAGTTCTGGGACACTGTAAAGGCCATGGAGAATAAGAGCACCTCCTCCCAGCTGCTCACTGCACTGAGGCTAGGAAACACTGTCACCACCGATAAATCCACTATAATTGAGAATTTCAATAAGTATTTTTCTACGGCTGACCATGCTTTCCACCTGGCTACCCCTACCCCGGTCAACAGCCCTGCACCCCCCACAGCAACTTGCCCAAACCTCCCCCATTTCTCCTTCACCAAATCCAGATAGCTGATAACCTGAAAGAGTTGCAAAATCTGGACCCCTACAAATCAGCTGGGCTAGACAACCTGGACCCTCTTTCTAAAATTATCCGCCGTAATTGTTGCAACCCCTATTACTAACCTGTTCAGCCTCTCTTTCGTGTCGTCTGAGATCCCCAAAGATTGGAAAGCTGCCGCGCTCATCCCCCTCTTCAAAGGGGGTGACACTCTAGACACAAACTGTTACAGACCTATATCTATTCTACCCTGCCTTTCTAAGTTCTTTGAATGCCAAGTTAACAAACAGATCACCGACCGTTTCGAATCCCACCGTACCTTCTCCGCTATGCAATCTGGTTTCCAAGCTGGTCATGGGTGCACCTCAGCCACGCTCAAGGTCCTAAACGATATCATAACCGCCATCGATAAAAGACAATACTGTGCAGCCGTATTCATCGACCTGGCAAAGGCTTTTGACTCTGTCAATTACCACATTCTTACTGGCAGACTCAACAGCCTTGATTTCTCAAATGACTGCCTCGCCAGGTTCACCAACTACTTCTCAGACAGACTTCAGTGTGTCAAATCGGAGGGCCTGTTGTCCGGACCTCTGGCAGTCTCTATGAGGGTGCCACAGGGTTTAATTCTCGGGTCAACTCTTTTCTCTGTATACATCTATGCTATTGCAGGTCTTGCTGCTCTTGCTGCTGGTGATTCTCTGATCCACCTCTACGCAGACGACACCATTCTGTATACTTCTGGCCCTTATTTGGACACTGTGTTAACTAACCTCCAAACGAGCTTCAATGCCATACAACTCTCCTTCCGTGGCCTCCAACTGCTCTTAAATGCAAGTAAAACTAAATGCATGCTCTTCAACCGATCGCTGCCCGCACCTGCCCACCCGTCCAGCATCATTACTCTGGACGGTTCTGACTTAGAATATTTTTTTATTTATTTATTTTTTTTACCGTTATTTTACCAGGTAAGTTGACTGAGAACACGTTCTCATTTGCAGCAACGACCTGGGGAATAGTTACAGGGGAGAGGAGGGGGATGAATGAGCCAATTGTAAACTATGTGTGGACAATTACAAATACCTAGGTATCTGGTTAGACTTTAAACTCTCCTTCCAGAATCATATTAAGCATCTCCAATCCCAAATCAAATCTAGAATCGGCTTCCTATTTCGAACAAAGCATCCTTCACTCATGCTGCCAAACATACCCTCGTAAAACTGACTCTCCTGCCGATCCTTCACTTCGGCGATGTCATTTACAAAATAGCCTCCAACACTCTACTCAGCAAGTTGGATGCAGTCTATCACAGTGCCATCCATTTTGTCACCAAAGCCCCATATTCTACCCACCATTGTGACCTGTATGTTCTCGTTGGCTGGCCCTCGCTTCATATTCGTCGTCAAACCCACTGGCTCCAGGTCATCTGTAAGTCTTTGCTAGGTAAAGCCCCGTCTTATCTCAACTCACTGGTCAACATAGCAGCACCCACCCGTAGCACGCACTCCAGCAGGTATATTTCACTGGTCACCCCCAAAGCCTATTCCTCCTTTGGCCGCCTTTCCTTCCAGTTCTCTGCTGCCAATGACTGGAACGAATTGCAAAAATCACTGAAGTTGGAGACTCATATCTCCCTCACTAAGTTTAAGCATCAGCTGTCAGAGCAGCTCACAGATCATTGCACCTGTACAGAGCCCATCTGTAAATAGCCCATCCAACTACCTCATCCCCATATTGTTATTTATTTTTTTGCTCCTTTGCACCCCAGTATCTCTACTTGCACATTCATCTTCTGCACATCTATCACCCCAGTGTTTAATTGCTAAATTGTAATTACTTTGCCACTACGACCTATTTATTGCCTTACCTCCCTAATCTTACCTCATTTGCACACACTGTATATAGATGTTTTCTATTGTGTTATTGACTGTACGTTTGTTTATTCCATGTGTAACTCTGTGTTTGTGTCGCACTGCTTTGCTTTATCTTGGCCAGGTCGCAGTTGTAAATGAGAACTTGTTCTTAACTGGCCAACCTGGTTAAATAAAAGGTGAAATAAAAAATAAAATAAAAAATGAATATGGTAAAATCCGGAAACTATCATTTCAAAAACAAAACGTTTATTCTTTCGATAAAATACGGAACCATTCCGTATTTTATCGAACGGGTGGCATCCATAAGTGTAAATATTGCTGTTACATTGCACAACCTTCAATGTTATGTCATAATTATGTAAAATTCTGGCAAATTAATTACGGTCTTTGTTAGGAAGAAATGGTCTTCACACAATTCGCAACGAGCCAGGCGGCCCAAACTGTTGCATATACCCTGATTCTGCTTGCACTGAACGCAAGAGAAGTGACACAATTTCCCTTGTTAATATTGCATGATAACATTCATTTCTTTAAACAAAATATGCAGGTTTAAAAATATATACTTGTGTATTGATTTTTAAGAGAGGCATCGATGTTTATGGTTAGGTACATTGGTGCAAGGACAGTGCTTTTTTCGCGAATGCGCTTGTTAAATAATCACCCGTTTGGCGAAGTAGGTTGTGATTCGATGATAAATTAACAGGCACCACATTGATTATTTGCAACGCAGGACAAGCTAGTTAAACTAGTAATATCATCAACCTTGTGTAGTTAACTAGTGATTCTGTTAAGATTGATCGTTTTTTTATAAGAGAAGTTTAATGCTAGCTAGTGTTGGATTTGACATTTTGAACATTGAGATATTAAATACATGATAGAGAAGAAGCATAGAATATGAGGAGTGAAAGAGACTGGATTTTATGTCAGAAGTTAATGGTTTTCTGTAGAAAGACAGACGGCTTTGGAATGTGTTGGGTGGACGGGAGGAGACGAACGTGTTGATACAGGGGAGACAGATGGACATCTGTGGATTAGGTGAAGGAGGGGTTGAGGTCAGGAGGTGAAGTCAGATCCCCTGAAGGGGGTTTGTTTATTCCATGTGTAACTCTATGTTGTTGTTTGTGTCGAACTGCTTTGCTTTATCTTGGCCAGGTCGCAGTTGTAAATGAGAACATGTTCTCAACTGGCCTACCTGGTTAAATAAAGGTGAAATAAAAAATGTAAAGATAATTGGTGGGAGGCATGTCAGGGAGAGAGATGAAGGAACTTACTGCTTCAATCTTCAATCAAATTCCCAATCTGGCCCTCAAACCATCACGGTCACCCAATAATCCCCAGTTTACAATTGGCTCGTTCATCCCCCTCCTCTCCCCTGTAACTATTCCCCAGGTCGTTGCTGTAAATGAGAATGTGTTCTCAGTCAATTTACTTGGTAAAATAAGGGTTAAATAAACAAATAAAATCAAACTGCTGAGCAGCACAGTGAGAGAGTGGCCCTCTAGCAGAGTTACAACCCAAATCACACAACAGGAGTCTTTCAATAATGTACCATGTACATTGTACCAGATACATACCAGATACATGTACCATGTACCAGATTCTTCTTCATGCTGGTTCTTTGACTGAACATTTTAGTGGGAAATGCACATTTATCTATGATATGAAAAGAAAACTAACACTAGTTACTGCTTGTAAAATATACGCTTATCCTTCATACAGGGTTCGTACATCATGAAAATCCTGGAAAAGTCATGGAATTTTAAAGTGGTGTTTTGGAAAAGTTTTGGAAAAAGTAATGGAAATTATTTTTTATAATTTCTGTTAATGTAATTTATTTAGGCACAGTTTTATTTTATCAATCAAATAAAAATCAACGTATCAGCCAGGATCAGAATAATACTTTAGCGCATCTGTGTTTGTGCGTATCTCCTTGGGCCATTGCTCAAGGAGAGAGACCGTTCATTCACCGCAGCAGCAGTTAGTTAGGCCTATAAAATATGTAGAGAACAGATTAATAGGTAGCCAATTCCAAAAATATATTGTACCCGCTAGTTAACTGTTTTATCTATCATTGGCATGTATTCGTGTTTTCGTTATGTCCCCAAAAACGTTCCACCGACACTCGGGAATAAGGCCATACAAAGTTGATTTACTTTTTTTGAACGATTCGTATTATTCATTTAAACTATTCTTTTTGACAAAACTATAACGATTCACTTCGCCATTGTATTAGTTAGGATTCAGTTCAATCGCAGTGAATAGAATCAGGTGAATCGAGAGCAGTAATTTTAAGGAAAAAATATTGTAGCCTTTCTTTTGGATTATAATGTGGCTTCAAAACTTGTTTTGTAGATATTTCCTGTTGATCTGGGAAACTCAATACATGCTAGTCAGACTGCAAAGGAAACACTTTCTAAGGTAGCTATCTAAGATAAATATGACTAAACCCGAAAAGGTACATTTCCTGAAGAAATGTTTTGAGCTTTGATATATTGAATGAGCTAATTATTTCTAAATAATACAACTTATTTGGTTGTAATGTTGCAATGTTATACATCAAGGGTGGTCAACCATACTCCAGGAGAGCTTTTATTCCAGTCCCCCTCTAACAATCCACATTTTAGAAATGAGCAGCTCAACCGGATTTTGCTAAACTGGCTCTGATGTGTTTGAGGAGAGCTGGGTCAGAAGCCTGAAGATCCAGTAGCGTTCCAGGCTGAGAAGCCTGTTCATTCATACAGTCCCTAAAGCTACTATTTGGTTTTTCATACAGTTTTCTACTAAGGATGGACACACACACACACTCTGCTAATTTGAGAACTCATTCATTTGTGGCAGAACATTTTGATATTTCAATGTGTGTGTGTGTGTCACATCCAGAAAACCATCTTTTTAAGATTATTACCCAATCCCATTACTCTTTGTGGTTCTTAATCAAAACCTTGTGATATATTGAATTAAAAAGTCCAGCAATGTAATTAAAGACGCTCAGTAGCTTCTTCCTTCTGCTGTAAAGTTATGGTCACATCTATAGTTCCCTGTTCGCTCTGTTCCCTTCAACCCAGACTTCAGAGAGGGTGGGGATGGGAGGGGAGGGAGCACATACAGCCACTAGGTGCATAAAAGGTGCTTTTATTGCCTCCAAAATCCTTTAATGCTGTTTTTAGGCTTTGCTGTTAACGTGTCTCTTGAGAATGGCTGTGCTGACTGAAATAAAACAACTATGTTTAGGACATTTGCTTTCCTTCTAACTTGCAAATAATGGTAAATAAATTGCGTAATTCAAATGGGACTGTGATGTGACTTGATGCAGGGCTCTCGTTGTCAGTGGGAGCCATTTTGTATTGCCAACCCGCTGAGCACCAGGGCTGGTTTCACTTACATCACACTGAAAGTACGCCCTTTCTTGTTTCAACTGTTTTATCTGAGCAGAAAATAAATGCCACGTTGCATTGCATAACCAACCAAGTAACTCGGGATAAATAAATACATGAAAAGTGGGGGAAAAGTTAACGATTCATCTGGAATGTTCTTAGCTCTCCCAGGGGCATGTGGTGTGGTGTGGAACCTGATCATATGTGCTTCTTGGCATTGTGACTAGTACCTTCCTCCCCCGCCAGCTGCCCAAGGTTCTGGGAAGAACTGGGGGGAGACTCTCTCTCTGTGTCTGTTCTGATCAGAGATAACCCTTTCTCTCTTCTTCTCTCTCTCGCGCTCTCTCTCTCTCTCTATCTCTCTCTCTATCTCTCTCTCTCTATCTCTCTTCCGCCCCTTCTCTCTCCCTCCTCCCTTGATCCCCAGGCCCCACATCACACCTGTTAGATAAGAGACTCCATCCTCCTGTTCCTCTCCTCTGCCCTTTTAGATACGCCAACTACATTCTCATGATCCCCTACCTCCTGATCAGCCCAGCTGGATTTAGTACATAACCGAGACATAGACATTCACTGAGAACCTGGGTCTGCGTACAGTCTGTCGTATGAGACTAATAGGATATACTGCAGATATATCGTCTGTCATATGAGACTAATAGGATATACTGCAGATATATTGTCTGTCGTATGAGACTAATAGGATATACTGCAGATATATCGTCTGTCATATGAGACTAATAGGATATACTGCAGATATATTGTCTGTCATATGAGACTAATAGGATATACTGCAGATATATTGTCTGTCATATGAGACTAATAGGATATACTGCAGATATATTGTCTGTCGTATGAGACTAATAGGATATACTGCAGATATATTGTCTGTCGTATGAGACTAATAGGATATACTGCAGATATATTGTCTGTCATATGAGACTAATAGGATATACTGCAGATATATTGTCTGTCATATGAGACTAATAGGATATACTGCAGATATATCGTCTGTCATATGAGACTAATAGGATATACTGCAGATATATCGTCTGTCATATGAGACTAATAGGATATACTGCAGATATATCGTCTGTCATATGAGACTAATAGGATATACTGCAGATATATTGTCTGTCGTATGAGACTAATAGGATATACTGCAGATATATTGTCTGTCGTATGAGACTAATAGGATATACTGCAGATATATTGTCTGTCGTATGAGACTAATAGGATATACTGCAGATATATTGTCTGTCATATGAGACTAATAGGATATACTGCAGATATATTGTCTGTCATATGAGACTAATATGATATACTGCAGATATATTGTCTGTCGTATGAGACTAATAGGATATACTGCAGATATATTGTCTGTCATATGAGACTAATAGGATATACTGCAGATATATTGTCTGTCGTATGAGACTAATAGGATATACTGCAGATATATCGTCTGTCATATGAGACTAATAGGATATACTGCAGATATATCGTCTGTCATATGAGACTAATAGGATATACTGCAGATATATTGTCTGTCGTATGAGACTAATAGGATATACTGCAGATATATTGTCTGTCGTATGAGACTAATAGGATATACTGCAGATATATTGTCTGTCATATGAGACTAATAGGATATACTGCAGATATATTGTCTGTCATATGAGACTAATAGGATATACTGTAGATATATCGTCTGTCATATGAGACTAATAGGATATACTGTAGATATATTGTCTGTCGTATGAGACTAATAGGATATACTGCAGATATATTGTCTGTCATATGAGACTAATAGGATATACTGCAGATATATTGTCTGTCGTATGAGACTAATAGGATATACTGCAGATATATTGTCTGTCGTATGAGACTAATAGGATATACTGCAGATATATTGTCTGTCATATGAGACTAATAGGATATACTGCAGATATATTGTCTGTCGTATGAGACTAATAGGATATACTGCAGATATATTGTCTGTCGTATGAGACTAATAGGATATACTGCAGATATATTGTCTGTCGTATGAGACTAATAGGATATACTGCAGATATATTGTCTGTCATATGAGACTAATAGGATATACTGTAGATATATTGTCTGTCGTATGAGACTAATAGGATATACTGTAGATATATCTTCTGAGCTTTGCAGTGCGACAGCATATAGTGCCTTCTGGAAGGCCCCCATTGTTTTCCCATGACAGCCCTTAATCTAGTCAGTGGTCCCTCCTCCCAGTGTAAATCAGAGCTGATAAGATGGAAATAATGGCCTGCTGGCCTGGAACGGTGATATATGAGTTGTTTCTGACATGGCTGGATATCTAGTGGCTCCTTTCACCTCCATTGATTACATTAAATCAGATGAAATCATACCATTATTATTCAGTTATCATCAGGGACGTAGTGTTGGGTATACGCAGTGCTGTTTACACTCCTTGTCATCTGTGTACGCCACCAATTAAGTTTGATTTGATAGCATTAGTGTTTACATAATGGTTGGTTACATCATGGCTTCCCTCCCTCTGTCCCCAGGCATCTGAACCTGTCTGTGCGTCCCAAGCAGCTCCCGGCTTTGGTGCGTAGCGGGGTCCCAGAGGCCCTCAGGGGAGAGGTGTGGCAGCTCCTGGCCGGTTGCCATAACAACGACCACCAAGTGGAGGAGTACCGCACCCTCATCACTAAGGTAGGCCTGACCCTTGAACCTTCATGGCAATAAATGTATTTCCTGTTACCAAGTCATTTACGTTTTCAATGGCTTTAGTTTTCCATCTGGACCAATTTATCGGTAAATTCTGAAAAGTTAACCAAGGGTTGATGCGTCTCCGCTTGGCACTCCGTATTAAGGAGACAGATTGGGGGTAAGGCCGTGCTATAGACTAGCGTCCTGTCCAGGGTGTGTACATCAAGCAGCCTCACGCTACAGAAACAGGAGGTAGGGCTCCTGCCCTATGAGCAGTTCTGACTCGTACAAGCTAATGCTCGTACCAGGTCACTTACTATCCAAGGAGATTGTTCCATAGGGTTTTTATGGAGTGATATAGTTTTTTGTAGAATACGTTTCATTTTTTCATTTTTTCCCCCATGTTATAGTGTTTTTAACTATGAAGGTGTTGACGTTCTTAGCTTTATCCTTTGAAAATAGACATGTAAAAAGATTCTGGAGATGAGCATCATTAATATGTACCCATTGTTCCTCTTTAGTGCATTTAACTATATGTCTCAAGTAAAAGCTTTGGGTGGCGAGTTGATACAAATCCTAGTCTGGAAGGTTAAAACCCCCCTCAGACTTAGGAAGATGTAAAACTTTCCTATTTATCCCATGAGTTTTAATTGCCCGTATGAAGTCGGTTATGACAGAGTATACTTTTTTAAAGAATGTCTTCAGGGTGGTAATTGGCATTACCGAGAAAAAGTATAAACTTTGGGAACCATGCCATTCTGAAGAGGTGTATTCTACCTGTTAGATTTATGGGAAGATTGCTCCATTTAATTAGGTCTGCTTTCATATTGTTGAGTAATGGGGTAAAGTTATCTTTAAATGTTTGTTGTCACTTATTAAGCATCATAGGTATTTCATATTTTGTTTATGGTCCACTTAAAGGATTGCTGTTGAACATGAGTTATTATTTTTCTTTTTCCTATTGCCATTATTTGTTTTTTTCCACATTAAGTTTATATCTTGAGATTTTAGAGTAATTCTGAAAATATTTTCAGCAGGGTGGGGCATTGAGTTTTCAATATTGGTCATGTACAGTTGAAGTCGGAAGTTTACGTACACCTTAGCCAAATACAAACTCAGTTTTTCACAATTCATGACATTTTAATCCTTGTAAAAATTCCCTGTTTTATGTCAGTTAGGATCACCACTTTATTTTAAGAACGTGAAATGTCAGAATAATAGTAGAGGGATTTATTTCAGCTTTTATTTATTTCATCACATTCCCAGTGGGTCAGAAGTTTACATACACCCAATTAGTATTTGGTAGCAATGCCTTTAAATTGATTAACTTGGGTCAAACGTTTCGGGTAGCCTTCCACAAGCTTCCCACAATAAGTTGGGTGAATTTTGGCCCATTCCTCCTGCTGCCAATGACTGGAACGGCCTCCTTGCTCGCACACGCTTTTTCAGTTCTGCCCACAAATTTTCTATAGGATTGAGGTCAGGGCTTTGTGATGGCCACTCCAATAACTTGACTTTGTTGTCCTTAAGCCATTTTGCAACAACTTTGGAGTTATGCTTGAGGTCATTGTCCATTGGAAGACCCATTTACGACCAAGCTTTAACTTTCTGACTGATGTCTTGAGATGTTGCTTCAATATATCCACATAATTTTAATTCCTCATGATGCCATCTATTTTGTGAAGTGCACCAGGCCCTCCTGCAGCAAAGCACCCCCACAACATGATGCTGTCACCCCCGTGCTTCACGGTTGGAATGGTGTTCTTCGGCTTGCAAGCCTCCCCCTTTTTCCTCCAAACATAACGATGGTCATTATGGCCAAATAGTTATATTTTTGTTTCATCAGACCAGAGGACATTTCTCCAAAAAGTACGATCTTTGTTCCCATGTGCAGTTGCAAACCGTAGTCTGGCTTTTTTATGGAGGTTTTGGAGCAGTGGCTTCTTCCTTGCTGAGAGGCCTTTCAGGTTATGTCGATATAGGACTTGCTTTACTGTGGATATAGATACTTTTGTACCTGTTTCCTCCAGCATCTTCACAAGGTCCTTTGCTGTTGTTCTGGGATTGATTTGCAATTTTCGCACGAAAGTACGTTCATCTCCAGGAGACAGAACGCGTCTCCTTCCTGAGCGGTATGACGGCTGCGTGGTCCTATGGTGTTTATACTTGTGTACTATTGTTTGTACAGATGAACGTGGTACCTTCAGGCGTTTGGAAATTTCTCCCAAAGATGAAACAGACTTGTGGAGGTCTACAATTTTTTTCTGAGGTCTTGGCTGATTTCTTTAGATTTTCCCATGATGTCAAGCAAAAAGGCACTGAGTTTGAAGGTAGGCCTTGAAATACATCCACAGGTACACCTCCAATTGACTAAAATGATGTCAAATAGCCTATCAGAAGCTTCTAAATTCATGACATCATTTTCTGGAATTTTCCAAGCTGCTTAAAGGCACAGTCAACTTACTGTATGTAAACTTCTGAACCACTGGAATTGTGATACAGTGAATTATAAATGAAATAATCTGTAAACACTTGTTGGAACAATTACTTGTGTCATGCACAAAGTAGATGTCCTAACCGACTTGCCAAAACTATAGTTTGTTAACAAGATATTTGTGGAGTGGTTGAAAAACAAGTTATAATGACTCCAACCTAAGTCTATGTAAACTTCCACCTTCAACTGTATATCAGGTGATGGTCTGCAAGCTCGTAAACATATTCATGTTTATTAATACTGCGTGTATCAGTAGTCATTATTGATAAATCTACAGTGCCTTCGGAAAGTATTCAGACCCCTTGACTTTTTCCACATTTTGTTAGGTTACAGCCTTATTCTAACTCAATTTAATTATTACATTTAGTGGAAATAATAAACAGATTTTGTTTTAGAAGATTGTAGGACCAGCTCTTAATCATCTAAGTCATGTGACTCTATCACTAGCTTGATAGCTTAATATTCATCTATGCAGTATTGGTGGAATGTAGATTTTGATCAATGTGAACAGTGATAATGTTGTTGCTGATGCTTGATACCGTAGTTTGGTTGTCATTGCTCCCTTCCTGTCACCTGTGTGTTATTCCACTTGGTTGTTCAGCAATGCACTCGTTTGCGGTGGGGTCTTGGCCGAGTTACTGTAAAGTCCTTTTGTGACTGCTGATGTAAAAAAAGGGCTTTATGCCGTACATCTATTTGATTGATGGATTGATTGATTGAATGCTAGTTAGCCATAGAGATGATCTGCCATTTTGTGTCCTTGCATTGCGCACACAGGCAAATGAAGGAATCTGAGGTAAACACCTCTCTCTTAAATCATCAAAGTGGAAGATGAAGGCTCACTTATGTACAATATCTCTCTCTGTGACAATCTCAAAATCTTAACAGCCATTTAAAGTCATTATGTCTTTCTTTCCGCCTAATTCGTCAATGTCCTATTTCTTCTTAATGTCATTTCTATGTTATGTGACTGCTGATCAGCCCCTCGTTAGGACTTTGCACTAAGGTGGTGCTTGGCTGCGGTGTGCTGCAAGTTCTTTACTCACACTGTGGTAGGAGGTTGTGAGCTAAGTACCAGAGTCGTGTGTGTGTGTGTGTGTGTGTGTGTGTGTGTGTGTGTGTGCCTCTGGTAGAAGTGATGGATGGTAATGCTAAAACTTTTGTCAACTCTACTCACATTTAACATTCTGTCCTCCTGTACTATATCAAAGTGTCAACGTTTTCTTTCCACTGAGAGGATGACTGAACATTCAAGTTTAAAGTTGACCTTGACCAATGACTATGGCTCTTCTAAGGACATGCCAGCATTATACACAAACATTAACATAGAGGTTCAGTCTACTACTTATCACCATAGCAGACACCTCAGAATATAACATAACAGCTAGACAACTAATGCCGGGTGGACACTACACGACTTTCAAAGTCCTAACATCGCTGAGCCTCTCACATTAAATGACCATCTTTCCTGTAGTTGTTTGTCTTGCCAACGTAGTGGTGCCACACTAAACGATTTTCACTTGGTCGTGAGGATTCTCCATACCACGCTGTCACGCGAAAACAATGATGTGATTAGATTTTACTTAGCTAGAAAGAGCTGTGCCTCAAAGCAGGCTCATAAACGTTTTCAATCAGAAATGTAGGCTTGCCGTACAGAGTTGAAATATCTAGAAAACATTTTGAATGGAATAACATTGCTTGCGAACTTCAGAGCTGTAACAATTTGACAGTTTGGCTTTGGTTAAAGGCAAGTACAAAGGCATACTAGTAGTAGTCATGGCTCCTGCTCCAGAGTCTACACATCCTGGGTGATGCCAAACAACGGCATCATCTCAATGGCTTCTTCTCTGGCGAGCTCTCATTGGCTATTGCAGATCACCATTTTCATGTGTCTTTGCTCATCTCACACTACAAGAGCATAGCGAATGTTTTGCTGATAAAATCAAACATGTTTGAAAAGACAGGATTGGTAGCCCTCAGATTGAGCCTCTAACTGTTGCGCGCCCCGAGTAAGCAACGACATAGGGATTTTGTCTCTGGTCTTTAAAAAATACTGGTCTGGGACAGCTAAATCGGGGCCAAAATTGTGTAGTGTACACCCAGCTTAAGTCTACAGTACAACAACGATGTGCTAAGTAAGCATCCCATACGGTGTGAGCAGATCTTTTGTTCATCACACAGATATTGTGTAAAACTGTGGTAACCTAGTCTGCCCTTTTTGTTTGTTGGCTTGGTGTTGGGCAGTGTTTTTACTGGCCTCCACATCAGTCATGTCAACTGGCATTATGTAAAGCCAGCATCCCGCGGTGCCCACGCCAGGCTCCTAGGTGGCAACAAAATGCCCCCCACCCCCGCACTCCCATTCCTGTCTGGCCCCATCGTCCTCGCCTGTACCCCTGTCCCTGTCTCTATCCTTATCACCTGGGGTTTGTCCAAATTAACTTCATCGCATGCCGTTGCAGGACGTGTGTGTGCGCGCGTGCGTCTGTCTGTGTTGTCGTAAGACATCACTAGCCCAGTATTGTTGGTGTATATAGGCCACCGTATCCTGCTGACTGTGGTAATGTTAAGATGGTGATGGAGTGATATTGATCTGGATGAGAGAGTAGACTTTACTTCACCGGGACGGTAGCTCTGTATTTTCTGTCAGACCATGGAGGTTTGTGGAGCACGCCTCAAATACGCACACACACCCCTCCCCCATACATACAACACACACACAGATAAAAAGTGCTGAGACGATTGCTGCTTTATTTATCCTCCTCTAAGTAGGACTGCTTGTACCTGATGACTCGAGACACGAGACGTTCCCAGATCCAACCAGGTCACCGCTACTCACTGACGAGAGGAATCATCACGTTGGAATCATAAACACAACCTTTTTTTTTCTAAACAAAACGTTGTTTTATTTTATTATGGCCTTGGAATGTGAATGTGTGGCGTTCCCCACTCCTAAGTGCCTGGTGGTAACTTATTAAGGACACAACTATTTTAGAATGAACATTATTCTCTGCATTGATGAACTAGAGTAGTACTTTGAATCCACATGTATGATTTGTTTGAGGTGGTCAATGCTAAAGGTATCCACAAGGATTTGATTTTGGAGGGTATTAGCCTAGTGACTACTGAGTGACTAAAACCATGCTGTACTGTAGCTAAATGAGAACCCTTATCTTTATGTGGTCTTTCTTTGCACTGATTGTAAGTCTTTGTACTGTTTGTAAGTAGGAAATAACATCCAAATGTGTCCCTGTACGTACACGCTGTCCTCTTTTTCGCCCCCTCCCTCGCTCGCCTTCTCTCCCTCTCTCTCTCTTTCTCTCTGTCTCTGCTCTCATTTACTCTCTCACTCTTTCTCACTCTCTCGCCATCTCTGTCTCTGTCTCTCTCTCTGTCTTTGTGTCTGTTCAATAAAACATTATAGGGGCTTTATTGGCTTGGGAAACATGTTTACATGGCCAACGCAAGTGAAAAAACAAAACAGCAACAATCAGACAGTAACAGTAAACATTACACACACAAAAATAAAATGATTAGCAGTTTAAAATGTTACATTACCTATACTTTATGTAGTGTTGTGATGATGTGCAAATAGTAGAATGTATGAATGACAGGGGGAAATAAATACAGATACGGGAGTCAAAATGTGATTTGTTTTGAATTCAAATGATTTGTGGGTTTGTTGAGTCAATTAGACCATGTGCATTTCATGCAAAAAAAGAATGATATTTCAGAATTTTTAGGCAAGTTAGCTGGCTAACTCATTGATCCTGCTTTGTAGTATTATACCCCTGTGGAGGTTGACGTTTGTGTGGTTGATTCATCTGTGATTTTTCTACATGTAAAGGCTCTACCAGCTCACAACCATGAATGAAATCCTCATGGTGTTTTTCCTAACCCCCATCAGATGCATTGATAACACGCTGCCATGCGGAGAGTCATTTGTCTTTCACATTGCTGTTGACAAAATGTCCGTCCTTGAATACACAATGCTCTACATTAGGTTTATAGTAGACTCTCTCTCGACGGTGACTCTGACTGGCAAAGTGAATCTACGGAGGTCTAATAGCCTGACCTTATGTGAACTTCTGTGTTGGGTTTAACAACCACTATTCTGTTCCTCTCTCTGCACTCCACCATTGTACTTGATTCAATTGTATTGGCAACAGGAAATACCAGCGTATCTGATCCGCATTCTATTTCAGGTTTCAGCCACGTTACCTTGTGGTCCTAAAAAGTCAAGTAAGGAATCACTGTGGGTACAAAAGAGATAGATCTATCCAACGAATCCTAACAAAGTACATAGTACCTCCACATAACTTGAAATCTAAATAGCCTATTCCTGAGTGTCAGTTATAATAGTTTGTGGGTGTAAGATATGATTGAGCCTTTTCAGGTAATCCTGACTACTATCCACAGAGGTATGGGTTTAATTAATACTGAGTTTCAGTTATGATACACTAACTGCAGCCTGCATGGAGTTATTGTATGACCCCAAATGGCATCCAATTATCTACAGTTTCCTACTTTTAACCAGAACCCTATGGGGCCCTGGTCAAAAATAGTTCACTGCATTGGGATTAGGGTGCCATTTTGGAAAGAATAGAGAAAAAAAAGTTATTGTCTTTGGCATCACCTCACATCTGCTGCCATGTTGTGTTGCTACCATGTTGTTGTCATGTGGTGTTGCAACCATGCTGTATTGTCATGTGTTGCTGCCGTGCTGTGTTGTTGTCTTAGGTCTCTCTTTATGTAGTGTTGTCTCTCTTGTCGTGATGTGTGTTTTTGTCCTATTTTTTTTTTTTTTATATCCCCGTGGGAGGCCTTTTGGTAGGCCGTCATTGTATATAAGAATTTGTTTTTTTACTGACTTTCCTAGTTAAATAAAGGTTCAATACAAAATAGAATAAAATAAACATTAAAATGATCACATACATTGTCACATCAGACACCTTTAAACCAGTCGGTCCATCATTCTGCATACACTAACAACATAGAGGATATTGATACATTCACTCACAACTGACCGCTGCCCCAACTGCACTGGATAGATAGCTACATATAGCAATAGAATTTACATTGCATTTAGTAGCTCAGTGGAGGCTCCTCCGAGGAGGAAGGGGAGGACCATCCTCCTCAGTGAACTTCTTAAAAATACAATTGTGAAACATTAAAGTTATCCTTTTTAAATAAAACTATATTAAATATATTCACATGACACCAAATAATAGCTTCCGTCCTCCTCTGGGTACATTGACTTCAATATAAAACCTAGGAGGCTCATGGTTCTATAGTCTACCCTTCTATAGACTTACACAGTAATTACGACAACTTCCAGAGGACGTCCTCCAACCTATCAGAGCTCTTGTCGTCCACCCTACAGCTAGTTAGCACTGCAGTGCATCAAATGTGGTGAGTAGTCGACTCAGAGCGAAAGACAATAGTTGAACAGTTTTGAACAAATTAATTTCTTCAAAAATGGAGGAGAGAGAGATTTCGTTGTATTTTTTTCACTTACTTAGCTAGCGTATGCAGGTAGCTAGTTTAGCCTACTGAAACAGAGAGGGATACTATGTTAGCTAGATGGCTATCCAACAATGGAACTCTTTCTAGTCAAGTTAAGCTTTTGGTTTTATTAATGTATTACCACAGGGGTCAGCCGGTGTAACTGCTTGCTGCTGACTGTACACTGTACTGCATGATTGTAGCGAGTTTACTAACGCGTTCGTTCCAGTAGCTATGTTGACTATGACGTTAATATGTTGACAATGATAGCAGTTAGCGGTATGAAGGTTTGGCTTAAAGTTTTTTTTGTTGCCTGGTCACAGACAGCTGATGTGTTGTGCACTGAAGTCCACAAGCGAAGGGAAAAGGTGAGTGGAGGAGAGTGTGTAGATGCAAGAAGTCATTATATAACGATCAAAGGTATCATGCTGTTTGTATGTGGCTGCTATGAAAGTGAAGTGTGTTTGTGATCAGTGGTGTATTCATTCTGCCGATTTCTGTTGAAAAACGTTTCTTAAACGAAATGAGGATATACATATCTGAATTTGTCCAATAGAAACTCTCGCTTGCAACTGTTGGATTAATGATTACACCCTAGATCAGCTAGATGCAGGCAGGAGTGTGCAAAGCGGTATTGAATGTGTCACTGTCTGTCACCTTTATTACTATTACTAATGTCTCTCGACCTGTGAACCTACATTTTCACCTGTCATTCATAGGCTGGTTGTAACAACCTCATGATGAGTACAGGGAACATTTCAGTATCATGTAGTAGCCTAAACCTATTACTGTTACATTGGACTGGGTGAATGTAATATGAATGACAGACATCCAATATGCTGTAATAGAAATAAGGACATGCTCATAAAACAAAACTTCGTCCTCCATCTTAAACGGCACTGACCTCCAATGAATCAGCATCACACTTTCCAAGTCTAACAGTATACACTGTGTCTGACGCACGTCTAGAAACCTCTGTGTTTGGCTGGGCACTAAGGGCTATCCCCTACAGCAGTTTCCCCAATCAGCTTTATCATCATCCTTTTCCTTTTCCTCCTCGCCAGATTTGGGGCTTGATGACACGAGATCCTCCATGACAGAAACAGGATGTTCTCTCATGGTGCTGCTGTTGTACAGAATGGCTGAACCTGAGGGTATTTCCACAGAGATTCTAGAAGTTTTCTATGTTATGATACATTCACTGTTTTTCAGACCAAACAGAACCCATGTCTTAACCTGTGGCTGACACCTCTTCTTCCTCCTCCTCTACCTCCTCATCATCCTCCTCCACCACCTCCTCCTCTTCCTCCAATATATCGTCTTCCTCCTCTTTGTCCACAGCCTCCTCTTCCTCGTCCTGTTGGTGTCTGGTGCTGTCCACATGCTTGTGTGCTGTGTTATTTGGTTACGGTGGACTGGGAGGGGGTTCTACTGGCGTACGTTCTCTCTCGTTATAAAGCCCGTGGCCGTGTGCTGGTTGGCTACGCAAGCACCCATTTCACCGCACTACCACACACAGCCCCCTCCCCCCACCCAGCCCATATATCCATACTGCCTCCAGATGTGTCCCAGTCCTTCTGTCCATAAACAGAGACCATAGAGGTCAGACACCATAGAGGTCAGACACAGTGCCGCTGCTGAGGCCCTGGCCCCACGCACGTCACCTCACCCCACGCTGTTAGGGAAAACAAACGCTCCCACAATGACCTGCCTGTTCTCTCAGACTCTCCTGTCGGTCTGTCTTTCTGTGTTTGTCTGTGTTTGTGTCTGCTCCAGGCCCACAGGACACACCCTTTAAAAAAAATGTCTGTCTGTGTGTGTGTTTGCCCCAGGCCCACCACACCACAGAACGTTAAGACCGGGAGTCCGTCACTATCCTGAAGCATCATTCTGTCAGAGTCAACCCTCCAATTCTTCCAAGAATTGAAGAGGTTTTCTACCTGGAGGGTTGTGGAACTTGGGTTCCTTTGTTGTTATTAAGTCTGTTGTATGTTAGATGTATTATCATACAAAGCCAGTTGATCATGTCAAAGTCAGCTGAGTCTCTGTCGATATGGTTTTGATTTGTTTACAACATGCTCAGGATTAACCTAGCTGGGCAGGTTGCTTTTTAGCTGTTGAAATTAGCTGCATGTTTGTCTGTGTGTGACTTAATTCAGATGTATTAATTATTGTGGATTGTTAAATGTATTTGGCATTAGACAACATGCTAACTGAGTGAGGGTCATTTAGTAGACCGGTAGACTTACCTAGCTGGTTGTGCCATCTGTATCTGAACCTAGCTAGCACTAGCCTGTTGTGCTACAGTGCCCCTGTTGTGCTACAGTGCCCCTGTTGTGCTACAGTGCCCCGGTCGTGCTACAGTGCCCCTGTCACCTGTCGTGCTACTGTGCCCCTGTTGTGCTACAGTGCCCCTGTTGTGCTACAGTGCCCCTGTTGTGCTACAGTGCCCCGGTCGTGCTACATTGCCCCTGTCACCTGTCGTGCTACTGTGCCCCTGTTGTGCTACAGTGCCCCTGTCGCCTGTCGTGCTACAGTGCCCCTGTCGTGCTACAGTGCCCCTGTCGTGCTACAGTGCCCCTGTCGTGCAACAGTGCCCCGGTCGCCTGTTGTGCTACAGTGCCCCTGGTCAGCTACAGTTCTCTCTCTCTGTCTCTCGCGTCATCTCTCTCTCTCTTCCTCCCATCCCTCCATCTCTCTCTCTCCATCTCTCTCCATATCTCTCTCTCTCATTCATTCATTCATTCTTCCATTCATTCATTCTTCCATTCATTCATAATGGATGAGCCCAGTGTTGTCTTGTATATTATAAATATAGCCTCTATATTTAGCCTCTGGTGGTGCAGAGCAGAGAGGTGCGTGTCCGACTCTGGTGGTGCAGAGGAGAGAGGTGCGTGTCCGACTGGTGGTGCAGAGTAGAGCAGAGAGGTGCGTGTCCGACTCTGGTGGTGCAGAGCAGAGCAGAGCGGTGCGTGTCCGACTCTGGTGGTGCAGAGCAGAGAGGTGCGTGTCCGACTCTGGTGGTGCAGAGCAGAGAGGTGCGTGTCCGACTCTGGTGGTGCAGAGCAGAGGAGAGAGGTGCGTGTCCTACTCTGGTGGTGCAGAGCAGAGAGGTGCGTGTCCGACTCTGGTGGTGCAGAGCAGAGGAGAGAGGTGCGTGTCCGACTCTGGTGGTGCAGAGCAGAGAGGTGCGTGTCCGACTCTGGTGGTGCAGAGCAGAGCAGAGAGTTGCGTGTCCGACTCTGGTGGTGCAGAGCAGAGCAGAGAGGTGCGTGTCCGACTCTGGTGGTGCAGAGCAGAGCAGAGAGGTGCGTGTCCGACTCTGGTGGTGCAGAGCAGAGCAGAGAGGTGCGTGTCCGACTCTGGTGGTGCAGAGCAGAGCAGAGAGGTGCGTGTCCGACTCTGGTGGTGCAGAGCAGAGCAGAGAGGTGCGTGTCCGACTCTGGTGGTGCAGAGCAAAGCAGAGAGTTGCGTGTGCGACTGGTGGTGCAGCAGGGTGGTGTAGCTTCATCACGCTACATCCATCTCTCTGCCACGAGGCCTGATGAGACACTGCAGAACTAACAAAGACATCCGGACCGTGACAGACACACTGCGGTAGAGATGGACGGACGGCGGAGAGACAGACAGTGATGTGTCTGGGAAGAAACTCAAAGACAATGCAGTCAGTCATTGTGGGACAGACCAGTAGGCAACATCTAAGTCATGCTCCCTCAGTCTGACCAATGACAACTCTTTCATCTTCATTATTCATTGTTTTTACGTGAGGAAGGGTTGTCATTGGAGAGAAGAGGAATGTGCTCAACCAACTTGAGAAAAGGTGCAACCAAAAAATAAATGAGCTTAAGAAAGGAAAATGCACAACTCGCAATTCAAAACTTGACGTTTTTAATTGTGACGGTTTCGGCCGTCATCGGCCTACATCTGTGGGAAGTATGACTGGACTGTGTTGTGATGAGCGTCTTCAGTTCAGACACACTGTGGTCCTCAGAGCAGAAGACGCGCTGTGGTCCTCAGAGCAGAAGACGCGCTGTGGTCCTCAGAGCAGAAGACGCGCTGTGGTCCTCAGAGCAGAAGACACGCTGTGGTCCTCAGAGCAGAAGACGCGCTGTGGTCCTCAGAGCAGAAGACGCGCTGTGGTCCTCAGAGCAGAAGACGCGCTGTGGTCCTCAGAGCAGAAGACGCGCTGTGGTCCTCAGAGCAGAAGACGCGCTGTGGTCCTCAGAGCAGAAGACGCGCTGTGGTCCTCAGAGCAGAAGACGCGCTGTGGTCCTCAGAGCAGAAGACGCGCTGTGGTCCTCAGAGCAGAAGCTAAATGAAGGAAAAGCATCTGGCGATGCAGCCTAATGAGAAGCAGGTGTATAAGAGATGACACACACACACACACACACACACACACACACACACACACACACACACACACACACACACACACACACACACACACACACACACACACACACACACTTCAATGAAGGGCCTTGAGGAAAAGAGTGCATGTAAACACACTCATCTCGCACAGTGAGTCCCCTGAGGGACACTAGCTATATATTAATACAAATCACATAAGCCATTCTTAAACATGTTGTAAACTCTGGAAGTATGGTCTTAAATGTCAATGTGGTATTGTTTTATTGATATGCTGCATGTTAGTGGGAGGTGCTAGTTCAGGCTGACCTGCTAATGTTGGCCAGCACCCACAGCCTCACAGGCTTTTACTGGGAGCACATTCAATGACTGCAAACGTGTCGTTTGACTGTTTCTGTGCTGTTTGCGGTAAAAGTTTAAGAAAAATACAAATTCCTTCACAAGATGGACAATAACGTTTGAAAAGACAGATATGCTAAAATACAGTGTACTCCCAATGCCCTGCTCATGTCTTGTTATGGTTTTTCACTAAATCTTATAAAGTCAGGATCTCCCACAATACAGTTTGTGATAGGAAAGCCCTGTCCTGGCTGCTAAGACAATTAATATAACAATACACAGTACATATAGCTAAGTTCCAAAAAACACATGAGTATTTATTTGATTTAGCATCAACTGGGTGAGACCAAGGACAAAAGGCACAGATAACATCCACTGATGTCATTTCAACAATGCGAAAATGTGTGAATCTGAGAGAGTTCGCTTAGAGCTAGCGAGGAACTATGTGTGTCAGTCAACCAATGAGGAACAATTGGGATTGGAGTTTCGGTTAACTTCCTGATTAACTTCATAAAAATGGAAGTGAAACTCCAACCATGGTATTTGGGAGAGCGAGGACGTTGTTTGTATTATAGGAGTGCACAAATGACCCAATATTAAAACCTATATGGCTGCAGACAGAAACATATGCTATCAAAACCGCTAGAATCCAAATGTGGTTATATACATCCTAAAGGTATCTAACAAGAAGAGAGATAGGGAGAAAGGGCCTTTTTAACATGAGAATGGTATGACCATAATGCACCAGGTGTTTCTAGATAAGACGGTGTGTGTATATGAGAGAGAGGTGGTGTGTGTGGGAGTTAGATAGTGGAGGCAGGGGTATGCTGTGTGCAGCCAGCCAGCCAGTCAGTCATGGGATGAACGAGTGAGACTTGTGTACCCACAGCTGCTTACTGGCTGGAGCCAGGGGGAGGAGTGTCTCTGCCCTGCCTGCTGCAGAGAGAGAGAGGTAGTTAGAGAGAGAGAGGTAGTTAGAGAGAGCAGAGCGTGAGAGAAACAAGACTGAATCCGCTCCACAGAAGAGGAGAGCAAGGGAAAGGGACAGAGAGAGAGGTTGGGGTCGCTGCATCGGTATGCCTGCTCTCTCATTTCCAATCCACACGCTGCTGCCTTTCTGAGTAGACCCAGACTCTCTGTTTGAAATGCCAATCACCTCCTTGAGGCTGCGCCTTCTTCCTCATTCATGTACATTTCTACTCCCCTTTCCCTGCGTGAGGGAGACCGGGAGTGCCTGAGACATTCGTGGAGGATCATTTCTGCTGAAGTTGCTGTGAAGAAATTACTGGGCGGTTTCTGCTCTTTGGACGCAATCTGCCTGATCTTTCCGTGTTTGGAGAGGACACAAAGTCTCTGGAAACATCGAACTCTATATCACCTGGAATATTTGAGAATTTGTGACTGCATTTTTTAGAGACATACAGGAATTCCTGTAAGCCAAGACGATCAAACTTGTTGACAGTTTTCTATATTTTCCCTGCTACTCTTGCAGGGCAGGCACACAGTGCAGCACGTGTTGTCTATGTCTTTTCTAAGGACAGAACCAGAGGAGTAGAAGGATAGGCTGCCAGAGTATTTGTCCTCTATCTGTGTGCGTCTGTATGATTGAGAACCGTCTGTGTCTGCACAGTGAGGGATGCCCTGGGGGACTCCCTGGTCGTGGACGAGGG
Organism: Salvelinus alpinus; assembly: GCF_045679555.1. Taxonomy (NCBI): domain Eukaryota; kingdom Metazoa; phylum Chordata; class Actinopteri; order Salmoniformes; family Salmonidae; genus Salvelinus; species Salvelinus alpinus. The sequence continues at coordinate 107,246,177 of NC_092086.1, forward strand.
CTAGTCTTCACGTTGCTGCTGACATGGCAGAGGGTACACGGCTCCTCTCTCTCGGCCACCAGCCTGATCTGCTGCTGAGCTAGGACCAGGACTAGGACCAGGACTAGGACCAAGACTAGCTACGGAACAGCCCCTGCCGAGCCCCCTGTCTCTGAGTCTAGGATCAGACCAGTCAAGGATCTTTCTGGAGCCTCCTGCCCTCTGCCGGTTGATCTGGTTTCAGACCAGGAGCTTTCAGAAGGCTCTCTGGCTGCAAGATGATGAACTCTTCCCTGGACCTGCTGGAGCTTGAGCTCCTCAACCTGAGCGGCCCTCCTTTCTGCCTCCTGGACGTGGGCTACAGCCAGATCTTAAGCACCTGTCTACTGGAGGTAGCCATCATCCTGCTGCTTACCGTCCTCATCATCTCTGGCAACCTGGTGGTGATCTTTGTGTTCCACTGTGCTCCTCTTCTCCACCACCACACAACCAGTGCCTTCATCCAGACCATGGCCTACGCAGACCTGTTGGTGGGTGTCAGCTGCCTCATCCCCTCCCTGTCCCTCCTCCACCACCTGAAAGGCATGGACGAGGAGCTCACCTGTAAGGTGTTTGGTTACATGGTTTCCGTGTTGAAGAGCGTTTCCATGGCGTCACTGGCGTGTGTTAGCGTGGACCGCTACATGGCGATAACACGGCCTCTGTCGTACGCTACCTTGGCGACGCCGTGCCGGATCCGCGGGTGCATCCTCCTCATCTGGGTCTACTCCGCCCTTGTCTTCCTGCCCTCCTTCTTCGGCTGGGGGAAGCCCGGCTACCACGGCGACGTGGTGGAGTGGTGCGCGGTGGAGTGGGAGACGAGGCCACTCTTCACATCGTTCATTGTGGCGCTGCTCTACGCGCCTGCCGCCATGACGGTCTGCTTCACCTATGTCAACATCTTCCGGATCTGCCGGCAGCATACGAGGGAGATCAGCGAGCGCCGCGCCCGCTTCGGCCCACAGGAAGGCTCTCTGGGACAGGATGGCCAGCCACAGCATGCGCCGGCGTGCACGGACAAACGCTACGCCATGGTGCTGTTCCGCATCACCAGCGTCTTCTACCTCCTCTGGCTTCCCTATATCCTGTATTTCCTGCTGGAGAGCGCTGGGATCTACAGTCACCCTGCCGCCTCGTTCATCACCACCTGGCTGGCTATCAGCAACAGCTTCTTTAACTGTCTGATCTATAGTCTGTCCAACAGTGCCTTCAGGAAGGGTTTAAAACGCCTCTGTTCGTTCTGTGTGCAGCGCGTGGACAGTAAGAAGTCCTTCAGCCCCTCACCAGGGTATGGACAGGGGCCCATCTGCACACGCTCCACATGCCATGTCTAGGATCTCCCAGGGAGCCTTGTGGCGGTTGAGTCAGAGTATCGTGTTGTTATAGCACTAAGCATGTCCCATACTGATGCTGAGCTAAAGGGAACAGGCTTCACAGGGAGTTGTGTTGCTGCAGATGCTGCTGTTTCTCCACAGTTGAAGGTTTGTTGGAGGGTTGCGTCCCTGGCCACAGCTGCCACTGACGGGATCGTCTCCAGGGCCTGAGAGCTGTGAGACCCGCTTGGGAAGTACAGCCAAGGCTCAGCCCCAGCCATGAGAGAGGTGGGATGTGGAGTTACCCTAACCTTTGACTCCTGATAAAGATGACGGCGTTATGGCTACGTTGTTTCAGCGTGTGAGAGTTGGGGTGACTGAAGACCTCCCTTCTGGCAGTACTTGCCAAAAATACAAACTGTAAGAACACATGTTGTTTTAGGGGAGGTTTTTTTCTGGGACTCTTATCTTCCTAGCAGTTTATGAAACTATTTGTATTTGTGCTATTACTACAATGTATAGAATGCAAAAAAGGACTCACGTTATTTAAAGGTCCAATGCAGTCAAAATTAAGTTTTTCCTGTTACATTTACAGTTTAGTAATTTAGCAGGCGCACTTATCAAGAGCGAATTACAATTAGCGGATTCATCTTAAGACAGCTAGGTGAGACAACAACACATCACAGTCGTATCAAGTACATTTCCCCTCAACAAAGTAGCTATCAGCAAAGTCAGTGCCAGTGAGACACTGTGAGAGTTATTTAAGATGCTCTTCAAAGAGGTGGGGTTTCAGACGTTTCAGAAAGATGGGCTGTCCTGACTTCAGGGGGAAGCTGGTTCCACCATTGGGGTGCCAGGACAGACAAGAGCTTTGACTGAGTTGAGCGGGAACTTCCCTCCCGTTGGGGTGGGAGAGCCAAGAGACCAGAGGTGGCAGGACGGAGTGCTCGGGATGGGGTGTAGGGTTTGAACATAGCCTGAAGGTAGGGAGGGGCAGTTCCCCTTGCTCCTCCGTAGGCAAGTACCCTGCAGGGTCTTGAAGATTATGTGAGCTTCGACTGGATGCAAGTAGAGTGAGCGGGGTTACAAGGAGAACATAGCAAGGTTGAGCACCAGGCAGGCTGCGGCATTTATAATCTACAACTATTACAGTAAGGTACTTAATTGTTACCCAGAAATGATTTGATGTTAATTTAAAAACAGCTGCATTGGGCCTTTAAAAAAACGGAGAAACACTTGATTGCTGCTTTCTTATGCCTAGCTGAGTGGAGCTGTCAATAACAACTTATTTAAATGTTTGCCCTTGTGGTTTTTACGGAAACAGATTATTTACAACATTGTGCGCTGAGGGGTGCAACAACCTCAAACTCTGAAGAGAAGCAAGTAGGTCTACATCATTTATTTACATCTGGGTTGTTCTGAGGCAGAGAAAGGGAGGACAGCTGACTTTGTTTAGCTGTTCAAACACCAGGATTATTAGTAGAGCCTGACCGATATATCGGTTCACCGATATTATTGGCTGATGTTGGCCTTTTAACACTGTATATGCTGATAATTCCACCGATAAACAATGTTCAATGAATAGGATGGGAAAAAATGATGGATGATTGCGGCTGTTCCCATGAAGTGTTATTCATTTCACAGTGTAAGAAATCATAATTTGAAGTGTATTTCTTGGACGGCAATTTATGAGAATTCAGTGTGGAAAAGAGTATATCGGCAGATATATCAGTAAGTTTTGTCACCCCAAAAATCCGAATCGTATCGGATCCCCAAAAAAACATTGGTCGGACTTTAATTAGTAGTCCCAGTTGAACTAGTTTACTACTGAGGGATCAGTGTAATCATTGACTGGATGACTCTTGTTTCGACAAACTTCCTCATCATCAGAGCCTGTCTGGCTCTGTAACCAAACTACATTCCACTTCACTTATGAGGAGAATGTGGTCGTTGGGTCAAAGCAGAAGGTTATAGAGAAGTGATTAAGCTCCAGAATAGTTGATCATCTCCAAAGTTTTGCCCCACATATGTGATCTGTTCTAGTCTAGGACTATCTGCTGCTATACCGATGGGGCTGGAGCACAGGAAGGGTTGGGAATCATTAAATCAACCTCACATCTCAGTCTTAACGTTAATGACAGTGAATGTTGATTGTGAGTACTGAGAATGCTGTGAGCTGCTGTTAGCTGAGGAACATCTGCCTCTGGCTGGGTGTCGTAAACGTCTTGTCCGTCTGTCTGCCACACTCCACCTTTCTCCTCCTGCTCATTACATCACAGAAAGCCAGGGGGGAAAAGAGAGGGAGAAAGAGCAGAATAACAGCTTTGGAGTGAGAGAGAGCCCTAAGATAAACATTATGGCCGCAGTAATACTGTGCCACACACACATGAGGTAATGTGGGACGTTAAACAGTACCACTGTATGTCCAGACCCAGATGCTTCAAGACATTTCACTTTTCCAGCCGGGACCACAACACTACAGTATAAAACAGGCTGGTTCAGACCAGGCGGTTCCAAATGGTACCCTATGTAGTGCTCAAGTGTTTTTAAACAAATGTTACTGGATATTTATTAGACTTTTTCACCTGTTTTGGCTTCTTGTCACTTTTATCTCTTTAGTACTCTGACATTTGGGAGCAAATATACAACGGACACAGTGGCTTTATTTTCCTAGTGGACCAAAGTTGAATATTTATTGGATTTTGTATATTTGAAGAAGAAAGAGACAGAATGAGAGATGTCAAGAAAAAGAAAGTGTGATTCAGGTTGATTACTTTTTTTTATGGATGTTTTCCTGTTAGGAATGTTGCAGTGATGAAGGTGTGGCCAGACATTGAGTTAGACTGCTGTGTTCCTAGGCTGCCTCTGCAATGAATCCAGTGTTCTGAGTACAGGCTCCATCGAGGGCTTTCAGAGTTGCCTGTACAGCAGGCCTATCTGAATTTATTTAGTCTTTGAGCAGTTACGGTGTGACTATTAAAATGTATTTATTTAAAAATATTTCAAAGCTGTACGTAGTCTTTTATGCATGTTTTACTTACTGTATATATTTGATTGAATTGTCACTTTTCGTATTCAAATCACAAACTGTTGTCAAACTGTCTAAAGTGTAAATGCTTTTGGAGACGTACGTCTTCACGGCAATGCTGTCAAAGGGTACAGTGCAATACATTCAGTGTTCCTCCATGTTGTCAATGTTTTATTGAAGACAGAATACACAATAGAACTAGTTATGTTCTTAATTTACCACTGAGTGTGTATTGAATAGGGCCGACTAAAAATACATCTTGGTAGACTGAGAGTCGTCTGTTATTTCGACCAATTGATTGGTTGAAATTTTAAAACATGCCGAGCTCAGACTGTGTTTAAAAAAAATGGCAGTGAGTGACTGGGGGACTAGCATCTGCTGTCTCTCTCTCCTCCATGCTGCAGTGACCACCAAAGGAAAATCAACAGTGTGAATCGCGCTGTACGTGTTGCTGAAGCTGCAACATAATGCCAGCAGCATACCACCCTGCATCCCACTGCTGGCTTGCCTCTGAAGCTAAGCAGGGTTGGTCCTGGATGGGAGACCAGATGCTGCTGGAAGTGGTGTTGGAGGGCCAGTAAGAGGCACTCTTTCCTTTGGTCTAAAAAAATATCCCAATGCCCCAGGGCAGTGATTGGGGACATTGCCCTGTGTAAGGGGCTGTCTTTCAGATGGGATGTTAAAAGGGTGTCCAGACTCTCGGTGATCACTAAAGATCCCATGGCACTTATCGTAAGAGTAGGGGTGTTAACCCTGGTGTCCTGGCTAAATTCCCAATCTGGCCCTCATACCATCATGGTCACCTAATCATCCCCAGTCTACAATTGGCTCATTTATCCTCTCCCCTGTAACTGTTCTCCAGGTCGTTGCTGTAAATGAGAACGTGCTCTCAGTCAACCTACCTGGTAAAATAAGGGTAAAATATATAAATAAAAATTACAGCCATTTCTGACTGAAAAGTTCTGTTACTGAAATCGCTAAATTGTTTAGGTTAAAACATTCCCTATTCCCTCAACCCTTGCTTTCTTTACGTGACACATGTATGCATCGCATGCTGTGACCGACAGGGCCTGACCTATAGCATATCATAATCACATCAATAAATTGGCTATAACAAACTCCGAAAACTAACACGTGACAGCAAAATGGATGCAGAGGACGTGACAAACTCGAAACGGGGGAATGTGTACTGGTTTCTCAGGAAGTAAAGAGGAAGTCAGATGTGTGTAATAAATGTGACTAGTTGTTAAATACTGGAGATGAAGGTAAGGAACAAGCTCTGCCTGCATGTTATGTTTCCAAACAGATGCTGTTAGATTACAATCAACTTTTTCTCACTGTTTGGAACAGTTTAAACAACACTAAATAAATTATAAGCAAACCCGAGTCTGTAACATTTAAAAAAATACATTATAAAGCCTTTATTAAAGCAAAGACTAGAAACAGTCGCATTCATTCCTGAATGCAATTTCCGGAAATTGAATGGTTTATTGAATGTTTTGCTAATTATTTAAGGATCGCTTTGTTATTAAATATTTTAATTAAAATGCTTTATTGCTCATCTAAAGAAATATCAGTCGACCAACATTAGTCGACCAAACCAGTCGACTAAATAAGTTCAGGCCTAGAATTGAAACAATAGCCGTATTGGCCATATGCTGTTTTTGGATTGTTAGTGATATTGTCTTCTGGTAATAACAGAGTTTCTGCCAGAGTCGTCACACGTTGTTCACCGTTTCTATTAAGTTCACATGACTCTCCGCCTGACGCTTCTGCCCTTTGGGGATGGATTTGTGTGTCTGGGTGGTTTGTATGCCAGTGTGTTTGATGTGTAAAGGAATAGGTTCATGTACAGTAGATGTGTTCGGTCAGGCATCTCAATTCTCTCACTCTTGGAAGCCTTGCCAAATGTTGATTGGTTTTCCTGCTACTGTACTTTCAAAGATGCTGTTATTTTTTCAAACCACTCCGTGTTGTAATTCTGAAACTATACCTTGAGTAATTGTACGGGGGCGGCAGGTAGCCTAGTGGTTAGAGCGTTGGACTAGTAACCGAAAGGTTGCAAGATCGAATCCCCGAGCTGACAAGGTAAAAATCTGTCGTTCTGCCCCTGAGCAAGGCAGTTAACCTACTGTTTCTAGGCCGTCATTGAAAATAAGAATGTGTTCTTAACTGACTTGCCTAGTTAAATAAAGGTCAAATAAAAACCATTGACCCTGCTTTCAGGTTTACCCCACATGGGTTCACTAATATTGTTGTGTATTTAAAAGACAATTCAAGTGTCCTTCTTTTGAGGCAGTTCAATATTTTACAGTAGTTCAATCCAGGTGTCAGTTAGTCAAACTCTACTCCACCCAGTTGAACTCTATTCCACCCAGTTAGTTGAACTCTACTCCACCCAGTTGAACTCTATTCCACCCAGTGAGTTCCATCCAGCTAGTTGAACTTTATTCTACCCAGTTAGTTGAACTTTATTCCACCCAGTTAGTTGAACTTTATTCCACCCAGTTAGTTGAACTCTACTCCACCCAGTTAGTTGAACTCTACTCCACCCAGTTAGTTGAACTCTACTCCACCCAATTAGTTGAACTCTACTCCACCCAGTTAGTTGAACTCTACTCCACCCAGTTAGTTGAACTCTACTCCACCCAGTTAGTTGAACTCTACTCCACTTAGTTAGTTGAACTCTACTCCACCTAGTTAGTTGAACTCTACTCCACCTAGTTAGTTGAACTCTACTCCACCCAGTTAGTTGAACTCTACTCCACCCAGTTAGTTGAACTCTACTCCACCCAGTGAGTTCCACCCTATTCCACCCAGTGAGTTCCACCCTATTCCACCCAGTTAGTTGAACTCTACTCCACCCAGTGAGTTCCACCCTATTCCACCCAGTGAGTTCCACCCTATTCCACCCAGTGAGTTCCACCCTATTCCACCCAGTGAGTTCCACCCTATTCCACCCAGTGAGTTCCACCCTACTCCACCCAGTTAGTTGAACTCTACTCCACCCAGTGAGTTCCACCCAGTGAGTTCCACCCTACTCCACCCAGTTAGTTGAACTCTACTCCACCCAGTGAGTTCCACCCTACTCCACCCAGTTAGTTGAACTCTACTCCACCCAGTGAGTTCCACCCAGTTAGTTGAACTTTATTCTACCCAGTTAGTTGAACTTTATTCCACCCAGTTATTTGAACTCTACTCCACCCAGTTAGTTGAACTCTACTCCACCCAGTGAGTTCCACCCAGTTAGTTGAACTTTATTCTACCCAGTTAGTTGAACTTTATTCCACCCAGTTATTTGAACTCTACTCCACCTAGTTAGTTGAACTTTACTCCACCCAGTTAGTTGAACTCTACTCCACTTAGTTAGTTGAACTCTACAGCCACCCAGTTAGTTGAACTCTATTCCACCCAGTCAGTTGAATTCTACTCCACCCAGTTAGTTGAACTCTACTCCACCCAGTTAGTTGAACTCTACTCCACCCAGTTAGTTGAACTCTACTCCACCCAGTTAGTTTAACTCTACTCCACCCAGTTAGTTGAACTCTACTCCACCCAGTTAGTTGAACTCTACTCCACCCAGTTAGTTGAACTCTACTCTACCTAGTTAGTTGAACTCTACTCCACCCAGTTAGTTGAACTCTACTCCACCCAGTTAGTTGAACTCTACTCCACCCAGTTAGTTGAACTCTACTCCACCCAGTTAGTTGAACTCTACTCCACCCAGTTAGTTGAACTCTACTCCACCCAGTTAGTTGAACTCTACTCCACCCAGTTAGTTGAACTCTACTCCACCCAGTTAGTTGAACTCTACTCTACCTAGTTAGTTGAACTCTACTCTACCCAGTTAGTTGAACTCTACTCCACCCAGTTAGTTGAACTCTACTCCACCCAGTTAGTTGAACTCTACTCCACCCAGTTAGTTGAACTCTACTCCACCTAGTTAGTTGAACTCTACTCCACCCAGTTAGTTGAACTCTACTCTACCCAGTTAGTTGAACTCTACTCCACCCAGTTAGTTGAACTCTACTCCACCCAGTTAGTTGAACTCTACTCCACCCAGTTAGTTGAACTCTACTCCACCCAGTTAGTTGAACTCTACTCCACCCAGTTAGTTGAACTCTACTCCACCCAGTTAGTTGAACTCTACTCCACCCAGTTAATTGAACTCTACTCCACCCAGTTAGTTGAACTCTACTCCACCCAGTTAGTTGAACTCTACTCCACCTAGTTAGTTGAACTCTACTCCACCCAGTTAGTTGAACTCTACTCCACTCAGTTAGTTGAACTCTACTCCACCCAGTTAGTTGAACTCTACTCCACCCAGTTAGTTGAACTCTACTCCACCCAGTTAGTTGAACTCTACTCCACCCAGTTAGTTGAACTCTACTCCACCCAGTTAGTTGAACTCTACTCCACCCAGTTAGTTGAACTCTACTCCACCCAGTTAGTTGAACTCTACTCCACCCAGTTAGTTGAACTCTACTCCACCTAGTTAGTTGAACTCTACTCCACCCAGTTAGTTGAACTCTACTCCACCCAGTTAGTTGAACTCTACTCCACCCAGTTAGTTGAACTCTACTCCACCCAGCAGTCAGTTGATGGCACTTTAGAAAGGGGCAAAACTGGATGAAAGGTTTCTTGCTTTGCTGACCAAAGAGCCATGGCCCTCTTCTTTCTCTTTCCTGTGGGAAAACGTCAAAACGAGGGCTAGTGATCTCTGGGGACTCAAGCTCCCATAATGACCTGCTCTCTGCAGTGCCATATTAGGATGTTGTGCGAGCTGGCGTGGTACTGGGAACATCCATGCCAACTCTGGGACAGAACTGTTTCCAGTGAACTGAGCATTGAGGCCCTAACTTTACTGGAGGACTACACACCCACACACACGGGCAGAAACACAAACTACACACCCACACACACGGGCAGAAACACAAACTACACACACACACACACACGGGCAGAAACACAAACTACACACACACACACACGGGCAGAAACACAAACTACACACACACACACACACGGGCAGAAACGCAAACTACACACCCACACACACGGGCAGAAACACAAACTACACACACACACACACGGGCAGAAACACAAACTACACACCCACACACACGGGCAGAAACACAAACTACACACACACACACACGGGCAGAAACACAAACTACACACCCACACACACACGGGCAGAAACACAAACTACACACACACACACACACGGGCAGAAACACAAACTACACACCCACACACACACGGGCAGAAACACAAACTACACACACACACACACGGGCAGAAACACAAACTACACACACACACACACGGGCAGAAACGCAAACTACACACACACACACTGTTTTCCCGTCTCTTATCCGTCAAATACTTACTCAGATATGTGTTATCGACTGATCATTACCACACATAACATATCTGGGATCACCACCATCTTCAATCTTGAGCACTTTGAACCTTAGCAGTATTTGGGTGCATTATCTTTTAAATCAGGCATAGTTCATCTAAAGATCTTTCATAGGTTATTCTTAGCTCTGTGTGTCCCTGCTTGGAGCCGGTAGTCTGCTAGCTTGTTAAGTAGCCTGTTAGCTGGAGCCAGAGGAGCTAGCCATGCTGTACAGAGGCCACCCCACACACCTCTGCCCAGAAGGGCTTTGTATTCAGGGCTGAGGGTGGCTATCTGAGGGAGGGCAGATGTGGCTGCTCCACACAGGGCCAGGGGAGGATGTGAGGAGATCTCTCTCTCTCTCACAGACTATCTCTCCCTCTCTCCCCCTCTTTTTCACACACTCTATCTCTCCCTCTCTCCCCCTCTCCCTCCCACCATACTGCCCGGTGTAGGGCTTTCATCACGCCACTCCAGGTCTCATAATCAGCCCCAAGTAAGAAAAACAAACGGTCATTTCACCCATTGTGTTAGGATAAACCTGAACTGTTAACAATGGAGGAAAGGGTTACAGTGCTTCCTGCGGAAGACACACACACACACACACACACACACACACACACACACACACACACACACATGCTCCATCACTAACCACCAGCATCACCAAACACAGTCTGTGTTTTTCTCCCTCCCTACACACTCACGCAAAGGCTCTTATTATATTACTGGGCTTTTTAACACTAGAAGAGCAGAGTGAGTCATTTTCACTCAATATTAATTTAAAATTAAAATATCTCTGCCATTCTTAAAGTCATGCCCCCTGCCTCCTTGACTTTTCCTAAATACGTGTATTTAACACACGTTGGTGTAAGAATTCTGATATCACAAACAGAGTTTGTGTTATAAGCTGTTTTAAAGAGGACTTGTTTTTTCTTTCCTGGAGCGCCAAAAAGTGACTTTCAAATCCTACAGAGTCACATGCAGGTAAGACATGATTTCTATATATTATCAGAAAGAGCAGATTCAGAGTTTCCAAAACCCTTACCATTGCCAAATAACTCAGAAAATTGAAGAGATGAGCTCCATTTAGAAATATATATTTTTCCCCACACATGAGCACGCGGCAACAGATAGCCTACAGTCACACAAACGAATGAAAATTATATTTTGTTCTTTGAAATAACATTTTGTTTCCTATTCTGTTACCCAAAACCTTCAGAAACACAACCAAAGGATTATTTTCCCGCTAGCATTAATGAAATGTATTTATTAGACTGTTAGAATCTTTTGAGTCAAAATGACTGCTCATTGGCTCAAAGAGGGGTCCGCCCTCGAGGCCCGCATTTTCTAGTGTTAAAGGATCTCAGGGTCCGAGATGATAACCCTCCCGAACTTAAACATCCTTATCAGTGATGCAGCCTAGGGCCAATACAGGCCCCCGTCCAGGCTGCATCCCAAATGACACCCTATTCCATCAGGGTTCATGTACTGGAACAAGGACTGGACTGGGAGGAAAAAAATAAAATAGTGGTTCTGTGTGTCGTTTGGGGCCTTGGTTCCGCCCACCATTCAGTTGTTTGTTTATTCCTATATTCTCCTGCTCTCTCTTGGTTTCAGTCTTTCTCTATGGAAGTAGAAACACTGTCTTGATGGATGGAGGGAGAGAGGGAGGCAGTCGGTGCATTAAGGAGTTTGTCTTTGTTAGCTGGAGATTGGTATAACCAACCGTACATGGGTCTAACAGCTAATTATCACTGACTAATACTTTCACCCCCACAACAAAACTATTTACTAAAACAAACTGCATTATAATTCATTCACTTCTCCTCGTGGATCTTAACCAAATAAGTGCCATGGTAACACTGGCATGTTTTGGACTCCTATAAGACCCTTTTAAGCATTGTGTGTTTTAGATACAGGCGTCTTGGTTGAACCAGTTGCTTAATCTATTTGCTTAATCTATTTATTTTATTTATAACCATTAGTCTGTGGGATGGATAACCATTAGTCTGTGGGATGGATAACCATTAGTCTGTGGGATGGATAACCATTAGTCTGTGGGATGGATAACCATTAGTCTGTGGGATGGATAACCATACGTCTGTGGGATTAATGGGGGATGACTAGAGCGGTGTTTGTGTGATAAGGGCGGATCCCAAAGAATTATAACTGCGGGCCGGGTCTTTTTACAAAAGTGTCTGTAGGCAAGGGGTTCTTCTACATAGAAGACCATAGTAAATCCCAGGTCATAGTGTCTATAATACTGTAAGGAGTTCTTCTACATAGAAGATCATAGTAAATCCCAGGTCATAGTGTCTATAATACTGCAAGGGGTTCTTCTACATAGAAGATCATAGTAAATCCCAGGTCATAGTGTCTATAATACTGTAAGGGGTTCTTCTACATGGAAGATCATAGTGAATCCCAGGTCATAGTGTCTATAATACTGCAAGGGGTTCTTCTACATAGAAGATTATAGTAAATCCCAGGACATAGTGTCTATAATACTGTTATAAGCTCACATAGTTGCTGTCACAAACTCTTAACTCCACACAGTTGTCACTGACTAGTTGAATATTAATTTCCCACTGAGCAAACAATTTCTGTACTTTCTGTTCTACTTGCAGCCCCGGTTGTCCTGAAAGGAAAATGGTCAAACACTTCATTGTGATGCTAAATATAAGGTCTGGACATGCAGATCAATGAAAGTCAGATCAATGAAAATCATTTTTGCTCGGGACTGCCAGGATTAAAAGTATTGCATCGGTTAAGAGCGTAGTGTTCACCAAATGTCTTATACCGATGTAATGCTTTTAAATCATGAGAGAGAGTAAACGGGGGCACACGCTGCCACACTTCAGGGAGAGAACTGGAATTGGTCTGTTGGTGACCAGACTGTTGGTCAGCTGCTATGGTCTTGGTAGCTAGTGCTGGATGGTCCCTGTCTCTGTGCTGAGCCAGTCAGACAGTGGCTGTGTCTGCTACTGTGACTGTGTGGATGCCACTAACTGTGACTGTGTGTGGATGCCACTAACTGTGACTGTGTGTGGATGCCACTAACTGTGACTGTGTGTGGATGCCACTAACTGTGACGTGTGTGTGGATGCCACTGACTGTGACTGTGTGTGGATGCCACTAACTGTGACTGTGTGTGGATGCCACTAACTGTGACTGTGTGTGGATGCCACTAACTGTGACTGTGTGTGGATGCCACTAACTGTGACTGTGTGGATGCCACTAACTGTGACTGTGTGTGGATGCCACTAACTGTGACTGTGTGGATGCCACTAACTGTGACTGTGTGGATGCCACTAACTGTGACTGTGTGTGGATGCCACTAACTGTGACTGTGTGTGGATGCCACTAACTGTGACTGTGTGTGGATGCCACTAACTGTGACTGTGTGTGGATGCCACTAACTGTGACTGTGTGGATGCCACTAACTGTGACTGTGTGGATGCCACTAACTGTGACTGTGTGGATGCCACTAACTGTGACTGTGTGGATGCCACTAACTGTGACTGTGTGTGGATGCCACTAACTGTGACTGTGTGTGGATGCCACTAACCGTGACTGTGTGTGGATGCCACTAACTGTGACTGTGTGTGGATGCCACTAACTGTGACTGTGTGTGGATGCCACTAACTGTGACTGTGTGTGGATGCCACTAACTGTGACTGTGTGTGGATGCCACTAACTGTGACTGTGTGTGGATGCCACTAACTGTGACTGTGTGTGGATGCCACTAACTGTGACTGTGTGTGGATGCCACTAACTGTGACTGTGTGTGGATGCCACTAACTGTGACTGTGTGGAAAGTGTAGTTGCATTATTTAGAGTGTTCTGTTCCAGATAAACATCAATAATGGAAACTATAATGGAATAATGGAATAAAGGTCCCAGCCTTACTCTCACGCTTGGTCACCCTGGGATACAGATGCAGGTTAGTGGCGTTGATATCTGGCAGTCTGGACCAGCTACATAGGCTTACTGTACATAGCCTTCAGATTACAGGCCTGCCTTAAGAGTAGAGCAAAACAACTGGCTAGGTACTGCTCTGTTTCAGCTGTTATGGGCAGCCTAGCTGTGTGGAGGAGAAGGTACTGCTCTGTTTCAGCTGTTATGGGCAGCCTAGCTGTGTGGAGGAGAAGGTACTGCTCTGTTTCAGCTGTTATGGGCAGCCTAGCTGTGTGGAGCAGAAGGTACCGCTCTGTTTCAGCTGTTATGGGCAGCCTAGCTGTGTGGAGGAGAAGGTACTGCTCTGTTTCAGCTGTTATGGGCAGCCTAGCTGTATGGAGGAGAAGGTACTGCTCTGTTTCAGCTGTTATGGGCAGCCTAGCTGTGTGGAGGAGAAGGTACTGCTCTGTTTCAGCTGTTATGGGCAGCCTAGCTCTGTGGAGCAGAAGATACTGCTCTGTTTCAGCTGTTATGGGCAGCCTAGCTGTATGGAGGAGAAGGTACTGCTCTGTTTCAGCTGTTATGGGCAGCCTAGCTGTGTGGAGGAGAAGGTACTGCTCTGTTTCAGCTGTTATGGGCAGCCTAGCTGTGTGGAGCAGAAGATACTGCTCTGTTTCAGCTGTTATGGGCAGCCTAGCTGTGTGGAGGAGAAGGTACTGCTCTGTTTCAGCTGTTATGGGCAGCCTAGCTGTGTGGAGGAGAAGGTACTGCTCTGTTTCAGCTGTTATGGGCAGCCTAGCTGTGTGGAGCAGAAGGTACTGCTCTGTTTCAGCTGTTATGGGCAGCCTAGCTGTGTGGAGGAGAAGGTACTGCTCTGTTTCAGCTGTTATGGGCAGCCTAGCTGTGTGGAGCAGAAGGTACTGCTCTGTTTCAGCTGTTATGGGCAGCCTAGCTGTGTGGAGGAGAAGGTACTGCTCTGTTTCAGCTGTTTTTGGCAGCCTAGCTGTGTTGAGAAGGTACTGCTCTGTTTCAGCTGTTATGGGCAGCCTAGCTGTGTGGAGGAGAAGGTACTGCTCTGTTTCAGCTGTTTTTGGCAGCCTAGTTGTGTGGAGGAGAAGGTACTGCTCTGTTTCAGCTGTTATGGGCAGCCTAGCTGTGTGGAGCAGAAGGTACTGCTCTTTTTCAGCTGTTATGGGCAGCCTAGCTGTGTGGAGGAGAAGGTACTGCTCTGTTTCAGCTGTTATGGGCAGCCTAGTTGTGTGGAGGAGAAGGTACTGCTCTGTTTCAGCTGTTTTGGCAGCCTAGTTGTGTGGAGGAGAAGGTACTGCTCTGTTTCAGCTGTTATGGGCAGCCTAGTTGTGTGGAGGAGAAGGTACTGCTCTGTTTCAGCTGTTTTGGCAGCCTAGTTGTGTGGAGGAGAAGGTACTGCTCTGTTTCAGCTGTTATGGGCAGCCTAGTTGTGTGGAGGAGAAGGTACTGCTCTGTTTCAGCTGTTTTGGCAGCCTAGTTGTGTGGAGGAGAAGGTACTGCTCTGTTTCAGCTGTTATGGGCAGCCTAGTTGTGTGGAGGAGAAGGTACTGCTCTGTTTCAGCTGTTTTGGCAGCCTAGTTGTGTGGAGGAGAAGGTACTGCTCTGTTTCAGCTGTTATGGGCAGCCTAGCTGTGTGGAGGAGAAGGTACTGCTCTGTTTCAGCTGTTATGGGCAGCCTAGCTCTGTGGAGCAGAAGATACTGCTCTGTTTCAGCTGTTATGGGCAGCCTAGCTGTATGGAGGAGAAGGTACTGCTCTGTTTCAGCTGTTATGGGCAGCCTAGCTGTGTGGAGGAGAAGGTACTGCTCTGTTTCAGCTGTTATGGGCAGCCTAGCTGTGTGGAGCAGAAGGTACTGCTCTGTTTCAGCTGTTATGGGCAGCCTAGCTGTGTGGAGGAGAAGGTACTGCTCTGTTTCAGCTGTTATGGGCAGCCTAGCTGTGTTGAGAAGGTACTGCTCTGTTTCAGCTGTTATGGGCAGCCTAGCTGTGTGGAGCAGAAGATACTGCTCTGTTTCAGCTGTTATGGGCAGCCTAGCTGTGTGGAGGAGAAGGTACTGCTCTGTTTCAGCTGTTATGGGCAGCCTAGCTGTGTTGAGAAGGTACTGCTCTGTTTCAGCTGTTATGGGCAGCCTAGCTGTGTGGAGGAGAAGGTACTGCTCTGTTTCAGCTGTTATGGGCAGCCTAGCTGTGTGGAGGAGAAGGTACTGCTCTGTTTCAGCTGTTATGGGCAGCCTAGCTGTGTGGAGGAGAAGGTACTGCTCTGTTTCAGCTGTTATGGGCAGCCTAGCTGTGTGGAGCAGAAGGTACTGCTCTGTTTCAGCTGTTATGGGCAGCCTAGCTGTGTGGAGGAGAAGGTACTGCTCTGTTTCAGCTGTTATGGGCAGCCTAGCTGTGTTGAGAAGGTACTGCTCTGTTTCAGCTGTTATGGGCAGCCTAGCTGTGTGGAGGAGAAGGTACTGCTCTGTTTCAGCTGTTTTTGGCAGCCTAGTTGTGTGGAGGAGAAGGTACTGCTCTGTTTCAGCTGTTATGGGCAGCCTAGCTGTGTGGAGGAGAAGATACTGCTCTTTTTCAGCTGTTATGGGCAGCCTAGCTGTGTTGAGAAGGTACTGCTCTGTTTCAGCTGTTATGGGCAGCCTAGCTGTGTGGAGCAGAAGGTACTGCTCTGTTTCAGCTGTTATGGGCAGCCTAGCTGTGTGGAGGAGAAGGTACTGCTCTGTTTCAGCTGTTATGGGCAGCCTAGTTGTGTGGAGGAGAAGGTACTGCTCTGTTTCAGCTGTTTTGGCAGCCTAGTTGTGTGGAGGAGAAGGTACTGCTCTGTTTCAGCTGTTATGGGCAGCCTAGTTGTGTGGAGGAGAAGGTACTGCTCTGTTTCAGCTGTTTTGGCAGCCTAGTTGTGTGGAGGAGAAGGTACTGCTCTGTTTCAGCTGTTATGGGCAGCCTAGTTGTGTGGAGGAGAAGGTACTGCTCTGTTTCAGCTGTTTTGGCAGCCTAGTTGTGTGGAGGAGAAGGTACTGCTCTGTTTCAGCTGTTATGGGCAGCCTAGTTGTGTGGAGGAGAAGGTACTGCTCTGTTTCAGCTGTTTTGGCAGCCTAGTTGTGTGGAGGAGAAGGTACTGCTCTGTTTCAGCTGTTATGGGCAGCCTAGTTGTGTGGAGGAGAAGGTACTGCTCTGTTTCAGCTGTTTTGGCAGCCTAGTTGTGTGGAGGAGAAGGTACTGCTCTGTTTCAGCTGTTATGGCAGCCTAGTTGTGTGGAGGAGAAGGTACTGCTCTGTTTCAGCTGTTATGGGCAGCCTAGTTGTGTGGAGGAGAAGGTACTGCTCTGTTTCAGCTGTTATGGGCAGCCTAGTTGTGTGGAGGAGAAGGTACTGCTCTGTTTCAGCTGTTATGGGCAGCCTAGTTGTGTGGAGGAGAAGGTACTGCTCTGTTTCAGCTGTTATGGGCAGCCTAGTTGTGTGGAGGAGAAGGTACTGCTCTGTTTCAGCTGTTATGGGCAGCCTAGCTGTGTGGAGGAGAAGGTACTGCTCTGTTTCAGCTGTTATGGGCAGCCTAGTTGTGTGGAGGAGAAGGTACTGCTCTGTTTCAGCTGTTATGGGCAGCCTAGCTGTGTGGAGGAGAAGGTACTGCTCTGTTTCAGCTGTTATGGGCAGCCTAGTTTTGTGGAGGAGAAGGTACTGCTCTGTTTCAGCTGTTATGGGCAGCCTAGCTGTGTGGAGGAGAAGATACTGCTCTTTTTCAGCTGTTATGGGCAGCCTAGCTGTGTTGAGAAGGTACTGCTCTGTTTCAGCTGTTATGGGCAGCCTAGCTGTGTGGAGCAGAAGGTACTGCTCTGTTTCAGCTGTTATGGGCAGCCTAGCTGTGTGGAGGAAAAAATACTGCTCTGTTTCAGCTGTTATGGCAGCCTAGTTGTGTGGAGGAGAAGGTACTGCTCTGTTTCAGCTGTTATGGGCAGCCTAGCTGTGTGGAGGAGAAGGTACTGCTCTGTTTCAGCTGTTATGGGCAGCCTAGCTCTGTGGAGCAGAAGATACTGCTCTGTTTCAGCTGTTATGGGCAGCCTAGCTGTATGGAGGAGAAGGTACTGCTCTGTTTCAGCTGTTATGGGCAGCCTAGCTGTGTGGAGGAGAAGGTACTGCTCTGTTTCAGCTGTTATGGGCAGCCTAGCTGTGTGGAGCAGAAGATACTGCTCTGTTTCAGCTGTTATGGGCAGCCTAGCTGTGTGGAGGAGAAGGTACTGCTCTGTTTCAGCTGTTATGGGCAGCCTAGCTGTGTGGAGGAGATACTGCTCTGTTTCAGCTGTTATGGGCAGCCTAGCTGTGTGGAGGAGAAGGTACTGCTCTGTTTCAGCTGTTATGGGCAGCCTAGCTGTGTGGAGGAGAAGGTACTGCTCTGTTTCAGCTGTTATGGGCAGCCTAGCTGTGTTGAGAAGGTACTGCTCTGTTTCAGCTGTTATGGGCAGCCTAGCTGTGTGGAGGAGAAGGTACTGCTCTGTTTCAGCTGTTATGGGCAGCCTAGCTGTGTGGAGGAGAAGGTACTGCTCTGTTTCAGCTGTTATGGGCAGCCTAGCTGTGTGGAGGAGAAGGTACTGCTCTGTTTCAGCTGTTATGGGCAGCCTAGCTGTGTGGAGGAGAAGGTACTGCTCTGTTTCAGCTGTTATGGGCAGCCTAGCTGTGTGGAGCAGAAGGTACTGCTCTGTTTCAGCTG
The DNA here is from genome assembly GCF_045679555.1 of Salvelinus alpinus. Classification (NCBI taxonomy): domain Eukaryota; kingdom Metazoa; phylum Chordata; class Actinopteri; order Salmoniformes; family Salmonidae; genus Salvelinus; species Salvelinus alpinus. Next base: position 107,264,567 of record NC_092086.1, read on the forward strand.
TTATGGGCAGCCTAGCTGTGTGGAGGAGAAGGTACTGCTCTGTTTCAGCTGTTATGGGCAGCCTAGCTGTGTGGAGCAGAAGGTACTGCTCTGTTTCAGCTGTTATGGGCAGCCTAGCTGTGTGGAGGAGAAGGTACTGCTCTGTTTCAGCTGTTATGGGCAGCCTAGCTGTGTTGAGAAGGTACTGCTCTGTTTCAGCTGTTATGGGCAGCCTAGCTGTGTGGAGGAGAAGGTACTGCTCTGTTTCAGCTGTTTTTGGCAGCCTAGTTGTGTGGAGGAGAAGGTACTGCTCTGTTTCAGCTGTTATGGGCAGCCTAGCTCTGTGGAGGAGAAGATACTGCTCTTTTTCAGCTGTTATGGGCAGCCTAGCTGTGTTGAGAAGGTACTGCTCTGTTTCAGCTGTTATGGGCAGCCTAGCTGTGTGGAGGAGAAGGTACTGCTCTGTTTCAGCTGTTATGGGCAGCCTAGTTGTGTGGAGGAGAAGGTACTGCTCTGTTTCAGCTGTTTTGGCAGCCTAGTTGTGTGGAGGAGAAGGTACTGCTCTGTTTCAGCTGTTATGGGCAGCCTAGTTGTGTGGAGGAGAAGGTACTGCTCTGTTTCAGCTGTTTTGGCAGCCTAGTTGTGTGGAGGAGAAGGTACTGCTCTGTTTCAGCTGTTATGGGCAGCCTAGTTGTGTGGAGGAGAAGGTACTGCTCTGTTTCAGCTGTTTTGGCAGCCTAGTTGTGTGGAGGAGAAGGTACTGCTCTGTTTCAGCTGTTATGGGCAGCCTAGTTGTGTGGAGGAGAAGGTACTGCTCTGTTTCAGCTGTTTTGGCAGCCTAGTTGTGTGGAGGAGAAGGTACTGCTCTGTTTCAGCTGTTATGGGCAGCCTAGTTGTGTGGAGGAGAAGGTACTGCTCTGTTTCAGCTGTTTTGGCAGCCTAGTTGTGTGGAGGAGAAGGTACTGCTCTGTTTCAGCTGTTATGGCAGCCTAGTTGTGTGGAGGAGAAGGTACTGCTCTGTTTCAGCTGTTATGGGCAGCCTAGTTGTGTGGAGGAGAAGGTACTGCTCTGTTTCAGCTGTTATGGGCAGCCTAGTTGTGTGGAGGAGAAGGTACTGCTCTGTTTCAGCTGTTATGGGCAGCCTAGTTGTGTGGAGGAGAAGGTACTGCTCTGTTTCAGCTGTTATGGGCAGCCTAGTTGTGTGGAGGAGAAGGTACTGCTCTGTTTCAGCTGTTATGGGCAGCCTAGCTGTGTGGAGGAGAAGGTACTGCTCTGTTTCAGCTGTTATGGGCAGCCTAGTTGTGTGGAAGAGAAGGTACTGCTCTGTTTCAGCTGTTATGGGCAGCCTAGCTGTGTGGAGGAGAAGGTACTGCTCTGTTTCAGCTGTTATGGGCAGCCTAGTTGTGTGGAGGAGAAGGTACTGCTCTGTTTCAGCTGTTATGGGCAGCCTAGCTGTGTGGAGGAGAAGATACTGCTCTTTTTCAGCTGTTATGGGCAGCCTAGCTGTGTTGAGAAGGTACTGCTCTGTTTCAGCTGTTATGGGCAGCCTAGCTGTGTGGAGCAGAAGGTACTGCTCTGTTTCAGCTGTTATGGGCAGCCTAGCTGTGTGGAGGAAAAAATACTGCTCTGTTTCAGCTGTTTTTGGCAGCCTAGCTGTGTGGAGGAGAAGGTACTGCTCTGTTTCAGCTGTTATGGGCAGCCTATTTGTGTGGAGGAGAAGGTACTGCTCTGTTTCAGCTGTTTTGGCAGCCTAGTTGTGTGGAGGAGAAGGTACTGCTCTGTTTCAGCTGTTATGGGCAGCCTAGTTGTGTGGAGGAGAAGGTACTGCTCTGTTTCAGCTGTTTTGGCAGCCTAGTTGTGTGGAGGAGAAGGTACTGCTCTGTTTCAGCTGTTATGGGCAGCCTAGTTGTGTGGAGGAGAAGGTACTGCTCTGTTTCAGCTGTTTTGGCAGCCTAGTTGTGTGGAGGAGAAGGTACTGCTCTGTTTCAGCTGTTATGGGCAGCCTAGTTGTGTGGAGGAGAAGGTACTGCTCTGTTTCAGCTGTTATGGGCAGCCTAGCTGTGTGGAGGAGAAGGTACTGCTCTGTTTCAGCTGTTATGGGCAGCCTAGCTGTGTGGAGGAGAAGGTACTGCTCTGTTTCAGCTGTTATGGGCAGCCTAGTTGTGTGGAGGAGAAGGTACTGCTCTGTTTCAGCTGTTATGGGCAGCCTAGTTGTGTGGAGGAGAAGGTACTGCTCTGTTTCAGCTGTTATGGGCAGCCTAGTTGTGTGGAGGAGAAGGTACTGCTCTGTTTCAGCTGTTATGGGCAGCCTAGTTGTGTGGAGGAGAAGGTACTGCTCTGTTTCAGCTGTTATGGGCAGCCTAGTTGTGTGGAGGAGAAGGTACTGCTCTGTTTCAGCTGTTATGGGCAGCCTAGTTGTGTGGAGGAGAAGGTACTGCTCTGTTTCAGCTGTTATGGGCAGCATAGCTGTGTGGAGGAGAAGGTACTGCTCTGTTTCAGCTGTTATGGGCAGCCTAGCTCTGTGGAGCAGAAGATACTGCTCTGTTTCAGCTGTTATGGGCAGCCTAGCTGTATGGAGGAGAAGGTACTGCTCTGTTTCAGCTGTTATGGGCAGCCTAGCTGTGTGGAGGAGAAGGTACTGCTCTGTTTCAGCTGTTATGGGCAGCCTAGCTGTGTGGAGCAGAAGATACTGCTCTGTTTCAGCTGTTATGGGCAGCCTAGCTGTGTGGAGGAGATACTGCTCTGTTTCAGCTGTTATGGGCAGCCTAGCTGTGTGGAGGAGAAGGTACTGCTCTGTTTCAGCTGTTATGGGCAGCCTAGCTGTGTGGAGGAGAAGGTACTGCTCTGTTTCAGCTGTTATGGGCAGCCTAGCTGTGTTGAGAAGGTACTGCTCTGTTTCAGCTGTTATGGGCAGCCTAGCTGTGTGGAGGAGAAGGTACTGCTCTGTTTCAGCTGTTTTGGCAGCCTAGTTGTGTGGAGGAGAAGGTACTGCTCTGTTTCAGCTGTTATGGGCAGCCTAGTTGTGTGGAGGAGAAGGTACTGCTCTGTTTCAGCTGTTTTGGCAGCCTAGTTGTGTGGAGGAGAAGGTACTGCTCTGTTTCAGCTGTTATGGGCAGCCTAGCTGTGTGGAGGAGAAGGTACTGCTCTGTTTCAGCTGTTATGGGCAGCCTAGCTCTGTGGAGCAGAAGATACTGCTCTGTTTCAGCTGTTATGGGCAGCCTAGCTGTATGGAGGAGAAGGTACTGCTCTGTTTCAGCTGTTATGGGCAGCCTAGCTGTGTGGAGGAGAAGGTACTGCTCTGTTTCAGCTGTTATGGGCAGCCTAGCTGTGTGGAGCAGAAGGTACTGCTCTGTTTCAGCTGTTATGGGCAGCCTAGCTGTGTGGAGGAGAAGGTACTGCTCTGTTTCAGCTGTTATGGGCAGCCTAGCTGTGTTGAGAAGGTACTGCTCTGTTTCAGCTGTTATGGGCAGCCTAGCTGTGTGGAGCAGAAGATACTGCTCTGTTTCAGCTGTTATGGGCAGCCTAGCTGTGTGGAGGAGAAGGTACTGCTCTGTTTCAGCTGTTATGGGCAGCCTAGCTGTGTTGAGAAGGTACTGCTCTGTTTCAGCTGTTATGGGCAGCCTAGCTGTGTGGAGGAGAAGGTACTGCTCTGTTTCAGCTGTTATGGGCAGCCTAGCTGTGTGGAGGAGAAGGTACTGCTCTGTTTCAGCTGTTATGGGCAGCCTAGCTGTGTGGAGGAGAAGGTACTGCTCTGTTTCAGCTGTTATGGGCAGCCTAGCTGTGTGGAGCAGAAGGTACTGCTCTGTTTCAGCTGTTATGGGCAGCCTAGCTGTGTGGAGGAGAAGGTACTGCTCTGTTTCAGCTGTTATGGGCAGCCTAGCTGTGTTGAGAAGGTACTGCTCTGTTTCAGCTGTTATGGGCAGCCTAGCTGTGTGGAGGAGAAGGTACTGCTCTGTTTCAGCTGTTTTTGGCAGCCTAGTTGTGTGGAGGAGAAGGTACTGCTCTGTTTCAGCTGTTATGGGCAGCCTAGCTGTGTGGAGGAGAAGATACTGCTCTTTTTCAGCTGTTATGGGCAGCCTAGCTGTGTTGAGAAGGTACTGCTCTGTTTCAGCTGTTATGGGCAGCCTAGCTGTGTGGAGCAGAAGGTACTGCTCTGTTTCAGCTGTTATGGGCAGCCTAGCTGTGTGGAGGAGAAGGTACTGCTCTGTTTCAGCTGTTATGGGCAGCCTAGTTGTGTGGAGGAGAAGGTACTGCTCTGTTTCAGCTGTTTTGGCAGCCTAGTTGTGTGGAGGAGAAGGTACTGCTCTGTTTCAGCTGTTATGGGCAGCCTAGTTGTGTGGAGGAGAAGGTACTGCTCTGTTTCAGCTGTTTTGGCAGCCTAGTTGTGTGGAGGAGAAGGTACTGCTCTGTTTCAGCTGTTATGGGCAGCCTAGTTGTGTGGAGGAGAAGGTACTGCTCTGTTTCAGCTGTTTTGGCAGCCTAGTTGTGTGGAGGAGAAGGTACTGCTCTGTTTCAGCTGTTATGGGCAGCCTAGTTGTGTGGAGGAGAAGGTACTGCTCTGTTTCAGCTGTTTTGGCAGCCTAGTTGTGTGGAGGAGAAGGTACTGCTCTGTTTCAGCTGTTATGGGCAGCCTAGTTGTGTGGAGGAGAAGGTACTGCTCTGTTTCAGCTGTTTTGGCAGCCTAGTTGTGTGGAGGAGAAGGTACTGCTCTGTTTCAGCTGTTATGGCAGCCTAGTTGTGTGGAGGAGAAGGTACTGCTCTGTTTCAGCTGTTATGGGCAGCCTAGTTGTGTGGAGGAGAAGGTACTGCTCTGTTTCAGCTGTTATGGGCAGCCTAGTTGTGTGGAGGAGAAGGTACTGCTCTGTTTCAGCTGTTATGGGCAGCCTAGTTGTGTGGAGGAGAAGGTACTGCTCTGTTTCAGCTGTTATGGGCAGCCTAGTTGTGTGGAGGAGAAGGTACTGCTCTGTTTCAGCTGTTATGGGCAGCCTAGCTGTGTGGAGGAGAAGGTACTGCTCTGTTTCAGCTGTTATGGGCAGCCTAGTTGTGTGGAGGAGAAGGTACTGCTCTGTTTCAGCTGTTATGGGCAGCCTAGCTGTGTGGAGGAGAAGGTACTGCTCTGTTTCAGCTGTTATGGGCAGCCTAGTTTTGTGGAGGAGAAGGTACTGCTCTGTTTCAGCTGTTATGGGCAGCCTAGCTGTGTTGAGAAGGTACTGCTCTTTTTCAGCTGTTATGGGCAGCCTAGCTGTGTTGAGAAGGTACTGCTCTGTTTCAGCTGTTATGGGCAGCCTAGCTGTGTGGAGCAGAAGGTACTGCTCTGTTTCAGCTGTTATGGGCAGCCTAGCTGTGTGGAGGAAAAAATACTGCTCTGTTTCAGCTGTTATGGCAGCCTAGTTGTGTGGAGGAGAAGGTACTGCTCTGTTTCAGCTGTTATGGGCAGCCTAGCTGTGTGGAGGAGAAGGTACTGCTCTGTTTCAGCTGTTATGGGCAGCCTAGCTCTGTGGAGCAGAAGATACTGCTCTGTTTCAGCTGTTATGGGCAGCCTAGCTGTATGGAGGAGAAGGTACTGCTCTGTTTCAGCTGTTATGGGCAGCCTAGCTGTGTGGAGGAGAAGGTACTGCTCTGTTTCAGCTGTTATGGGCAGCCTAGCTGTGTGGAGCAGAAGATACTGCTCTGTTTCAGCTGTTATGGGCAGCCTAGCTGTGTGGAGGAGAAGGTACTGCTCTGTTTCAGCTGTTATGGGCAGCCTAGCTGTGTATAGGAGATACTGCTCTGTTTCAGCTGTTATGGGCAGCCTAGCTGTGTGGAGGAGAAGGTACTGCTCTGTTTCAGCTGTTATGGGCAGCCTAGCTGTGTGGAGGAGAAGGTACTGCTCTGTTTCAGCTGTTATGGGCAGCCTAGCTGTGTTGAGAAGGTACTGCTCTGTTTCAGCTGTTATGGGCAGCCTAGCTGTGTGGAGGAGAAGGTACTGCTCTGTTTCAGCTGTTATGGGCAGCCTAGCTGTGTGGAGGAGAAGGTACTGCTCTGTTTCAGCTGTTATGGGCAGCCTAGCTGTGTGGAGGAGAAGGTACTGCTCTGTTTCAGCTGTTATGGGCAGCCTAGCTGTGTGGAGGAGAAGGTACTGCTCTGTTTCAGCTGTTATGGGCAGCCTAGCTGTGTGGAGCAGAAGGTACTGCTCTGTTTCAGCTGTTATGGGCAGCCTAGCTGTGTGGAGGAGAAGGTACTGCTCTGTTTCAGCTGTTATGGGCAGCCTAGCTGTGTGGAGCAGAAGGTACTGCTCTGTTTCAGCTGTTATGGGCAGCCTAGCTGTGTGGAGGAGAAGGTACTGCTCTGTTTCAGCTGTTATGGGCAGCCTAGCTGTGTTGAGAAGGTACTGCTCTGTTTCAGCTGTTATGGGCAGCCTAGCTGTGTGGAGGAGAAGGTACTGCTCTGTTTCAGCTGTTTTTGGCAGCCTAGTTGTGTGGAGGAGAAGGTACTGCTCTGTTTCAGCTGTTATGGGCAGCCTAGCTCTGTGGAGGAGAAGATACTGCTCTTTTTCAGCTGTTATGGGCAGCCTAGCTGTGTTGAGAAGGTACTGCTCTGTTTCAGCTGTTATGAGCAGCCTAGCTGTGTGGAGCAGAAGGTACTGCTCTGTTTCAGCTGTTATGGGCAGCCTAGCTGTGTGGAGGAGAAGGTACTGCTCTGTTTCAGCTGTTATGGGCAGCCTAGTTGTGTGGAGGAGAAGGTACTGCTCTGTTTCAGCTGTTTTGGCAGCCTAGTTGTGTGGAGGAGAAGGTACTGCTCTGTTTCAGCTGTTATGGGCAGCCTAGTTGTGTGGAGGAGAAGGTACTGCTCTGTTTCAGCTGTTTTGGCAGCCTAGTTGTGTGGAGGAGAAGGTACTGCTCTGTTTCAGCTGTTATGGGCAGCCTAGTTGTGTGGAGGAGAAGGTACTGCTCTGTTTCAGCTGTTTTGGCAGCCTAGTTGTGTGGAGGAGAAGGTACTGCTCTGTTTCAGCTGTTATGGGCAGCCTAGTTGTGTGGAGGAGAAGGTACTGCTCTGTTTCAGCTGTTTTGGCAGCCTAGTTGTGTGGAGGAGAAGGTACTGCTCTGTTTCAGCTGTTATGGGCAGCCTAGTTGTGTGGAGGAGAAGGTACTGCTCTGTTTCAGCTGTTTTGGCAGCCTAGTTGTGTGGAGGAGAAGGTACCGCTCTGTTTCAGCTGTTATGGCAGCCTAGTTGTGTGGAGGAGAAGGTACTGCTCTGTTTCAGCTGTTATGGGCAGCCTAGTTGTGTGGAGGAGAAGGTACTGCTCTGTTTCAGCTGTTATGGGCAGCCTAGTTGTGTGGAGGAGAAGGTACTGCTCTGTTTCAGCTGTTATGGGCAGCCTAGTTGTGTGGAGGAGAAGGTACTGCTCTGTTTCAGCTGTTATGGGCAGCCTAGTTGTGTGGAGGAGAAGGTACTGCTCTGTTTCAGCTGTTATGGGCAGCCTAGCTGTGTGGAGGAGAAGGTACTGCTCTGTTTCAGCTGTTATGGGCAGCCTAGTTGTGTGGAGGAGAAGGTACTGCTCTGTTTCAGCTGTTATGGGCAGCCTAGCTGTGTGGAGGAGAAGGTACTGCTCTGTTTCAGCTGTTATGGGCAGCCTAGTTGTGTGGAGGAGAAGGTACTGCTCTGTTTCAGCTGTTATGGGCAGCCTAGCTGTGTGGAGGAGAAGATACTGCTCTTTTTCAGCTGTTATGGGCAGCCTAGCTGTGTTGAGAAGGTACTGCTCTGTTTCAGCTGTTATGGGCAGCCTAGCTGTGTGGAGCAGAAGGTACTGCTCTGTTTCAGCTGTTATGGGCAGCCTAGCTGTGTGGAGGAAAAAATACTGCTCTGTTTCAGCTGTTTTTGGCAGCCTAGCTGTGTGGAGGAGAAGGTACTGCTCTGTTTCAGCTGTTATGGGCAGCCTATTTGTGTGGAGGAGAAGGTACTGCTCTGTTTCAGCTGTTTTGGCAGCCTAGTTGTGTGGAGGAGAAGGTACTGCTCTGTTTCAGCTGTTATGGGCAGCCTAGTTGTGTGGAGGAGAAGGTACTGCTCTGTTTCAGCTGTTTTGGCAGCCTAGTTGTGTGGAGGAGAAGGTACTGCTCTGTTTCAGCTGTTATGGGCAGCCTAGTTGTGTGGAGGAGAAGGTACTGCTCTGTTTCAGCTGTTTTGGCAGCCTAGTTGTGTGGAGGAGAAGGTACTGCTCTGTTTCAGCTGTTATGGGCAGCCTAGTTGTGTGGAGGAGAAGGTACTGCTCTGTTTCAGCTGTTATGGGCAGCCTAGCTGTGTGGAGGAGAAGGTACTGCTCTGTTTCAGCTGTTATGGGCAGCCTAGCTGTGTGGAGGAGAAGGTACTGCTCTGTTTCAGCTGTTATGGGCAGCCTAGTTGTGTGGAGGAGAAGGTACTGCTCTGTTTCAGCTGTTATGGGCAGCCTAGTTGTGTGGAGGAGAAGGTACTGCTCTGTTTCAGCTGTTATGGGCAGCCTAGTTGTGTGGAGGAGAAGGTACTGCTCTGTTTCAGCTGTTATGGGCAGCCTAGTTGTGTGGAGGAGAAGGTACTGCTCTGTTTCAGCTGTTATGGGCAGCCTAGTTGTGTGGAGGAGAAGGTACTGCTCTGTTTCAGCTGTTATGGGCAGCCTAGTTGTGTGGAGGAGAAGGTACTGCTCTGTTTCAGCTGTTATGGGCAGCCTAGTTGTGTGGAGGAGAAGGTACTGCTCTGTTTCAGCTGTTATGGGCAGCCTAGCTGTGTGGAGGAGAAGGTACTGCTCTGTTTCAGCTGTTATGGGCAGCCTAGTTGTGTGGAGGAGAAGGTACTGCTCTGTTTCAGCTGTTATGGGCAGCCTAGTTGTGTGGAGGAGAAGGTACTGCTCTGTTTCAGCTGTTATGGGCAGCCTAGTTGTGTGGAGGAGAAGGTACTGCTCTGTTTCAGCTGTTATGGGCAGCCTAGTTGTGTGGAGGAGAAGGTACTGCTCTGTTTCAGCTGTTATGGGCAGCCTAGTTGTGTGGAGGAGAAGGTACTGCTCTGTTTCAGCTGTTATGGGAAGCCTAGTTGTGTGGAGGAGAAGGTACTGCTCTGTTTCAGCTGTTATGGGCAGCCTAGCTGTGTGGAGGAGAAGGTACTGCTCTGTTTCAGCTGTTATGGGCAGCCTAGTTGTGTGGAGGAGAAGGTACTGCTCTGTTTCAGCTGTTATGGCAGCCTAGTTGTGTGGAGGAGAAGGTACTGCTCTGTTTCAGCTGTTATGGGCAGCCTAGTTGTGTGGAGGAGAAGGTACTGCTCTGTTTCAGCTGTTATGGGCAGCCTAGTTGTGTGGAGGAGAAGGTACTGCTCTGTTTCAGCTGTTATGGGCAGCCTAGTTGTGTGGAGGAGAAGGTACTGCTCTGTTTCAGCTGTTATGGGCAGCCTAGTTGTGTGGAGGAGAAGGTACTGCTCTGTTTCAGCTGTTATGGGCAGCCTAGTTGTGTGGAGGAGAAGGTACTGCTCTGTTTCAGCTGTTATGGGCAGCCTAGCTGTGTGGAGGAGAAGGTACTGCTCTGTTTCAGCTGTTATGGGCAGCCTAGTTGTGTGGAGGAGAAGGTACTGCTCTGTTTCAGCTGTTATGGGCAGCCTAGCTGTGTGGAGGAGAAGATACTGCTCTTTTTCAGCTGTTATGGGCAGCCTAGCTGTGTTGAGAAGGTACTGCTCTGTTTCAGCTGTTATGGGCAGCCTAGCTGTGTGGAGCAGAAGGTACTGCTCTGTTTCAGCTGTTATGGGCAGCCTAGCTGTGTGGAGGAAAAAATACTGCTCTGTTTCAGCTGTTTTTGGCAGCCTAGCTGTGTGGAGGAGAAGGTACTGCTCTGTTTCAGCTGTTATGGGCAGCCTATTTGTGTGGAGGAGAAGGTACTGCTCTGTTTCAGCTGTTTTGGCAGCCTAGTTGTGTGGAGGAGAAGGTACTGCTCTGTTTCAGCTGTTATGGGCAGCCTAGTTGTGTGGAGGAGAAGGTACTGCTCTGTTTCAGCTGTTTTGGCAGCCTAGTTGTGTGGAGGAGAAGGTACTGCTCTGTTTCAGCTGTTATGGGCAGCCTAGTTGTGTGGAGGAGAAGGTACTGCTCTGTTTCAGCTGTTTTGGCAGCCTAGTTGTGTGGAGGAGAAGGTACTGCTCTGTTTCAGCTGTTATGGGCAGCCTAGTTGTGTGGAGGAGAAGGTACTGCTCTGTTTCAGCTGTTTTGGCAGCCTAGTTGTGTGGAGGAGAAGGTACTGCTCTGTTTCAGCTGTTATGGGCAGCCTAGTTGTGTGGAGGAGAAGGTACTGCTCTGTTTCAGCTGTTATGGGCAGCCTAGTTGTGTGGAGGAGAAGGTACTGCTCTGTTTCAGCTGTTATGGGCAGCCTAGTTGTGTGGAGGAGAAGGTACTGCTCTGTTTCAGCTGTTATGGGCAGCCTAGTTGTGTGGAGGAGAAGGTACTGCTCTGTTTCAGCTGTTATGGGCAGCCTAGTTGTGTGGAGGAGAAGGTACTGCTCTGTTTCAGCTGTTATGGGCAGCCTAGTTGTGTGGAGGAGAAGGTACTGCTCTGTTTCAGCTGTTATGGGCAGCCTAGTTGTGTGGAGGAGAAGGTACTGCTCTGTTTCAGCTGTTATGGGCAGCCTAGTTGTGTGGAGGAGAAGGTACTGCTCTGTTTCAGCTGTTATGGGCAGCCTAGCTGTGTGGAGGAGAAGGTACTGCTCTGTTTCAGCTGTTATGGGCAGCCTAGCTGTGTGGAGGAGAAGGTACTGCTCTGTTTCAGCTGTTATGGGCAGCCTAGTTGTGTGGAGGAGAAGGTACTGCTCTGTTTCAGCTGTTATGGGCAGCCTAGTTGTGTGGAGGAGAAGGTACTGCTCTGTTTCAGCTGTTATGGGCAGCCTAGTTGTGTGGAGGAGAAGGTACTGCTCTGTTTCAGCTGTTATGGGCAGCCTAGTTGTGTGGAGGAGAAGGTACTGCTCTGTTTCAGCTGTTATGGGCAGCCTAGTTGTGTGGAGGAGAAGGTACTGCTCTGTTTCAGCTGTTATGGGCAGCCTAGCTGTGTGGAGGAGAAGGTACTGCTCTGTTTCAGCTGTTATGGGCAGCCTAGTTGTGTGGAGGAGAAGGTACTGCTCTGTTTCAGCTGTTATGGCAGCCTAGTTGTGTGGAGGAGAAGGTACTGCTCTGTTTCAGCTGTTATGGGCAGCCTAGCTGTGTGGAGGAGAAGGTACTGCTCTGTTTCAGCTGTTATGGGCAGCCTAGTTGTGTGGAGGAGAAGGTACTGCTCTGTTTCAGCTGTTATGGCAGCCTAGTTGTGTGGAGGAGAAGGTACTGCTCTGTTTCAGCTGTTATGGGCAGCCTAGCTGTGTGGAGGAGAAGGTACTGCTCTGTTTCAGCTGTTATGGGCAGCCTAGCTGTGTGGAGGAGAAGATACTGCTCTATTTCAGCTGTTATGGGCAGCCTAGCTGTGTTGAGAAGGTACTGCTCTGTTTCAGCTGTTATGGGCAGCCTAGCTGTGTGGAGCAGAAGGTACTGCTCTGTTTCAGCTGTTATGGGCAGCCTAGTTGTGTGGAGGAGAAGGTACTGCTCTGTTTCAGCTGTTTTGGCAGCCTAGTTGTGTGGAGGAGAAGGTACTGCTCTGTTTCAGCTGTTATGGCAGCCTAGTTGTGTGGAGGAGAAGGTACTGCTCTGTTTCAGCTGTTATGGGCAGCCTAGTTGTGTGGAGGAGAAGGTACTGCTCTGTTTCAGCTGTTATGGGCAGCCTAGTTGTGTGGAGGAGAAGGTACTGCTCTGTTTCAGCTGTTATGGGCAGCCTAGTTGTGTGGAGGAGAAGGTACTGCTCTGTTTCAGCTGTTATGGGCAGCCTAGTTGTGTGGAGGAGAAGGTACTGCTCTGTTTCAGCTGTTATGGGCAGCCTAGCTGTGTGGAGGAGAAGGTACTGCTCTGTTTCAGCTGTTATGGGCAGCCTAGTTGTGTGGAGGAGAAGGTACTGCTCTGTTTCAGCTGTTATGGGCAGCCTAGCTGTGTGGAGGAGAAGGTACTGCTCTGTTTCAGCTGTTATGGGCAGCCTAGCTGTGTGGAGGAGAAGGTACTGCTCTGTTTCAGCTGTTATGGGCAACCTAGTTGTGTGGAGGAGAAGGTACTGCTCTGTTTCAGCTGTTATGGGCAGCCTAGTTGTGTGGAGGAGAAGGTACTGCTCTGTTTCAGCTGTTATGGGCAGCCTAGTTGTGTGGAGGAGAAGGTACTGCTCTGTTTTAGCTGTTTTGGCAGCCTAGTTGTGTGGAGGAGAAGGTACTGCTCTGTTTCAGCTGTTATGGCAGCCTAGTTGTGTGGAGGAGAAGGTACTGCTCTGTTTCAGCTGTTATGGGCAGCCTAGTTGTGTGGAGGAGAAGGTACTGCTCTGTTTCAGCTGTTATGGGCAGCCTAGTTGTGTGGAGGAGAAGGTACTGCTCTGTTTCAGCTGTTATGGGCAGCCTAGTTGTGTGGAGGAGAAGGTACTGCTCTGTTTCAGCTGTTATGGGCAGCCTAGTTGTGTGGAGGAGAAGGTACTGCTCTGTTTCAGCTGTTATGGGCAGCCTAGCTGTGTGGAGGAGAAGGTACTGCTCTGTTTCAGCTGTTATGGGCAGCCTAGTTGTGTGGAGGAGAAGGTACTGCTCTGTTTCAGCTGTTATGGGCAGCCTAGCTGTGTGGAGGAGAAGGTACTGCTCTGTTTCAGCTGTTATGGGCAGCCTAGCTGTGTGGAGGAGAATGTACTGCTCTGTTTCAGCTGTTATGGGCAGCCTAGTTGTGTGGAGGAGAAGGTACTGCTCTGTTTCAGCTGTTATGGGCAGCCTAGTTGTGTGGAGGAGAAGGTACTGCTCTGTTTCAGCTGTTATGGGCAGCCTAGTTGTGTGGAGGAGAAGGTACTGCTCTGTTTCAGCTGTTATGGGCAGCCTAGTTGTGTGGAGGAGAAGGTACTGCTCTGTTTCAGCTGTTATGGGCAGCCTAGTTGTGTGGAGGAGAAGGTACTGCTCTGTTTCAGCTGTTATGGGCAGCCTAGCTATGTGGAGGAGAAGGTACTGCTCTGTTTCAGCTGTTATGGGCAGCCTAGTTGTGTGGAGGAGAAGGTACTGCTCTGTTTCAGCTGTTATGGCAGCCTAGTTGTGTGGAGGAGAAGGTACTGCTCTGTTTCAGCTGTTATGGGCAGCCTAGCTGTGTGGAGGAGAAGGTACTGCTCTGTTTCAGCTGTTATGGGCAGCCTAGTTGTGTGGAGGAGAAGGTACTGCTCTGTTTCAGCTGTTATGGCAGCCTAGTTGTGTGGAGGAGAAGGTACTGCTCTGTTTCAGCTGTTATGGGCAGCCTAGTTGTGTGGAGGAGAAGGTACTGCTCTGTTTCAGCTGTTATGGCAGCCTAGTTGTGTGGAGGAGAAGGTACTGCTCTGTTTCAGCTGTTATGGGCAGCCTAGCTGTGTGGAGGAGAAGGTACTGCTCTGTTTCAGCTGTTATGGGCAGCCTAGTTGTGTGGAGGAGAAGGTACTGCTCTGTTTCAGCTGTTATGGGCAGCCTAGCTGTGTGGAGGAGAAGGTACTGCTCTGTTTCAGCTGTTATGGGCAGCCTAGTTGTGTGGAGGAGAAGGTACTGCTCTGTTTCAGCTGTTATGGGCAGCCTAGTTGTGTGGAGGAGAAGGTACTGCTCTGTTTCAGCTGTTATGGGCAGCCTAGTTGTGTGGAGGAGAAGGTACTGCTCTGTTTCAGCTGTTATGGGCAGCCTAGTTGTGTGGAGGAGAAGGTACTGCTCTGTTTCAGCTGTTATGGGCAGCCTAGTTGTGTGGAGGAGAAGGTACTGCTCTGTTTCAGCTGTTATGGGCAGCCTAGCTGTGTGGAGGAGAAGGTACTGCTCTGTTTCAGCTGTTATGGGCAGCCTAGTTGTGTGGAGGAGAAGGTACTGCTCTGTTTCAGCTGTTATGGCAGCCTAGTTGTGTGGAGGAGAAGGTACTGCTCTGTTTCAGCTGTTATGGGCAGCCTAGCTGTGTGGAGGAGAAGGTACTGCTCTGTTTCAGCTGTTATGGGCAGCCTAGTTGTGTGGAGGAGAAGGTACTGCTCTGTTTCAGCTGTTATGGCAGCCTAGTTGTGTGGAGGAGAAGGTACTGCTCTGTTTCAGCTGTTATGGGCAGCCTAGTTGTGTGGAGGAGAAGGTACTGCTCTGTTTCAGCTGTTATGGCAGCCTAGTTGTGTGGAGGAGAAGGTACTGCTCTGTTTCAGCTGTTATGGGCAGCCTAGTTGTGTGGAGGAGAAGGTACTGCTCTGTTTCAGCTGTTATGGGCAGCCTAGTTGTGTGGAGGAGAAGGTACTGCTCTGTTTCAGCTGTTATGGGCAGCCTAGTTGTGTGGAGGAGAAGGTACTGCTCTGTTTCAGCTGTTATGGGCAGCCTAGCTGTGTGGAGGAGAAGGTACTGCTCTGTTTCAGCTGTTATGGGCAGCCTAGTTGTGTGGAGGAGAAGGTACTGCTCTGTTTCAGCTGTTATGGCAGCCTAGTTGTGTGGAGGAGAAGGTACTGCTCTGTTTCAGCTGTTATGGGCAGCCTAGCTGTGTGGAGGAGAAGGTACTGCTCTGTTTCAGCTGTTATGGGCAGCCTAGTTGTGTGGAGGAGAAGGTACTGCTCTGTTTCAGCTGTTATGGCAGCCTAGTTGTGTGGAGGAGAAGGTACTGCTCTGTTTCAGCTGTTATGGGCAGCCTAGTTGTGTGGAGGAGAAGGTACTGCTCTGTTTCAGCTGTTATGGCAGCCTAGTTGTGTGGAGGAGAAGGTACTGCTCTGTTTCAGCTGTTATGGGCAGCCTAGTTGTGTGGAGGAGAAGGTACTGCTCTGTTTCAGCTGTTATGGGCAGCCTAGTTGTGTGGAGGAGAAGGTACTGCTCTGTTTCAGCTGTTATGGGCAGCCTAGCTGTGTGGAGGAGAAGGTACTGCTCTGTTTCAGCTGTTATGGGCAGCCTAGCTGTGTGGAGGAGAAGGTACTGCTCTGTTTCAGCTGTTATGGGCAGCCTAGTTGTGTGGAGGAGAAGGTACTGCTCTGTTTCAGCTGTTATGGGCAGCCTAGCTGTGTGGAGGAGAAGGTACTGCTCTGTTTCAGCTGTTATGGGCAGCCTAGCTGTGTGGAGGAGAAGGTACTGCTCTGTTTCAGCTGTTATGGCAGCCTAGTTGTGTGGAGGAGAAGGTACTGCTCTGTTTCAGCTGTTATGGGCAGCCTAGCTGTGTGGAGGAGAAGGTACTGCTCTGTTTCAGCTGTTATGGGCAGCCTAGTTGTGTGGAGGAGAAGGTACTGCTCTGTTTCAGCTGTTATGGCAGCCTAGTTGTGTGGAGGAGAAGGTACTGCTCTGTTTCAGCTGTTATGGGCAGCCTAGTTTTGTGGAGGAGAAGGTACTGCTCTGTTTCAGCTGTTATGGCAGCCTAGTTGTGTGGAGGAGAAGGTACTGCTCTGTTTCAGCTGTTATGGGCAGCCTAGTTGTGTGGAGGAGAAGGTACTGCTCTGTTTCAGCTGTTATGGGCAGCCTAGTTGTGTGGAGGAGAAGGTACTGCTCTGTTTCAGCTGTTATGGGCAGCCTAGCTGTGTGGAGGAGAAGGTACTGCTCTGTTTCAGCTGTTATGGGCAGCCTAGCTGTGTGGAGGAGAAGGTACTGCTCTGTTTCAGCTGTTATGGGCAGCCTAGTTGTGTGGAGGAGAAGGTACTGCTCTGTTTCAGCTGTTATGGGCAGCCTAGCTGTGTGGAGGAGAAGGTACTGCTCTGTTTCAGCTGTTATGGGCAGCCTAGCTGTGTGGAGGAGAAGGTACTGCTCTGTTTCAGCTGTTATGGGCAGCCTAGTTGTGTGGAGGAGAAGGTACTGCTCTGTTTCAGCTGTTATGGGCAGCCTAGTTGTGTGGAGGAGAAGGTACTGCTCTGTTTCAGCTGTTATGGGCAGCCTAGCTGTGTGGAGGAGAAGGTACTGCTCTGTTTCAGCTGTTATGGGCAGCCTAGTTGTGTGGAGGAGAAGGTACTGCTCTGTTTCAGCTGTTATGGGCAGCCTAGGTGTGTGGAGGAGAAGGTACTGCTCTGTTTCAGCTGTTATGGGCAGCCTAGTTGTGTGGAGGAGAAGGTACTGCTCTGTTTCAGCTGTTATGGGCAGCCTAGCTGTGTGGAGGAGAAGGTACTGCTCTGTTTCAGCTGTTATGGGCAGCCTAGTTGTGTGGAGGAGAAGGTACTGCTCTGTTTCAGCTGTTTTGGCAGCCTAGTTGTGTGGAGGAGAAGGTACTGCTCTGTTTCAGCTGTTATGGGCAGCCTAGTTGTGTGGAGGAGAAGGTACTGCTCTGTTTCAGCTGTTATGGCAGCCTAGTTGTGTGGAGGAGAAGGTACTGCTCTGTTTCAGCTGTTATGGGCAGCCTAGCTGTGTGGAGGAGAAGGTACTGCTCTGTTTCAGCTGTTATGGGCAGCCTAGCTGTGTGGAGGAGAAGGTACTGCTCTGTTTCAGCTGTTATGGGCAGCCTAGCTGTGTGGAGGAGAAGGTACTGCTCTGTTTCAGCTGTTATGGGCAGCCTAGTTGTGTGGAGGAGAAGGTACTGCTCTGTTTCAGCTGTTATGGGCAGCCTAGTTGTGTGGAGGAGAAGGTACTGCTCTGTTTCAGCTGTTATTGGCAGCCTAGTTGTGTGGAGGAGAAGGTACTCCTCTGTTTCAGCTGTTATGGGCAGCCTAGTTGTGTGGAGGAGAAGGTACTGCTCTGTTTCAGCTGTTATGGGCAGCCTAGTTGTGTGGAGGAGAAGGTACTGCTCTGTTTCAGCTGTTATGGGCAGCCTAACTGTGTGGAGGAGAAGGTGTTTTTTGTTTCCTTATGTGTCCTTACATCAACGACCTTTGAAATGTTTGAATCCTTTATGATGTAATGTGATTTGTGGATTCTAATAAAGTGTGTACAGTGTGTATGTACTGTGTGAGCACTCTTGTGTGTGTCCTATAATCACAGGTATTCTATTCTGGTGGTGCCCTGTCAGAACGGGGATCCCAGTGGACTAACGTGTCACTACCTCCATGGTTCTTCTCTTGTGATTTTAACACAGACTTGTATTACATGTGTTACTGTAACGTGAGAACAATAATCTAGAGCTAGACTGGTACCCAGAGTTGAGCTGACCGGATGGGATCTATTCCTCACCACTGCCATCTGAGTGTTGTTTTAAGAAGAGCGGGAGGAGAGGTAAGGAGGCTATAGAGTATTAGAAAAGAATGAAAGAGACAGAGGAAGTGTGGGAATCAATCCCTTTCATCGCTGAGTGTTATTTTAAGAAGACGTTGAGGAAGGAGAGGTAAGGAAGCCATGTATTAAGAAGTGAATGATGTAATTACTTAAGGAAACAGACAGAGATGCAGGTTGATTTAAAGTGTGTGAGAGAGAAGGAGAGAAAGAGGAAGCGTGTAAGGAAGGCGAGGTGACCTGACCACTGGGACATTAAAATTGCATGATGGCCTTAATTCACCCTATACTGCACCTCACTCAGTGCTGAGGCAGGCATGGGGGTTCTTCCCTACCCAGACCTCCCGCTGGTACTGCTGTTATGTTGTCTCCAGCAGTGGAAGGGGAAGCTGCTGACAGTCTAGGCTATGACTATGCAGAGGGCTTGTCATAATGCATCGTGGAGACTTCTTAGGATATCAGGGTTTTTCTGTATCAAAAAGAGTCTTAGGTGATGGCCATGGCATGAGGGCGTGGCAATGGACAATTCCGGCTGAATCTTTTTATTTTATATATATATTAAAAAAATATATAAAAAAATCCCCTTTTCTCCCCAATTTTCGTGGTATCCAATCGCTAGTAATTACTATCTTGTCTCATCGCTACAACTCCCGTACGGGCTCAGGAGAGACGAAGGTTGAAAGCCACGCGTCCTCCGAAGCACAACCCAACCAAGCCGCACTGCTTCTTAACACAGCGCGCCTCCAACCCGTAAGCCAGCCGCACCAATGTGTCGGAGGAAACACCGTGCACCTGGCCCCCTTGGTTAGCGCGCACTGCGCCCGGCCCGCCACAGAAGTCGCTGGAGCGCGATGAGACAAGGATATCCCTACCGGCCAAACCCTCCCTAACCCGGACGACGCTAGCCCAATTGTGCGTCGCCCCACGGACCTCCCGGTCGCGGCCGGCTGCGACAGAGCCTGGGCGCGAACCCAGAGACTCTCGTGGCGCAGCCGGCTGAATTATTAAGCCAGTTTTCGGCAATTCTACACATTTTGACATGCATCTGAGAGAACATGTTGCAAATTTACTCAAATTCTATGCATTTTTCCATGGCTATTGCTGTGTTTTTTTGCTCAAACATAAATACAAAATCAATATCCATCCCGAAAATGTATTTTGGACTTTGATACAATATTTGGACATCGGGTCAACATTGACTCAACATCCCTTAAACCCAAACAATGTTAATTAATTATAGACATGTCTGTGTTGTGAAAATCTGCCTTGCCTACTACTTAAACTGGGTACTAATCGTACTACTATATATCACATACTATTTAGTAAAAAGTATCTGGTATGCCACCTCCGAAACGTATTACTTTTAGTGCGTTGAAGACAACTGTGAACTCGGGAACAAAACGAGATCAGACTACAAAAATTGTGACGTCGATGATCTTCATGTCAGAGAAGTCGGAGCTTTAAGATGGTGTCTGAGTTTCTGACTTGTAATTCCAAGTTGGATGACCGTTCAAAAGGATTTTTGCCCAATCGGAGCGCGTTTTCCCCCAGTTGTCTTGAACGCACCATCAGTTACGGCTTCACATATGAACCAGAAAGGATCGTCTGTATCCCTACCCAGTGACCTTTCACTAGCCCTACCCGGTGACCTTTCACTAGCCCTACCCGGTGACCTTTCACTAGCCCTACCCGGTGACCTTTCACTAGCCCTACCCGGTGACCCTTCACTAGCCCTACCCGGTGACCCTTCACTAGCCCTACCCGGTGACCTTTCACTAGCCCTACCCGGTGACCTTTCACTAGCCCTACCCGGTGACCTTTCACTAGCCCTACCCGGTGACCTTTCACTAGCCCTACCCGGTGACCTTTCACTAGCCCTACCCGGTGACCTTTCACTAGCCCTACCCGGTGACCTTTCACTAGCCCTACCCGGTGACCTTTCACTAGCCCTACCCGGTGACCTTTCACTAGCCCTACCCGGTGACCTTTCACTAGCCCTACCCGGTGACCTTTCACTAGCCCTACCCGGTGACCTTTCACTAGCCCTACCCGGTGACCTTTCACTAGCCCTACCCGGTGACCTTTCACTAGCCCTACCCGGTGACCTTTCACTAGCCCTACCCGGTGACCTTTCACTAGCCCTACCCGGTGACCTTTCACTAGCCCTACCCGGTGACCTTTCACTAGCCCTACCCAGTGACCTTTCACTAGCCCTACCCAGTGACCTTTCACTAGCCCTACCCAGTGACCTTTCACTAGCCCTACCCAGTGACCTTTCACTACACAGGAGTGAAGTTGTTTTGGGCTACAGTTAACTAAGTAGCTACCATTTATTTGGAACGACGTAAACTTGAGTGTACCGTATGCCTACACATGTACAGTGGGGCAAAAAAGTATTTAGTCAGCCACCAATTTTGCAAGTTCTCCCACATAAAAAGATGAGAGAGGCCTGTAATTTTCATCATAGGTACACTTCAACTATGACAGACAAAATGAGGGAAAAAATCCAGAAAATCACATTGTAGGATTTTTAATGAATTAATTTGCAAATTATGGTGGAAAATAAGGATTTGGTCACCTACAAACAAGCAAGATTTCTGGCTCTCACAGACCTGTAACTTCTTCTTTAAGAGGCTCCTCTCTCCTCCACTCGTTATCTGTATTAATGGCACCTGTTTGAACTTGTTATCAGTATAAAAGACACCTGTCCACAACCTCAAACAGTCACACTGCAAACTCCACTATGGCCAAGACCAAAGAGCTGTCAAAGGACACCAGAAACAAAATTGTAGACCTGCACCAGGCTGGGAAGACTGAATCTGCAATAGGTAAGCAGCTTGGTTTGAAGAAATCAACTGTGGGAGCAATTATTAGGAAATGGAAGACATACAAGACCACTGATAATCTCCCTCGATCTGGGGCTCCACGCAAGATCTCACCCCGTGGGGTCAAAATGATCACTAGAACGGTGAGCAAAAATCCCAGAACCACACGGGGGGACCTAGTGAATGACCTGCAGAGAGCTGGGACCAAAGTAACAAAGCCTACCATCAGCAAGGGCATTGAAGATGAAACGTGGCTGGGTCTTTCAGCATGACAATGATCCCAAACACACCGCCCGGGCAACGAAGGAGTGGCTTCGTAAGAACCATTTCAAGGTCCTGGAGTGGCCTAGCCAGTCTCCAGATCTCAACCCCATAGAAAATCTTTGGAGGGAGTTGAAAGTCCGTGTTGCCCAGCAACAGCCCCAAAACATCACTGCTCTAGAGGAGATCTGCATGGAGGAATGGGCCAAAATACCAGCAACAGTGTGTGAAAACCTTGCGAAGACTTACAGAAAACGTTTGCCCTCTGTCATTGCCAATAAAGGGTATATAACAAAGTATTGAGAGAAACTTTTGTTATTGACCAAATACTTATTTTCCACCATAATTTGCAAATAAATTCATTAAAAATCCTACAATGTGATTTTCTGGTGATTTCCCCTCATTTTGTCTGTCATAGTTGAAGTGTACCTATGATGAAAATTACAGGCCTCTCTCATCTTTTTAAGTGGGAGAACTTGCACAATTGGTGGCTGACTAAATACTTTTTTGCCCCACTGTATCTCAACTGAAGAGTCACATGAAGCTTGAGAGGAATGGGAGATGCAGTAGAGGAATGCAGTGCTGAGGCAGAGGGCTCGTAATGAGGACGACTGGCTACTACTCTGAACTGTGTGTGATGAGCTTTCTGGCGCCCAGAGCATCACCCAAGTGGGTTCCACACATTGTGAAGGAGAAGTGCAGTTGCTACACGACTCAGGCTGGTTCCCAGAGCAGCTCTCTAAAATATCGTCAGACTCCATCTTCATCAACCATCGCCCTGACCACCTTCCTTTGGTCAACCCATGAACTCTCCTTCTTTGGAGGATGTATTTGGCCTCTATTGGTTGACCTACTGTAGTCAAGTATAGCTGGGCTACTCATGGTAATATATTGCTTGTTTTTTTGCTTTTGATGCGCTTTGAGATCGTTATGAAAAGCATTATAGAAATGTAATCAATTATTATTATATCGAAGATGGTTTATTTAGTTTAGTAGAGCGAAAAGCTCTGACTAAGGCCAGGATGCCGACACGTGAGCTTCAATAGAAAATGGATACTAGCAATAGCAGTGTCGGGGTAAAACATTTTCTTTCAAGTTAGCTAGTTGTTAACATGCACCTTCAACAATATAACTCAGATGTGCGAGTGCAATTTTTTATCATGAAATGTTGAAAGTACAAGGAAAGGAAAGGGGGATACCTTGTCAATTGTACAACTGAATGCCTTCCAATGAAATGTGAGTTCCGCATTTAACCCAACCCTTCTGAATCCGAGAGGTGCGGGGGGGGGGGGGGTCTGCCTTAATCGACATCCACGTCATCGGCGCTTGGGGAACAGTGGGTTAACTGCCTTGCTCAGGGGCAGAACGACAGATTTTTACCTTGTCAGCTCGGGGAGTCTATCCAGCAACCGTTCGGTTACTAGTACAACGCTCTAAAAAACACACCAACACTAGATATCATTTTATTACAAACAAGAAACAGTTTAAAATGAAAAAACACAACTCTACCTTGGACACCAACAATAGTACAAAATGAAAAAATTAATAGATATAAATAAAATACATACAGAATACTTAACTACTTCTTAATCATGGCCTGTAAAATGACCATAAGGCATGCCTCCATGGCAGTCACCTCCCGCTCCTTCCAGCCTCCACATCTGGACCCTTCTGGGACGGAGAGGAGCCCACAGCTGCACCTTGGGAGGATGAGTAGATGATGACCGGTGGGATGATGCAATGGCAGCCCCACAGCGCCTCATCCATCACAGCATACCACTTCCAGGATGCAGCTGTGGCCTCCCCTCCCTCCGTGCTGACTCCGGTGGGTGGAGCTTTCAACTCCTAAGAAATATGGAAAAGGATAGCGTTCAGCATCAAACATACTTCATGTAAATCCCTGTAACAGGTATTATTTCAACTCCAGTACATTTCTCTTGAATACTCGCACATTTCTAACATGTATATCTTCACACTTATATGAATGTGCCATTGAAGCAAAGGAAATAGATGGGAAAGGGTTGTTGCTCTCAGAGAAAAAGGATCACTTTATTAGCTAAGTACAGCACAGCAATAAATGTCAAGATAACATACAGTAGCGTACCATGTATTTTATTAGCTAAGTACAGCACAGCAATACATGTCAAGATAACATATAGTAGCGTACCATGTATTTTATTAGCTAAGTACAGCACAGCAATAAATGTCAAGATAACATACAGTAGCGTACCATGTATTTTATTAGCTACGTACAGCACAGCAATACATGTCAAGATAACATACAGTAGCGTACCATGTATTTTATTAGCTACGTACAGCACAGCAATACATGTCAAGATAACATACAGTAGCGTACCATGTATTTTATTAGCTACGTACAGCACAGCAATACATGTCAAGATAACATACAGTAGCGTACCATGTATTTTATTAGCTACGTACAGCACAGCAATACATGTCAAGATAACATACAGTAGCGTACCATGTATTTTTGCTTAAGGTTCCACCACTTCTTTTCACCCATGCAGGTGACAGCTGCCCCTCCAGCTCTCACTCCGTTACGTAGATCCTAAGAAGACTTAACCAATATATCAGCGAAGTAGAGTTGTGTGAACTTGTGTAGATTGCTAGACTGCCACATGCTTTATCAAATTGAAGTTCCAAGTTGAAACAGTAATGAGTGCAGCTTACCATTACTTTCACCATAACAGGTTATGTGGAATGAAACTAGACCCGTTCAGGTAGAAACTAATATAGACCCGTTCAGGCTGTAACCGTTCAGGCAGAAACTAATACAGACCCGTTCAGGTAGAAACTAATACAGACCCGTTCAGGCTGTAACCGTTCAGGCAGAAACTAATACAGACCCGTTCAGGCTGTAACCGTTCAGGCAGAAACTAATACAGACCCGTTCAGGCTGTAACCGTTCAGGCAGAAACTAATATAGCATAGCATCAACACAGATAAACTGAGGTGAAAAATGTAAGAAAAGAGAAGTGTTGGGACCAGGAATGTGGACAATAGGAATGTAGGCTACTGCGTTACTAACGTTATAGCTATTGCATAGTGCAGGCAACAGAGAGCTAGCTATGGCCACATTACTTACTCAAAACCTTATGTTGGCGCCATTTCTCCTGCCAGTGAACAGGTGTTCACGAGTTGTTCGCCACTGAATTAAATGCCTGCTATTGTCATCAGACCCTGCAACAGTTTGAACAAAAGCCTTGGTATTTACAATAAGTAGCTAGCTAGCTAGCTAATTAGGCTAAAGTTAAATATGAAGTGGTCGCTCAACAGCATGTAACTAACGTTACTGTTGGAACAGTTAGAACTTCTACTCCTACTAGCTAGCTAAAGGCACAACAGGCAGCACGCTGCAAATCTGTTTTCAAATCTGTACGATGAAACAGTCGCGATCCTTTTAAAGAGAAAAAAAATGACTTACATTTTAACACCACCACAGAAGCTTCTCTATTCGCCATCTTCCAAGTTGTTTTGTTATTTACTTGAAGATATCTAGCTATCAACACTCGCAGCTCCCCTCTTCCAATGCGAAATTTCCAAAAAGTGTGCTGCAAATTATACTTGGTAAAAAGCTGAAATTAGTATTAAATCCTGACATTTAAAACATACTAGATTTTTGAAAATTCACATTCTATATTCTAACTACTTTCGCAATACTAAGACATTGATTTCGGTATCGCATCCCCATATCTAATTGATCAGCGGATTATCAGCTGTTGTCAAAGCCAAAATTAGTACGACATCCGGGCATTTAACGTATACTTGATTTATTGCATACTCAAACGGCCTACTATTTAGGATGTAAGTATGGGTATTCGGACACTGCCATTGTTCAAATTAGTTTCATCTGCTGACCACACACACTGTTTAATATTACTCATGTGAGCAGTGTGTAGTAGTTTACATGAGTACCATTGAGTACATTCCTTGGTAAAATGCAGCTGTTTTTATTTCAATATCAAATCATTTCTGGGTAACAATTAAGTACCTTACTGTGCTTTGTTTTCAATTAAAATGGTCAAAAATAAACAAAAATAGCTTCTCAGCGAATAGCAATTTCTCAAGCTAGGACTTTTCAGGGAGTGGTCTGAGTGGGGAGGGGAAAACTGAAACCTTGCTGTTATTGGCAGAGAGGTTTGGAACTCTCTTTCCTAGCCAACCAAAACAGGCTGAAATGTCAGGTGTTCAGCTCTTACACTAAAAGTGCATTATCATTTTCACAATTTCACAGTATCATTACAATCTCATAGTGTAGAAATATACAGTTTATAAAACACAGGAAAATCATGTTTTTGACTCCACTGGGCCTTTTAATAGTTGTATATTTCTTGGTTAATATGCACCACCACCTCTCGTCCTTTCTTTCCTCGTCTCTCTCTTTATCTGTCTCTATCTCGCTCCCTAAGGGAAGTTTGCAGACCATGTGATTATAGGGGCTGAGTTCTCAAACAGAAAGCTTTGAGGGAGCAGAAATGATACACACACCCTCCAGCGATGGGACTGGTAGCAATAAGATGCTTGATAAGTGCATCATAGGCTTTTAAAGAGCTCTTTGTTCTGCTGGTTTTAAAAATGTCAAATCCTCCTGTGACTCTGGTCCCATACAGGGTACAGAGGTTGGTAATAGCTCTCTCTCTCTCTCTCTCTCTCTCTCTCACACACACACACACACACACACACACACACACACACACACACACACACACACACACACACACACACACACACACACACACACACACACACACACACACACACACAGAGAGAGAGTCTTGCACAATTAACCTTGTGGGGACAGTCCCATTCAAAATCCTATTAACCCTAACCTGTACTCTTACCCTAATGCTAACCCTTACCTTAACCCAAAAACCTAACCATAACCCTAAAACTAACCCTAGCTCCTCACCCTAAAACTAACCCCTAGCTCCTAACCCTAAAAATAACCCCTAGCTCCTAACCCTAAAACTAACCCTAGCTCCTAAAACTAACCCTAGCTCCTCACCCTAAAACTAACCCCTAGCTCCTAACCCTAAAAATAACCCCTAGCTCCTAACCCTAAAACTAACCCTAGTTCCTAAACCTAACCCTAGCTCCTCACCCTAAAACTAACCCTAGCTCCTAACCCTAACCTTTAATGTCATTCTAACCCTAACACTAATTCTAACCTTAACCCTAAACCCCCTAGAAATAGCATTTGACCTTGTGGGGACCAACAAAATGTCCCCAGTTGATCCAATTTTTGTTTGTTTACTATTCTTGTGCGGACTTCTGGTCCCCAGATGAATAGTTAAACATGTCCACACACCACACACCACACGCACACACAGACAACCCCCCAGAGGCGTACCACAGGTCATTAGCATGGTTCAGCCACCGTGTTTCATTGTGATTTTAATAAGGCTGTTAGTGGTGAGCAGCTCCATGCTCACTGCCATGTTTATTTACTCAGTAATGAGTACTGGTTGATGAACCTGTAATGGATACCATGGTAGATGTACAGTATTATGAGTATCATGGATGTATGTATGTGACTGTGTCTCTCTGCCTTCATATGACCTTGTGTAACATTAGAGCCTCTTTCAGTGTACTGTATAATGAGAAGTGAGGTTTGGCTGTGTAACAGTCACATGTATTTCTCCAGACTTCATACGTGGCTGAGCTCACAGAAAAGCTAAACGCGTGTTCTCATAAACTAGAGCATGCGACTTAGTTCCAATCGCAACTCGCCGTGGTTACGTCACTCGCCGTGGTTACGTCACTCGCCGTGGTTACGTCACTCGCCGTGGTTACGTCAGTCGCCGTGGTTACGTCACTCGCCGTGGCTACGTCACTCGCCGTGGTTACGTCACTCGCCGTGGTTACGTCACTCGCCGTGTTTACGTCACTCGCCGTGGTTACGTCACTCGCCGTGGTTACGTCACTCGCCGTGGTTACGTCACTCGCCGTGGTTAC